>NC_139220.1:129318232-129658232 GCF_055691185.1 Crinia signifera
AACTGTATCATCGATGGTCATCCCTACTACACTGACACCAATGTTGGAAGGTATGCAATTGAATCTGGGCCGTATATCAATAGAGGAAATATAATATCCATAATTTGTTATTCACAGCCTCATGTTGCAGCTTTTAAACTTGTATTATCCGGATTGTCATACACAACTCCCTATTAGTAAGGCATGATTGTTCCCATAGAAATGTATGCCGGTTCCTAACCTAAATTGACTCCGACAAAATGGCGACACAAATAACCAAGTGCGGATGTGTAGTGAAGACACTTGCACAACAAAGAACTATACCAGCAGCTTGTATGACGCCTCATCAGGTTGCGTCAGGGAGTGATTCGCGTCATATACCGGCGCGCGCGTAGTACCCAGTGCATGAGCAGCCGGTGCTGATGTGACATGTGAGAGTGACGCCAGGAGCAGTTGCTGTGCGGGCTTTGTGTAACATAGTTGAATAGTCATGCAGCGGCAGGATTTGTAATAGCGCAATAGCTGGTGTGAACGGCAATACATTATTGCGCCCAGTAACACCCCGTGCACCTACTGTCGGGAGTGATTCACATTTACCAAGCGCAGGATGACTGGCCATCAAATAAAAAGCATGTTCCCTACACCCCTGTATCCACATGTTGGTCGTGAGGAGTTTACTGATGTGTATGACCCAGCTGAGGACACGTTTCTTTTAATGGATGCCTTAGAAATGGAGGTTGAGGAGCTGAGATCTAGGTAATTTGGGCAAAGAATCGTACACCTGTGTAATATATCTGTAATCTGGTCACACTCACTGCTGCTCCCATGCTTTTTTTGCAGGGTGGAGATCTGCCTCGAGATAGGTTGCGGCTCTGGTGTTATATCTGCCTTTGCAGCATCTCTTATTGGCCCGAGAGCTTGGTATCTGTAAGTGACCTTCTGGACTTTAATCTAGAGAATTACCTCTACATACACATGGGATGACTGAGCCACTGTGCTGAGCGATACTGCTCCGCACATAACAATGCACCAGTAATCTAGCACGGTTCCGTTCACTGGCCGATGGGGGTATGGGTAAAAACCGGACCAGGACAAAACCACCAGACATCAAACTGCATTTTGGAGCTTGTAGCGTCCGGTCCGGGGGATGTCCTGTCCGGGGGTGTCCTGTCTGGGGGTTCTGCCTGTGACACCTGTCACCAGGTAGAGGAGGAGGGGTAGAATAAAGTCTCCCTGTATGGTCCGGGCATGTAGCAAAAACCGGACGGTCCGGACCACAGGGGGAGGCTGTAATCTCCCCTTCCCCATGTCCCTGATGATAGCTATCACAGGGACCCCCCCGGACAAGACACCCCCCGAACAGGACACCCCCCGGACCGGACCCTATAAGCTCCGGACTGCAGATTTTGATGTCCTGTCCGGCGGTCCGGAGTCTAGTCTGGTCCGGTTTTTACATAGTCCCGGCCGATGGTGCATTGATTTATCGGCCATTCAATCAAATGGCCAATATATCAGCCAGTGTGCACATAACTTTAAACTGGGTACACACCTAAAGATTTATCTGTCCAATCTGGTGGGAACGAAAATCCAGTAATGTTTGGAAGAAAAGGATAATCAACCATTTGCTCCCAAACACTGGAAGATGAGTAGAATCAATTGTTGATACATTTGTTAAATTAAAAGGATTTTACCAATTTGTCTGAATGACTAATGCTTGCTTTCCTGCGTTTGGTAGTAAATGGTTGAATATCCTTTGCACTCACACATTACCATATTTTTTTTCCCCACCAGACAGATTGGACAGATAACTCTTTAGGGTGCCTTGAAGAGTAGGTTTGATAACCCCTGGCATATAGGTTTGTCAACCCCTGGCATATAGGTTTGTCAAACAGGCTGAATGTTTGACAGATTTTGGGCCAGATTCTCTAAACTCAAAAGTGATAAAATGGAGGGTGATAAACAGCCAGCCAATCAGCTCCTACCTGCCATGTCACAGACTGTGTTTGAAACATGTCAGACAGGAGCTGATTGGCCTGCTGTTTATCACTCTCTATTTTATCACTTGAAGCTTAGAGGGCAGTATTCAATGAGGCCAATTTGCCATGTTTCATGGCTAATTTGTGCTATTTTCACTTTGGAAGGTGCTTTTTTGTGTTAGAAAGTGAATCACCCTATTCAACGTGCACTTTTCGCCGACGGTGAACCGTGAATGAGGGACAATTCACCATCTGATACTCTCCGCAACTCGCTGTGGTTTTTCAATGTGATTCGCAGTGAGTGTATTCAATGAGAAGATGGCGAATTGCTTTCTAAGTGATTTTCGCCGTGTGTCACCGTGTAGCAATTGCCATCTTTTCATGGTGAAGTGGAATGTGAACTTTTAAAATAATGTTTTTTGTTTTTTTAATTTGGTGTAAAAAAATCAGGAATTTTATTTATTTATTGAAGGGGCATGCTATTTTTATTCATGTGCTTACAGCACATGAATATATATTTAATTTAAAAATATATATATATTTTTTACACATAGCAGCCAGCAGGGGGCCGGGAGCAGAGAGCCGCTCATTACATATTCATATATTCACTGCTCCCGATCATTACATATGCACACGATCTAAAATCAACTCCATGCCAACGTGGATAGTGGGGGTATGAAAAGGTCGGAGGACGCGTTCCGCCGCCGCTCGCCGCGCTTCGGGGTGGCGTGGATACTGGGGTTGACGCTAAACAATGGAGCAGGTGCTTACAATTGTAATGCTATGTGATGTGTGCACCCATCACATCACATACTATGCACACATCACATAGCATCACATCTCATTGTAAGCACCCATCACATCTCATGGCATGGGTGATTGTACAATGAAATATCGTATTGCATCGCACGGTTAAAACGTACCATGCGATTTCACTACATCTGCGTACGTAAGAAATCTGGGCGCCCTGCTAGGAAGCAAGTACCAAAATTTCTCCCAGTGTACGTCCATACTATCTCTGTTTTTGACCAGCAAAACTCTTGGTACTTGTGTATTACCACGGCGCCCGTCACATCGCATACCACTAATTAAGGTATGCGATGGACCCGATTTGAGGCTTTTCCCGGGATGAGTGTACAATTTTAATATTGCGTTGTATCGCATGCCATTATAATGGCATGCGATGCGATTTCAATGTTAAATGCCCACCCAGACCCGATTTTTAATTGTATCCCCACCCTGATGGGTAATGACAATGTTAAATGCCCCCCCACTATCAACGCCAACCCGAAGCGTGGCGAGCGCAGCGGTACGCGTCCTCCGACCTTTTCATACCCCCACTATCCACGTCGGCGTGGAGTTGATTTTATATAGTGTGGCGAGCCCGAAGCGTGGCGAGCGGACATGCATTACTTCACAAGTATTACGCGTCCCCTCTGCATGCACACTGGTCGATGAAATGAGCGATATCGATCATAAGTGCTAAAATGAGTGATATCCCTTATTTTATAGCCCAGTGTGTTCCGGGCTTAAGAGGAGAATTTAAAAAAAAATTGCCCTATTTAAGCATGGATCGCTCCGTGCGTCACCATCGCCTGACTGGATTTATACGCCATGTGGTATAAATCTAGTTAGATCACCAGCATTCTCACCAGAGAACATTGTTCAGCACACATTACTGTTGCATCGCATGTGTGCTGAGCGATATGTGACTGAGTACATCGTCCCATGTAAACGGGGCTTTAGGGTTTGGTTGGTTGATTTCTAGAGTAGAGACCCTGCAATTCTCTGTAATGCCAATCTAAAGTACTGAATAGCATATAGATGAAATTTGCTTCTATTTCAGATGTACAGATATTAATCCATCAGCAGCATTATGTACTCTGGAGACCGCACAGATCAACAGACTGCACATTGACCCGGTTATTGCCGACTTGGTAAATAATTATCACTAATTCTGCACATTAAATATTTTGGAACCTTTCTCCTATTACTTTTGCTACACTGGAAACCTTGTCCTAGATTTTATTGTGTTTTCTGAACACCATACAATGCTAGAGATATTGATGTAAAATACGTTAACAAAATTAATTTACAACCTTGTAGTAAGCGTCAGTGTATCACATGCAATCCCATTCACGGTAAATCCTTACTGCAGCGGTTATAATCTGTGCACTGTGTATTGGTTTGGAATTATAAGTAAATGACATACGATTTGACACTTTTCATATGATTTATTGGCCCGATGTGTTAAAACTGTGTAGAAAAGTGTCAAATCACACTAGTGTATGGGAATCTTTAGTATAACGCTCACTGTAATTTAGTGTCCATGCTAGTACCCGCTATCTTTGAAGACCCCTGCAGTTCCTCTTCCCTGCCTGGGGTGTCGCTGTCTGCTGTGGTGTTTCTAGTACAGGTCTGGTTTGCATATCAGTGCTGATATACAGACCACACTGTGCTAGAAGCACTACAGCAGACAGCGACACCCCAGGCAGGGAAGAGGAACTGCAGGGGTCTTCAAAGTTAACGGGTGCTAGAATGAACACTAGTAATTTGTACAGATCTCGTAAATCACTTGGTGCTTGATGATAGACCTGGAAATGAATCTTGAGATTAAAGCAGTTAAGTCATTTTATAGTCCAGGTTACCTAAAATGATAGTCACTTAGAGAGATGGTATGTCAGCGCTCAAGATATGTGTGCTCAAAGGGGCTGCCGAGCTTGAGCAGTCCAAACTCTTAAGGTACAATGGTTAAGGAAGTATTTAAACTCTGCGCTCACCTTCTAAATCTGAAAATGTGACCCATCTGCTGGTTGTATGGAAGATCTGTGAATTGCTCAGTGTGTATGCCTAATACTGGAAGAAATGCACGGAAAAGGTGTAATAATATACATTTTTGAAATTTATTTGTGCTAAGCAGGGTGAGGGAGTGGGGAGTTTCCTCTTTAGCGGAAGGGTATTTCTGGTATAGTCTCGGTGTAACACACAGGTAGGATACCTCCACGTCGCTCACTGGGGGGAATGGGGTGTGAGGAGGGGTCCTAAATCTGTGGGCTCCAAATGTTAATGCCTGAGTGTAATCAGATGGACCACTGCTGTGTGCAGGGAGGGCCCTGGTGGGGATGGGGGTATCAACGGATCCCTTAATTACCATAAGTCATGCAAAAGATTTATGTCCCTCCCTGTGTGCAGCTGGGTCAGTTGGCGAATATCCAGTATATGGTGGGTGACAAATGTGGAGTATACAATGCAAAGTTGCTGCATGGGGAGGAGTTGTCCGGGTTGGGGCAAGTAGTGGTGTCTCACTTCTTACCTTTAACCCTTGTTGCGATGGTCAGCGATGTCCCGCTGTTGTAGAGGGGTCCAGTCCGGGTTGTGTGTGGCCGTGCAGGCGCAGCGTTCTGGCCGCCGGAAGATGAGAAGAGAAGGGACCGTTTGCTGCGTCCCCACTGACAGAGTCTCAGTGCTGCCAGTTGGATAGTTCCGGCGCCTCCGTGCACGTCACAGACTGATCAGTGCACTCTACTCACTAGAAGGAGGAGACTTAGTGGAGGTGTCTGGGAAATGTGGACCAATGCGTTTCGGGTGTATATCTGCCTTTTTCAAGGATGAAAACTATATACGGCCGAAACGCGTTGGTCTCGGAAAAAAAAATACCTGATAACTGCACCCTGCTTTCAGGGTTAACAGAATAGCCACACTGCTTCAATTAGCCTGAGGTAAAATTACATGGCTAATTGAATTCCCCCCTTAATATAATAACAAACTACATTTGTTTAAACTGCAATAAGGAAAACAATAGGCAACAAATCATTTTGCTAAATTTAAATTATCTATAAATGCAGTATTTCACACGATTGCCAATAATAATAATACAAATTATAACAAAACCTACATGCAAGCCTATATTTCTTGTTCTGATCATGTGACCATACGCCAACACCTGCATGGATACATTGCTTGTTAGCCCACTTGCTAAACCCGGTTCTTTGGCTTACTAACTATCCTGTTGCCCTAGGATACTAACCATTTGTCTCAATCAGCGGCGGTTTCTGAGTGAATTATTGAATAGATCTATACCTTTATATTATCAGCTGGGACGCCAGCAGCTACTCTGACGGAATCTGATCAAGTCTGCTGTTAAATTTACAAAGCTTTTTATTACTGCATATTAGTGCAATATATACATGTTTGTGTGTCTATTATATTCCATTTTTTGTTGATTACCTACCTGAATTGTTATTTTTATTATTTATGTCTATATAAAACCTTTTAGGTACTCTTTACCTAGCACGGCGCCCGCGATTACAATCGCGGGCGTCGGGGGTAAAAAATCGCGGGCATCGCGGGTAAATCAAAAACGGGTGCGACGCGATGCCCGCGATTTTCCCATAGGGATCAATGTTAAAAGACAGATTGGTCGCGATTTTAGCGTTAATTGGCTCAATGCCCGCGATTTTTACATAGGAAACAATGTTAAATGGGCCACAGAGCCCTAATAGTCCCCCTGAAGTGTGAAATGGCCCCCACAATTTTTAACGCCACCCCACGATCATTGTGAACCCGAAGCGTGGCGAGCGGCGGCGGTACGCGTCCTCCGACCTTTTCATACCCCCACTATCCACGTCGGCGTGGAGTTGAGAATAGAATAGTGTGGCGAGCGCAGCGAGCCACCGAGCCCGAAGCGTGGCGAGCGGACGCGGATACCTTCACAGTTATACGCGTCCCCTCACGGGCTTCACAGGTGTCCGTGGCGACGCGGACACCTGTGAAGCCCGCGAGGGGACGCGTTTACCTGTGAAGGTATCCGCGTCCCCTCGCGGGGCTCGCTGCGCTCGCCACGCTTCGGGCTCGGTGGCTCGCTGCGCTCGCCACACTATTCTATTCTCAACTCCACGCCGACGTGGATAGTGGGGGTATGAAAAGGTCGGAGGACGCGTACCGCCGCCCCTCGCGGGCTCGCTGCGCTCGCCACGCTTCGGGTTCACGTTGATCGTGGGGTGGCGTTAAAAATTGTGGGGGCCATTTCACACTTCAGGGGGACTATTAGGGCTCTGTGGCCCATTTAACATTGATTCCTATGTAAAAATCGCGACCAATCTGACTTTTAACACTAAAATCGCGACCAATCTGATTTTTAACATTGGTCCCTATGGGAAATCGCGGCCATCGCGGGCATCGCATCGCACCCGTTTTTTAGTGCATGCGATGGTCGCGATGGGCGCCGTGCTAGGTAAAGAGTACCACCTTTTATTGTATACAGCGTGTCCTCCATCATTGTGCACAGCGTGATGAAACCACTTCATACTTCTTACTACCATCCCTATTGACAGCGCAGTGTATATTCCCCAAACCCTGATCATGTGACCATAGCAACTTTGTTTTTATGCCTTGTACAAGTTGATTTGTTTTGGCTTCATAAAGTTATGTGGAATCTTTAAGAAGATTTTCTGGAATGTTTCATCACACAGATGACACACAACCCTTGGGTTTAGTTGCAATTTGTATACACTATCCAAGCTTGTATTTGATGATGTGGCATTGTGTGTCCTCCACATCAGTTTTTAATATATTGCTATTTATTTTGCATCCAGGCCAATGGATTATTGCCAAGATTGCAGGGTCAAATTGATCTTCTTCTGTTTAACCCTCCTTATGTGGTTACCCCTCCTGAAGAGGTAAGGATAAGGTCAGATAACTAGTTGTAGATTTTACCACCAAAAAAGAAGCCCTTCATTTTTTTTGTGTGAAAAAGCAAGTAGTGCATTACAGGTCAAGTATCCCGTATCCGAATATCCGTTATCCGAATTATTCCGAAAACCATACATTCCAGAAAGTGAATTTTTTTTTTTTTTTGCTAAAAACTCACTGCGGACATTTGTAACAGCACTACTGATGACATGATATGTAACTGGCACTATATATGTGCAAGACAATGATTGCTTGGCATTCAAATTCAGTGCTGAGATAGTACACACATTTTGTTTCACGTTTTGAAACCTTGTTTTTTGAACAAATAAAATATTTGTGTGTATTTTATGTGGTAATAAAATATATTTGTGTGTATATTATGTGTTTATACAGCATAAATACAAGATACTTCAAAATACATCATTGAAATATTAAAATATTCCGAAATACGGAATAATCTGTTATCGAAAATTCTCCTGGTCCAGAGCATTTTGGATAAGGGATACTCAACCTGTACTATACTATCATAAATCTATGATTAAGCATGTTACACATGCTAAACACCACATCTCACACAAACATAAAAAAAAAAAAATATGTGTGTAGGTCTTAATTTATATACTGACTGAAATGTATCAAACATAATAGTAAAGATTGGGTGAAAGTATACCTTTCAGCAAGATAATGATCCCAAGCACAAGGCCTAAGCTGTACTGGAATGGTAGAACAAGGAAAAGGTGAATGTTCTACAGTGGCCTTGTTAATGTCCAGGGACCGGATGCACCAAGCTTCAAAAAGTGAAAGTCATAAACTACCAGGCAATATGAAGAATAATTGAATGCCTCCAGACAGTAAACCTGGAGCTAACACCATGGTTAATCTGATGTCACTTAAACCCCTTTCACACTCGCAATATTATCCCGGGTGTTTGCACATGAACGCGCAACAACCCAGGATTTAGCTCAATGTGAAAGGGTATTGAAAGAATATCCTGGGCTGCTGATTGGAGCTTCCTTGGGCTCACAAATCCTGATGTCATCTTTCAGAGCCCTGGAGTCCATTTCTAATGACATGCATATCTATTTGCAGGGTTTTGCCGGGATCAGTGTGAATGGAGCTGTCCCAGGTCGATCCCATGTCTGAGTGCAGCGTGAAAGGGTACATTCCCGGGTAGTGTCCCAGAAAGCATCCAGGAACACATTCCCGGGTATGACCCGGCTCTGCGAGTGTGAAAGGGGTATTAGATGAATTAATGTTTTTAAAAGCCAATGCATATTTTTATTATTATTATTATTTTAATATAAATGTAAATTTTTGGGTGTAAATGTAATTCAGCTCAATATAGCCCCCTCTGTGTAAAAGCTGTCAGTACTAGACTCTGATGCTGAGTGCTTTCCAGTTTCCTTCACTGGAGGTTCCCTGCCTGACCTCTCATCTCAAGTAAAAGGAGATCCCATGGGCAGTATTCAATTGATGCTGGTTATCACACTGACTGCGCTCATTAGGGTTTAGCTGTATAAATGATTCACTCTTTGCACATTTCAGGTCATTAGCCCAAGGGAGTGCAAAGTGAAATGCTGGCACGGGCAGCTGGTCATGGCCAACAGGAGCAACAATTGAATAGTTCCGTCGGACATCCTGGAAACAGACAGATAACGGTGCTAACAATTGCATTCCCCACCATAAAGCAAAGAGTCGTTAAACATATCATTTGATGGCAGATAAGAACTACTTGGCCCATCTATTCTGCCCATGTACATGCATGCACTTGCACACTAGGGTTCTTTTTTTTTATTAGGAGACAATTAATCCCGGCAAACACGGGGATAATATACAAACTCTTCAAATTAGGACCATGAATAAACCCCACAGGACAATTTACTTATAAATATTAGCATGTTGTATAAATATAGCTGCACCTAGAAACAAATCTAAAAAAAAACTTACGTGCCTGTATTTTTCTAGGTAGCCAGTAATGCAATACAGGCAGCCTGGGCTGGAGGTAAAAATGGTCGAGAAGTTATGGACAGATTTTTTCCTTTGGCTCCCAAACTTCTTTCTCAAAAAGGCTTTTTCTATTTACTTGTTCTAAAAGAGAACAACCCAGGTGAGATCATTTGCTCTGTGTTATACATTAAAACCAATTTCACGTGTTCATGACATGTTTAGGTCTATTCTGTTACTTTTTCTGTGACAATAGTAGTTGTATGTAGTCTTTCTAAGTGTTGTTCTTTAATTACTGGTCCACAAGTTCTAAATAGGCTGCAAGGCCAAAATGGCTCCCTCACCTTCCCTTAAATTACTGTGGTAACGCCCGATGACCTGATAGAGCCAGGAGTATATGGAGGAGAGGGGACAGAACGCCCTAATTACAAACATAATGAGAGGTGCTATGTTTGGGGTGATTACACAGCGCTCTGAAGATAACCCTTAGCAGCCTGCACTGATGGGGACAGTAGAAAAGAACGAAGTTGCTCTCCCAGAGAGCAGTAAGGGCGCCTATAGTATGTGGTGTCTCTTCAAGCGGCTGCTGGGGTACAGGGGAAGTCACTCCCTGCGTGTTTTTTACAAAAAATTGTAAACAAAAAGAGGATCGAGAAAGCAGCGCTAGGTTTACAGTGAAAGAATTGACCAGTTTGCAGTGGAAAATTATTTTATATAGCAAATAAAAATAAATATAAACAGTACATACAATCACATATAATATGACATAATAAAAAAGGTAAAAAAGGTTTTAAAATTCTCACTCTTGGATTGGATCGGAATCTGAAGGGGCCAATGCCCAATTGGATGTCAGTCCGAATGGAAAGTGCACTTAACCATTAATCATTCTGCTGTGTTTGGGAAAACAGGAATCAGGGGTATTGTTGGAAGGAAATCCACCGGTCCTCTCTATTGGTGCGGATGGGTATTATGCCGCTGGAGGAGTCGATGGAGGGATATCCGTGCTGTAACCCTCAGGAGTTCCTCTGTCAGTTTAGTAGAAGGCTTCTTTTGGCACAATGCCCAGTTTGAACACCTCCTATTGATGGTAAAAGAGTCACTGTTGATATAATAAAGGAGGGTGGGCGTCTGTTCTCCGATCTGGACTTGATTTTGGAGGGGGGCAGGACTCTCTGACAGGTGGCTGGGATGGTGGTCTGCTCATGTTTGAGATTAGTGTCCCTGCACTAAGAGCTTGGCCTTCTCCATCACAAGCGACTGGGGTTATTGGCAGTGTATCCCTCCGGGTGAGCAGACCACCATCCCATCCACCTGTCAGAGAGTCCTGCCCCCCTCCAAAATCAAGTCCAGATCGGAGAACAGACGCCCACCCTCCTTTATTATATCAACAGTGACTCTTTTACCATCAATAGGAGGTGTTCAAACTGGGCATTGTGCCAAAAGAAGCCTTCTACTAAACTGACAGAGGAACTCCTGAGGGTTACAGCACGGATATCCCTCCATCGACTCCTCCAGCGGCATTAACACCCATCCGCACCAATAGAGAGGACCGGTGGATTTCCTTCCAACAATACCCCTGATTCCTGTTTTCCCAAACACAGCAGAATGATTAATGGTTAAGTGCACTTTCCATTCGGACTGACATCCAATTGGGCATTGGCCCCTTCAGATTCCGATCCAATCCAAGAGTGAGAATTTTAAAACCTTTTTTACCTTTTTTATTATGTCATATTATATGTGATTGTATGTACTGTTTATATTTATTTTTATTTGCTATATAAAATAATTTTCCACTGCAAACTGGTCAATTCTTTCACTGTAAACCTAGCGCTGCTTTCTCGATCCACTGATGGGGACAGTCCTGGTCCCCCAATTTAGTAAAAATAACAAAAGGGGAGTGCTGGCGCTCTGGGGTTGGGGCAGTTAAAGTAATTGTGGCTAGTGCTTTAGTGCAGATTGGTGTAACTGGGAGCAAAAACTGGGCTGGGTGTTGTGGATGATGTCCAACGTTAGTAGGACTGGTGATTCTAATTCAGAGTGAACTGAGGACTGGTGTGGCTGTGAGCAATAACTGTGGGTTGGGTGTTGTGGATGGTGTCCAACATTTGTATGGTGATTGTTGAGATAATGAAACTGTCCCATGGTGAGGCGACACTCAAATCTAGCAGACTTGAGGCTGGGAGCTCATCAGGGATGTCCTTACATCAAAAGGAGATGGGTGTTGGTACCTCCGGTGTAAGGGCAGGCATTAGTAAATGTTGTGTGCAAATACTAAAAAGTAGTATCTTACCAGAAGGTGCTATCATGCTGTGACTTGTAGTTCCACGCAGAAAAATAATGCTGATACATGCTCTATAGTACCAAGCAAGCACTGATAATCAGAATAACTGTAATGATCTCTGCAATCTAACAGAGCAAAATGAAGGTGCTTGGCATACTTTTGTCCAAAAAATATGGGCCCCCCCAACCAGCGTCCAGGTGAGCGCATCTGGTGGGTCCCTACTATTTAGTCTCCTATGTGACAGCTCATAAGAAATCTAATTTTTTTTTAGCCAAGAAACCATTCCTTTGACAAGATAGGAGAAGTGAGCCAAAAGCAGTGCAAATGATGAATGGTTGAGACCATGGCTAGCGGGATTCCTAGGGAAGTCATTTTTATGAAGTGGAAGGATTTTCTTAAATACCAAAAATGGAAAAGCCCTTTAATTATCCTAAATTGCCCATTTGATTTTGTGTAATCTTAAAGTATTGATAAAGAATACAATGATTAGAGACTGCAGAGTACTGGCAAAACAAAAGTACACAGTGCGTTTCATTAAGTGGTGTAACATATGAACACACATAATACAGGTAGGACATGCAGACAAAGGAGCAATCATGTTCCTAAGCTTACATACACACTATGAGATAAAAGCTGCTAATGATATTGTTAACAATTTCCCTTGAACTCCCCAAAGCTACAGAATGATATATATATATAGATATATATATATATATAGATATATATATATATAGATATTCGTCGTTCATACACACTTAACGATATTTACCTAGTCATACATAACATGGGCAAAATTGGACTGCATGTACAGACGAGGAAGGGGGTAGATAATAATCTGCATCGTTATCATTCATACACACTGAGCGATATGCAGGATAATATTGTTTAACAATATTGTTATTGTGCATATTCGGCAGCCTTTATTGCATAGTGTGTATGGGACTTTAGTCTTTGAACCTGAGCCACCTGTACTAAGATGGACAACACTCCTGGAATCGATTAACTTTGGGTCATAATGAGGTTACATACGCTCATGTAGAAGTTTAGTGTAACACACCATTTAGAAATACTGTAGTTGAGGGTATGCAGCATTTAAATAAGTACTGTATTTCCTGAGTTGAATTTATGTCCTGTGGAGTAGATTTAACAACCAAATGCTACAGTTATATTAATAGGCAAGAGCTCCTGTAAGATCTGCCTGTTACCAGGATACATTTTGCTAGAGGGCTGTGAAATAAGGTACAGCACATTTAGAATGTATTTTGACCACAGACAAGCTCAGGTAATTTGATGAAACTGTTATAAATGTAGACTTGTTTTTTCAGATGAGATTATGGAGAAAATAAAGATGCATGGATTACAAGGGTGCAAAGTGCTTTCCAGACAAGCAGGAATAGAACATCTGACCATTTTAAAATTTTGGAAAACTGTCATCTGACTTTTTTCATTTTACAGTATTATTTATTTCCCAACAAACTGCATATCTTCAAGTGGGAACAAGCTCCACCTACACACACTGTAAATGTTGTGCTGGAGAAAACAGCTGTAATTCAATAAACAGGGACTAGTGACATTGCTGTGTGATTGGACATCTTCATAGTAAATTGATGAACTGCCTTTCCCATGCTTGATCTGGTTTAGTACATGAAGTACATATCAGTTTTGGGCACATTTGGAGGAGGATTTACTTCATAAAGTCATAAAAAGGATGTACATTTCAGGTTTTTTTTATGGGAAAATATTTATTATACTTTTGCATGTATGTAACATACATTTCTGAAATAAAAAACATATTTTTGGAGTTATTTTCTTAATGTTCTGGACATTTTATTTCTGTATGACTGATCTGAATATCATGCTTATCTTCAAGTCAATCCATTTTATTGATCATATTCTGATGTTGCAAATCCAGATCGGTATAAAACCATTTAGAGCTAATAGTATTTGGTTATTGATTACAAATATTAATTATTTTGGCATCAAAAACTTGGAGCTCTGAAAATAAGTTGACACCCTTTACATGTTTAAAAATAACATTTTAAGGGACTTGTTTCCTAGCACGGCCACAATCGCGGGCATCGCGGGTAATTTTTAGTGGCCTGCGATGCGACCAACGCGATGCCCGCGATTTCCTATTGAAATGCATTGAAAAAAGTCAAAATCGCGTCGGTCGCATCGCAGGCGGCTAAAAAAGGCTTAAATGGTCCAGACGCGATGCCCGCGATTTCCCATAGGGAACAATGTTAAATGCCTCAATTTACCCAAATCAACATAGGAAACAATGGTAAATGGGCCAGAAACCCCCAAAAACACCCCTTGAACAGTGAAATGGCCCCCCAAAATTAGTTAACGCCACCCCACGATCAACATGAACCCGAAGCGTGGCGAGCCCGCGAGGGGCGGCGGTACGCGTCCTCCGACCTTTTCATACCCCTACTATCCACGTCGGCGTGGAGTTGAGAATAGAATAGTTGGCGAGCGCAGCGAGCCCGAAGCGTGGCGAGCGGACACCTTCCCAGGTATCCGCGTCCGCTCGCCACACTATTCTATTCTCAACTCCACGCCGACGTGGATAGTAGGGGAATGAAAAGGTCGGAGGACGCGTACCGCTGCGCTCGCCACGCTTCGGGTTCACGTTGATCGTGGGGTGGCGTTAACTAATTTTGGGGGGCCATTTCACTGTTATGGGGTGTTTTTGGGGATTTCTGCCCATTTACCATTGTTCCCTATGTTGCTTTGGGAAAATTTAGGCATTTAACATTGTTCCCTATGGGAAATCGCGTCGGTCGCATCGCATGCGATTCTTTTGCCCGCATGCGATGCGACCGATGCAATTTTTTTACCTGCGATGCCCAAGATCATGATCGCTGTGGCCGTGCTAGGAAACAAGTACCATTTTAAGGGCAAGAATCAGCATGCCAGCAACATGCCCATCATATTGACCTGTGCAAAGCAAAATGGTTGCCTGTCTACTAGTTCTAAATGCACTAGTGATTTTTTTGGGGACCGCATTAAGCACTCCTATAATATTTACAAGGGTCAATCAGCAGGCCTTTTAAGTGAGTTACAAGATATAAAAACCAAATCATGAAGTAAGAAGAAGCTGGACATTGGAAGGTTGCATACAGTCTCACGGCCTCCTATTGCCCATCACTGATTATACACCATACCCTGCTCTGCACCTAGCATAATTGGTTCATGCCTATCACATATTGCCTGTGCCAAGCAGATTCTTATGCCTAGCAGGAGCATTACAATTTACTTCATTAATGGGAAAGTTTCCATTATGGAAATACTTAACTTATCAACAGCCACTGCCATGTTAATTAACTGCAAATTTTGCTGGCTTAAATTAACTCCTGAAAAGATGGAACATGGGGATATATGCCCTACATGCGAATCTGTGCTCTGTGGGGCGCAAGCCCAGAGGGCTGAGCAACCTGAGCCTGCGTGGGCAGCTGCTCTGGGAAGCTCTGTGTCTGCCTTAGTACAGGCTTTAAACAGACAGAGGGATGAGTTGGTTAGATCTCACAGGCCATTGTCATCCCCACAACCTTTGGTTGGCCCTATTCCCCCTTCTCAGGGGGACCCTGCATTTATACAGGCAATGCAGGACACTGCTCACAGTGTGCACAAGATTAGTGCTTTTATGGAGCAGTTTAATAAGGAGCATGAGGTTTCTTCCAGACACCCTTTATCCACTCCACCTCTTCCTAATATAGACTCAGAAGAAGGAGAGTGTGTGGAAGACATGTCATGGGATCAGAGGGAAGAGACAGAATCCTCTGTCCCTGGTATTGATGATTTGATTTTGGCTGTTAAGCAGGCATTGAATTTATCTGAGGTAGATAAGGCTCCCCAACAGGGAGTGTTCAAGAGAGTGCAGAGACGCAGTCACCTTTCCTTCAGATGAAGGCATGCAAGAATTGTTGGGAGGTACGTGGAAAATGCCTGATAAGAGACTCCTTATGCCCAAGAGGTTTTTGAGCCTGTACCCCATGCCAGAAGAGCATGTAAAATTGTGGGGAAAAGTCCCACTGGTAGATGCCCTGGTCGCTAGGCTGTCTAAAGCAACTGCTTTACCTGTGCAAGGGGGTGCTGCATTAAAGGACCCTGTAGATAAAAATTTAGAGAGTTGATTAAAATCAGTTTTTGAAGGTGTTGGTTTTACTCTCAGACCTATTATTGCTTCCGCCCGGGTCTCCAAGGCCATGATAGTGTGGGCAAATAACCTGTGTTCACTGCTGCAGCCGGATTCAAAAGCTTTTGCCTTGTCAGAAAAGTTAAAGTCGGCAGCTGAGTACACCTGTGAGGCTGGAGAAGAGGGAGTTAAAATGGCCTCTAAGGTGTTGGCCTTTTCCGTTACGGGCAGGAGGGCCTTGTGGCTTAAGGCCCACCTGGCTGCTTTTCGCTCGTCCTTTCGTCCCTCCTTTAGAGAGGGTGCTTCAAACAGAGGGCAGTCTGGTAGAGGAAGGTTTATTGCTGGGAAAGGTAAAGCTCCCAAGTCCAGGTTTGGAGCCTTCTCAAAAAAGCAGGCTTCCAAGGGAAAGGAGACGCTTTCCACATGATGGGCCGGAGGTTACCCATTCTGGAATCAGAGTGGGGGGTTGCCTCCTGCTGTATCTGGACGCCTGGGCTCTCTAGCTGTCTGCCACACGATTTCCAAAGTCCACAATTTTTGTACTCCACTTGCCGGGTGACTGGTAGCAGCGGGGCTCTAAGCGGGCTCCACAATGCGTTTCTCCACCTCCTTGTATTCTGCGGCTTCCTCAGCTGGATGCCCCTTTCCTCCTCCGACTGGTTTATATACATTCACAGGCTTCCACGACTTCCGCATTCTGCAGGTCAAGCCTCAGTTTGGATTCCTCACAGCGGTGGCCATTTTCTTCTGCTTTATGTGGGTCAAGCCCCACTTTCAATGTCTCCTAGAGTTAACTCTAGGAGACACTGCCTGTGGATCCTTCGTCCGAGCGAAGTCCCGGGGCAACTGATAATTGTGGCGAGATATCATGAGGTCCGCCTGAGGACACCACCACCTGTGAACCAAGCGTTGAAACACCTGGGGGGTGTAGACACCGTTCTCCCTGATATATGTCTTGCCGACTTAAGTCGGCCTCCCAATTTTCCACGTCGGGTATGAAGATGGCCAATGCGTGATCTTGAGCCCATGGGAGGATTCGACTCACTTCCTTCATGGCTGCGCGACTGCCGCCCTGCTTGTTGACGTAAGCGATGGCCGTGGAATTGTCCGACTGCACCCTGATGGATTGACCCTGAAGGAGAGGACGAGCCTGCAGGAGAGCATAATATACCGCTCTGAGCTCCAATACATTGAATGAGAGGAGAGCCTCCTGCGAAGTCCAATGTCCCTGGAACTGGTGATCCAGGCTGACTGTTCCCCAACCACTAATGCTAGCATCCGTGGTGAGCAGTATCCAATTCCAAATGCCTAATATCTTTCCTTCCCTGAGGTTGGAGAGATTCAGCCACCACAAGAGAGTGTGTCATGCCCGCACAGACAACCTTACTTTGTGATGTAGGTGCATGTGAAAGCCTGACCACTGTCGCAATAGGCAACGTTGGAACGGTCTCGACCGGAACCGACCGTATTGGATTGCCTCGAAGGAGGCAACCATTTTCCCCAGTAACCTGGTGCATGTGAGGACTGACAACTGCCGGGTCAGAAGCACTAGGCGGATTAAGGCCTGGAGAGATTGTATCTTGTCGTCCGGCAAAAAAACTCGCAGAAGGGGCGTATCCAAGATCATTCCCAGAAACTGTTGCCATTGTGAGGGCTGAAGCTGTGATTTCTGAAAATTGAGGATCCATTCGTGGTGAATGAGACTCTGTGTCAGAGCGATGTTCGCCAACAAAGCCTCCCTGGACGGAGCCTTTAACAGGTCATCGAGATACGGTATTACCATCACCCCATGGGTCTGCAAAATCTCCATCATCACCGCCTTGACCTTGGTGAAGACATGGGAAGCAGAGGAGAGGCTGAATGGGAGGGCCTGAAACTGACAATGTTGGTTGCGGACCACAAACCGTAGGAACGCCTAATGGGGTGGCCAAATGAGTACATGGAGGTAGGCATCTTTGATATTGAGTGATACCAAGAACTTGCCCTCCTCCAATCTGGCAATCACTGATTGCAGGAACTCCATCCTGAACTTGACTGGTTGTAGGTAAGGATTCAGATCCTTCAAGTTGAGGATAGGGTGAACCAAGCCGTATGGCTTTGGAACCAGCAAAAGGCTGAAGTAAAATCCCAAGGTCCTTTCTTCTTCCAGGACCACCATCCCCGCATTTACCAGTTTTGAAATGGGCGCAGATAAGAGCAGGCCCTTTTGTTCTGAAACTGGCAAACCTGTTTGAAAAAACCGGCAAGGAGGTGGTTTTTGAAAATGGATCTTGTAGCCAAAGGCTATCAGATCTCGAACCCATGCGTCTTGACAAAACTGAAGCCACACGTGCCTGTAGTCTTGAAGACGAGCTCCCACCTTGGGATCACCCAGGTGGGCCTGAAGCCCGTCATGCTGAGGGCTTAGAGGAGGCTTTTGTCTCTTGGGCGGAAGAGGAAGCACCTCTGCCGTGACCCCGAGAGCCTCTGAGAGAGGCAGCATGCCCTCTGGAACGTCCTCAAAACTTTGCTTGTGGGCAAAAGGACCAAAACGATCTACCTTAAAAAGTCTTGCGAGCAGAAGGAGGGGGAGCAGTGGAAGGAAGAAAAGTGGATTTACCCCCAGTAGCCTGCGATATCCACTTGTCCAGTTTGGACCTGAACAGGACATCTCCTGCAAAAGGGAGAGCCTCCACCGCCCGCTTGGACTCTGGCTTTGCCAGTGGCAAGCTGTTGCAGAGTGATCAGCGTGCTGATATAGAGAGTGCAGAGATGTGGGCACCTATGATGCAGACATAGTTAGACGCCTCCACCATATATGCTGAGGCCTCGCGTATATGTTCTGCTAATTGAAGCAGGACGTCAACCTCAGCTCCCTGATTCAGATGCGTAACCATCTGACAGGCCCAAACCCCAATGGCCTTGTTGACCCAGCATCTGACCTGAGCCGGACGCTGTACTACACCAGCCACAGTATAAATGGACTTAAGGGTAAGCTCAAGCTTACGGTCCGAGGCGTCTCTAAGAGTGGTGGCCCCCAGGACCAGAACAGTCTTCTTTGAAAGATGCGTGACTGAAGGGTCAACCACCGGGGGTGTCTCCACCAACTTTCTGCACTCGGCAGACAAAGGATATGATTCCAACAATCTGCGAGAAATTTGAAATTTCTTATCAGGGTTTTTCCATGCCAACACAACGTGCTCATCTACTTCCTCTGCAGGAGGAAAGAGGATGTGTATTTTGTTTTTTTACCAAAAAGGGAAGGATGGTGCAGCAGCCCCATGATCAATATCCGGAGCCAGTTTGATCATATCAATAAGGTCATCAAAGCCTTGAGCAGCCTGGTCCGGCTGCTGTGGTAGCAAAGCTTGTTGCTCATCCACATCTGGGGCGACAAATTCACCCTCCCCTCTAGGTCTGTCATATCATCATCCATGTCAGTGTCTAAGGCCTGTGTGAGCAGTCTTTTTAGCACTGGGGGCTGTGAGTCACGTGCACTGGGCCTCAGAGTGGGCTGAACAGTTTCTGGGGCCAAGGCCTTTGTTAAGCCCTCCCCAGCTAGTACCTGGCACACACCAGGGCGACCCACGTGTATGGTCGTTTTCAGATCCTACCTGCTGCAGGTAGGATCTGAATAACGACCGTCCCGCGCATCAGATTGGGATCAGAACAGGCAAAAAAGAGCCCAATCTACCTACAATCTACATGCAATTGGTCGGGATTCGATCTAGATTGATGGGATTGGGCTCTTGTCGTTCTGGCGTGTACCCTGCATAAGGCTAAATCATGCTGCTGTGTTCTGGAGGCTTCTCTGTCCCTCTGTGAAGCTGTAAGCTCAGAGGACAGGCGTGACATCACATCATTGAGCTGTAAGGCCCAAGCAGGGGAGGCCTGTGCCTGAGGGGGATCTGGGTTGCACTTATCGCACACCAGTGTGCCCTCTGCAGATTGTGTAAGCTTAGTATTACACTTTTTTCAAAACTTCTTGGAGCTACCTCCTGCCATTGTAACTGCTATTGAAATACAGCATAAATATATCTGCAACAAACAGCAAGTTATGGCTACATACACACAAGAGGATAGTACAGACAAAAATCCAGAGTGAAACACTGGACAGGAGAGATGGTTGTTAATGGTGATTAAAATATAACCAGAGAGACAATGAGTGAAAAGCGCGGGTTACGTAATGTGTCCGTAACCTGCTTACCCTTTATACCTAACTACGTGCGAACAAAACGTAGCGCAGCGCAGTGTACCTTTTATTTAGTATTTTGCACCAAAAACAATACCTTAATACGAGATCCTTTCGCAGTACTTTGTCTCTATTCTGCGAATATACCTTAAAGGACAGTGTCCGTAATATACCTTATCGCTATTATGCGAATAAACAGACACGACCACTGAATAGGAATAAGGAGATTAGAACTCCGTAAAAGGTTTGTATTTAAGTCCCTAATGGACAAAAGGGGGTTACAGAAATAAGAATAAACAGGTATAACAGGTGATACAATATCCTAACAATGAATACTAAACAGACTTTACTAAGGGGAAAGAATACAGTTACAAGACACAATCAGCCAACAATACTTATAAGAATAAATACCGTGAAAATGCAACCGTTTACCCGTCTCATCAAGTATGCAAAGCGCAGTCCGGTCAGAGCTCACTATCGTTCAGGAATGAACTATAGTCCGGTGGTCAGGTCAGGGAAAAGTAGATGTGCCGAAGAGAGCGAGCCTGCTCCGGGTCGCCTATCTTATAGGGTCAGAAGGGGGAGGTCAAAGGCCATTCTCATTGGTCAGGGGTCGAATGTCAGGTCAGCTGTGATTGGGGGGTAAGCTGATACACCTGGTTTGGCTAGGTCCAGGGGAGTGAACTTTAAGAGTCCTTTGTTCGGTGGTTTCGGCGTCAGCAGTGATAAGAACTGGTTTCATCTGGATTTCTTTGTTACATTCTTTCAACAGAAACTGTCCCTGGATTATGGATTATGTCCATAACTATCGAGCCGTGTATATTGCGGAATATTCGCAATGACCGGAATACTTCGCATAATGAACTGAACGGAACGGTACTAAACACGATACAGATAGATGTATGCAGGGCTAACTAAGCTATGTGTGGCGTTCTAAACCTTTAACTATATTTTACTTAGGGTCAGTATGTATTTATGAATTTATGTGTGATAGTATGGCTACTCTTCTGGCCCACTTTGCCACGCATACTCGGGTATGGAAACTTTATTTGCGCAACTCTGCGAACCAAAATGGCGGCCATACTATCCTAAAATGGCGTGTGTGTAACTCGACTTCCATAGTCCACCCTTTAACAGTAATTATAAAACTGTTACAATACAAAACATTTCACACGACAATACAGAAATTCATAATCCTAACAGAGAAATTGGGATACATGAAATAAACATATAAGGGGAGTAAACCATCTGCTCTCGGCCGATCCAGGATCATGGATAAACGATGGGCCGCATTTATCGAACAATCTACTCAGGGTCACGAAGGATAATGTACAATTTTGGGATAAAAATAAAAACAGGGGTGGTTACAACATATACACGTTTTTCAGATATGGCATCCTTTGGTAGGTATTGTTTGTGACAACAGACCCTTGAACTCTTTGTTGTCTCTCTTTTTGGTATGCTTTTAAGTATGATGGTATTATCACTATCAAACATCCGGTCCTGGGTAATGTATCAAGTTTATAGATTCTACCTTGACCTAAACTGGGATGGGTAACACACTCTCAGAACTCTGTATTGTCCGTCCAATGCCTGGCAGCAGTGCGGCGGCGGTATCCTTGATTTTGAAGATAACGGATAGTGGGGGGGAGACAAGAATAGGACCCACAACAATAGAGAAAACTGAGAAAGGAAAAATTTGGTTAGTAATCCTTCCAACCTGTTACCAGTGGGGTGTGTCACAGTCCCTTTTGTAGCTTGTACAGGTTGCTTGACCTTAGCTGCTCTTCAGTCCTCCCGAAATGGTGCCTCTTAGCGATTTCTTTCTTTCGCCCTCGAGTGTAAGGACCTTTTGGTTTTCTGTTCCTTTGGCAGTAGGACGAACGTACCCGAATCTCTCTCTCTGCGACTTTGTTATTGAGGTAGTGCTGGTCAACAAGATCTGGGGTGGTCCTTTCCAAAGGTCTATCAAGCAACCTGTATATGGCAAAGCAAGGGAAACAACAACAACATCTCCTGGTTCATGGTTATGACAGTTCACAACAGGTGTCAACAAAGTCCTTTTGCTGCAGTTTTCCAGGTGTGGATACATCACTTGCATTTGTGGTCTAGGATCTCCTTGTGGGATTACCATAACCTGTGGCTGCCCGCCAAGCAATGTTTCGATGGGGACCAATGAGGTGGAGTTCTGAGAGTGATTCTACTACTACAAAAGAGATTATGGGGTGTACCATCAGTCCCTGAAGGTTCATACATGACTTAAACCTTTCATATATATAAATATACTTGCATACTCAAGGGTGCTTCTGGGCTGCTATATCTATACACACAAACGTCAACACATATATATATATATATAAAAATAAATAAATAAATAAATAAATGCTTCTAGAGTGGACTGTACGAAGCCAATTTTGTATTACCTGCAGAGGATCCTGCTGGAGGAGGGATGTGGAGATGGCTCTGTGGGAACAACCGTTGCAGTTTCTTTCCCCCCAGACAAGTAAGGCATGATCCTGTCGTCTTACCTGTCTGTGGGCACGCCAGAAATTTCGGACTCATTTTTTTTTTTCACATACCTTCCCTGTCAAGACAAATCAGGCCATGGGCTATCTCTGTCCTGACAGTTTGGCATGTTCTCAGAGTCACTGGTTTTCCTTGTCCATCTTTCTATTCCTGTCCACATCCCTTCGGCTTCCAGACTGCTTCTCCTGCAGGGGACACAAATCTTGTATTTCTATGTGAATGTACTGACATTTACAGGGGGGACACAAACATTATCCGCAGAGCGCATGGCTCACCCAGATGCCTTGCCAGCATGTTCATTATCAAGTGACACTGAATCCTCATCGAAGATGTGGCCTTTACACTTGATAACAGCCACTCTGTCCGGCAGCTGTGTGACTGTCAGAAATCTTTTAAACTTACAACGCTTGCGCCACTGGAGTGCCAGCTACTGAAACAAAACATCTGAGGCGCCATAGGGCCTAAGATCTTCTGTATTACCCCAACAAACATACTTGGAGTCGGCATGAATATTGGCTGTTTTTCTCTCAGTTCGCAGTACTATTAATGAGACTGCTGTTGCTGAGTGAGACGTCCAATGGGTTCAGCCTCTACTATGCCTTTTCCATCTATTACGGTATAGCCAGTGTACAATTTTCCCTCTCGGTGTTGTGGAAAGAACGAAAAAAAAAATGAATTACCTCTTCCAATGGGTTGTTACCACCCTTTGGGGGCCTGCTGCAAAAGGTCTGACTCAAACATGTCATGCAATCATATTAGTCTCGGCTCCCACTAAATTCCACCATTCCAGCAACCTCAGCACTAATCCACCCTTTGTGCCTTTGGCGGGCACACCTGGTAAGAGTGTTGCTGGGTTTACAATATTACCCATTTTACTGGTAACATCAATGCAAGTTCCCATTTAGTGGACTTGGCTGATGAATATTTTTCACATGTTTAGGCAGAATTTTAGGAGTGTCCAGACTATATGAGAAGCATAAACAGTTAAAACACACCCCAACACCACATTCTCAGTTTTGTTTACCAGTAGTGCTATGGCAACTACACTGTGTAGACAAGTAGGAAGTGCTCAAATAATAGGGTTTAATTGCACACTGCAGTACGACATTGGTCAGGCTGGCATCACCAGGTTTCTTACGTCACTATATCTGTCGCCCCCTCAGCAGGTCTAATATTCTAAATCACATGGTCTCTTGTGTCAGTTTTACCCATGGCAAAAGCTATAATCAGGCCTGTTTCTCCTTCTTTATCCACATCTGTCTGTGAAGACATGGGTATTGTGATTGCACCTATTTATATGTAAATGCGTTTTACAACCCTTTTCATTCTTTGTAGAAGGGGAATGCTTTGTGCATTACTTGGACTGCTTTTCACAAGATGGTGGCTGTGGTTGCCCTGGGTAACATTAGGAGTAATGCTTAAAGTTACTGGGACTTTGTTCAAGATTTACTGAAAAATATATTGTGACTACTCGCTTTATGGGGTATCGCATATTCACAATGGGTATTTTTCTCTGCTGGGAGTGCGACAGATTTTTCGAACTATTTTTCTATGATTTGTGGGTTTATGGTTACTAATGTGTCCCAGATTTCCCTCCCCCTCCCCCCCTTGTTCAGGCGCAACCGCAATCCGTCCTGAGATACCTTATGTCCTGCCTCAGGAGGATACACCAGAAGTTGTCTATCGCCAACTGCTGGTGCTGTGGATGAGGAAAGGACATAACAATAGATCATTAACCCATTGTATTGGTATTTACCCATTTGTGGGCCGTATGGACAGTGTGCGATCTTGCAAGACCCGGGGGAGGGGCTTGGTGGCTTTCTGAGGTTTCTGGAACAGAAAAGTAGGGAAAGGAGAAAAAAATTGGAAAAAGAGAGAGAAAAACTCAAAAAGGGTAGAAAATATTAATGACAGTAATGTGTACATTTATTTTCAACCAAAAATTTTTCTTTTATTTTGATGACACCAGGATTTAGCACTATGGGGGAATTGGCTCTCAACTATTTGGTTCTTACCCTTTTCAACTCCTGTTCTGATTTGTAAGCCCTCCCTTTCTTTCTGTTTCCCAGTGTGGTTGTGACTATGGGCTGTGTCTAGGGGTATTTAGCTAAAAGTTCTCTTTTGGGAACCTTGTTATTTCACTGGGTATTTTTCCAGCTCAACCTCAGATTTCGAATGGTGAGGCTGTACTTTGGGGCGCTATACTTTCTGTTTTTAACAGGGTTTCTATTGAAGCTATGGTTGCCATTGATCCTGTGTCCTTCCCATCTTTAGTTCAAAGGGAACTCGGTATTTGTGCTGTAGTTTTTAGCTACCTTAGATGGATTTGACTCTATAACAGTGGAATACAACATTAGCCTCTGAGGACTGTCCAGCATATCTTGCACTTCTTGTGTAAGATTTCTAGGAGTGTCCAGAAATACCCCATTAGGGGTGCAATAGATGACACATCCCATTTTACATAGTAAATCTCTACTCGGGAGGTTAGTCGGGGCCGCTGCAGCCAACAGAAAAGAGTGTTTGGTATGCAGAGGCCCGATTGTAACCTTCGCTGGTTTCGTCAGTGGGTAATGTTGTATTTTTCCTGTTACCCCAATTGCTGCTACTAATTGCTTGGCACAACCTAGATCAGGAGGGAATGTTGTTAACGGGTTTGTCAGTGAAACCCAAGTGAAGAGGAGTGTTGAGAACAGATCTGGCCGCCCCTGTATCAACCAAAAAGGTTTGCCTTACTCCAGCTATATCAACCTTCACCTGAGGTTCCTCTCTAAGGTGTTGAGTTAATCTAACTGGCTGTAGGATACAGGAATGACCTGTTTCCTATTGTCTGACCTGGGTTGCCCTTAGCACAGTGTCAGCCATCAGATGGGGAGGAGGCATGTTGCGTGACCTGTCTGTCTCCTCTCATTGTCTAGGGGCTGGGTATCTCCGTGTCTCACCTTTGTGAGATTCCCATTCTCGCTTATGTGTCTGATAATTCCTGGGGTTTCCTAACCTACAATGAGCTGAGTAGTGACCTTCCCCATTGCAGTTGTAACAGATAATTGGTTTTCTACCTGTGTCCCTGGTGTTTCGTTGGTATGCAGTTTTGTTTGGGGCATTAGTAAGGGCTTGGATGCTAACCATCATCAGTTTGTCAGTTTGCAGTTCCCTGTGCTTTGATATGTTTTTGTCATGGGCTACGGCAGATTCCCGTAGGGCATCTACTGTCATTCCTCGCCAATTTGGGAACGATGTTTGGACCCTGTTCTTCAATTTCTCTCTCAGCCCCTCCACTAACACAGAGACAACCATCTCCCTCAGGTGTGGGTTACCCTTAAGATCGGCGACACCAGTGTGTTTTGATACCGTCATCAAACACCGGTTGAAATATTCGCTAGCTGATTCACTATCTTTTTGTTTGATAGTGAATATCTTGCTATATTCCACTGCTGCGGGAAAATACACTCCCAACTGCAAGTTGATTAGGCGTATATTTTCCTGGTTGATCTCATCATTTATCTCCTTGTCCACCTTCAATCCACTATCCTGAATGAATTTCAGGATATCGATGTGAGTGGGGAGACAGGCCCTCAACATGATTCTCCAATCCTTGTTGGTGGGCTCATCAGAGTTTCCCAGATCCCTTACAAATTTCTGACATAATGTCAGATCTTTCCTAGGATCAGGGAAATCTGAAATGATGGACCGCAGCTCTAACCGTGTCCATGGGTTTAGCATGGTCATCTTTCTGGTAGGTATCACACCCTCTCTGTCTGCCTTACCATAGGGAACTTCCAGTGTGCGCATAGGATATGTTTGTACCACATCCGCATTACTGGGACCTGCTTGGGAGTCGTCTGTGTCCGTGCTGTGTAGTGCCTTCTTACCTGGGTCCAAGACTATGCTGTTGGCATCTGCCGTCTCCTCTTCCTGTGCTAGAGCCTCAACAGCGGGTTGAGCTTTTCCCTTAATCATATTAATTGCATGGGAGACGGCTAGTGCCAACAGCTGCTCGTTTTCCTCTCTGGTTTCCTTATAAGGGGATAAGACAGGGTACAAGTTAGCAACAGGTAAATTACTACTCAGGTCTCGCTTATTAGTCATTAACCCCTTCGGCACATATGGGGGTGGGGGAGCGGTTGCGGCTACGGTTGCATTTTTATTGTGGCTGATTGTATCTGGCACTGCCAAACATTTGATTCCCCATTGTTCCTGCCCTTCCTTCTGCCACAATTTAAGAATTTCCATGTGCTTCACTCTCTTCTTACGACTGGAGAGTAGACATATTTCATCCTTTACTGCAGATAAGATTTCTGGATCAAAGCTACCAACACTGGGAAATTCTAACTTGCTGCCTTGTGTCATTCTTCTCCATTTATTTTTGTAAACAACTGCGAGTTCACCGTGCTTCCTGCACATAATGAAAGCCGCCGACCCTTTGGGTCGACTAGATTCCTCCCTAACTGACTCGGTATCCCTGTGTGAACCGTTATTACCCATAATTACAGGAATAAACGTTCACAGCTAGCAGAAACCGGAGGGCCGTTTATCAGTGAGTCACTCCCAAATCACTCCTTCTCCACAAAATGGCACTATTCCGCAATCAAGCGTGAAGCCCACTATGCGAGGTAATGTACTCAATCACCAAGTCTTTCAACTAGTAGCGAACTGCTAGCCAACTTGCAAGGTGCGGCAGTTTTTCCAGGGCACAGCAAAACTTGTTTTTCCTGTACCCCCAAAAACTGGTATTTCTAAAGTAGCTGATCGGATCACTGGGTTCCGATTTAGCCTCTTGTACCCTCCCAGTGGATCAAAATAGGTAGTTCCACGGAAGGGGCAGTTCCTATGGGCACGTCGTCACGTGAACCCGGTCCTTGTCCTACCTGGACTGTCCTACACTGCGCTTGAGTCGTGTCGTCACACACCCGTTCGCCTCAGTTATGTTTCACACTGGGCGCTGGTTACACCTTGGTCTTATGCATATATTTGAAATATTTCTGTACAGAAAATTCTTCCCAGGCTGGTAGCTTTTCACTAGATACTTATGCAGGTATAAATCCCTTATAATACTCTATAGGAATCTATTAAAATAATGCTTGAGTTGCTTGTTTAAAAAAAAATGAACAAAAAGAAAAAAACTTATTTTCTTTTATTAATCACCGCCTTATTCGCAGTATATTGCTATACTGTTTAAATAAAGCTAGTGGTTCAATACTGTTCACCTTTGAGTTCCTATGTGTGCTGCATGTGCAGTACCAATGAACAGCCACGTGTGTACATGCGCTGTTCACAGGCCGCCGGTGAATCGGCCACCCACGTGTTCTATAGTGTATTTGCAAGGTTGCACTCGGGTTTCGCTATACGCAGTAATTGCGCCTAAATGTGGAATAAATCCCTTAACTCCGTCCGAAAGTTACGTATCAAGATGCGAAAAAAAACCCCGCACTTAATCCGTAAATCTCGTACAAAGATGCGAAAATTTCCCGATATGGGCACGTGCTCGCGCACCTTGCGTAATACACAATAGACGCTTTACGTTACTGCAAACGGCCCAGGACTTGTCGCCACGTGGCGGAGTCTCTGGTTTTGCAGTAACTAACAATAAAAGTTATAGTTTTGCACAGAGGGGATCCTCTATGTACTATAATAAACACAGACTCCACGTGTGCGAACCTTATCGCACGTGGTACATATACTGTAATAAACAAGCAGCCCAAGACACTATACCCCGTTAAACTACTTGTGGCAGGCAGAAGTACAGTTTACTAAACACTTAGGTATGATATGCTTTAAAACATGTGGCTTTCACTCATTGTACTCCGGGTTCAGCGCTAGCACTTCCCGAACCCCGCACTGCCGTGGACTCGGCCTATCCAGCAATGGAAACAAATAAATACTTCCACCCTTTTGCTGGTATAGGTCGAGCCGCACGCCTGGTACTGAGTTCTGGACTGTGGAGCGGACGGACGAGCCCTCAATTGTTAATGGTGATTAAAATATAACCAGAGAGACAATGAGTGAAAAGCGCGGGTTACGTAATGTGTCCGTAACCTGCTTACCCTTTATACCTAACTACGTGCGAACAAAACGTAGCGCAGCGCAGTGTACCTTTTATTTAGTATTTTGCACCAAGAAACAATACCTTAATACGAGATCCTTTCGCAGTACTTTGTCTCTATTCTGCGAATATACCTTAAAGGACAGTGTCCGTAATATACCTTATCGCTATTATGCGAATAAACAGACACGACCACTGAATAGGAATAAGGAGATTAGAACTCCGTAAAAGGTTTGTATTTAAGTCCCTAATGGACAAAAGGGGGTTACAGAAATAAGAATAAACAGGTATAACAGGTGATACAATATCCTAACAATGAATACTAAACAGACTTTACTAAGGGGAAAGAATACAGTTACAAGACACAATCAGCCAACAATACTTATAAGAATAAATACCGTGAAAATGCAACCGTTTACCCGTCTCATCAAGTATGCAAAGCGCAGTCCGGTCAGAGCTCACTATCGTTCAGGAATGAACTATAGTCCGGTGGTCAGGTCAGGGAAAAGTAGATGTGCCGAAGAGAGCGAGCCTGCTCCGGGTCGCCTATCTTATAGGGTCAGAAGGGGGAGGTCAAAGGCCATTCTCATTGGTCAGGGGTCGAATGTCAGGTCAGCTGTGATTGGGGGGTAAGCTGATACACCTGGTTTGGCTAGGTCCAGGGGAGTGAACTTTAAGAGTCCTTTGTTCGGTGGTTTCGGCGTCAGCAGTGATAAGAACTGGTTTCATCTGGATTTCTTTGTTACATTCTTTCAACAGAAACTGTCCCTGGATTATGGATTATGTCCATAACTATCGAGCCGTGTATATTGCGGAATATTCGCAATGACCGGAATACTTCGCATAATGAACTGAACGGAACGGTACTAAACACGATACAGATAGATGTATGCAGGGCTAACTAAGCTATGTGTGGCGTTCTAAACCTTTAACTATATTTTACTTAGGGTCAGTATGTATTTATGAATTTATGTGTGATAGTATGGCTACTCTTCTGGCCCACTTTGCCACGCATACTCGGGTATGGAAACTTTATTTGCGCAACTCTGCGAACCAAAATGGCGGCCATACTATCCTAAAATGGCGTGTGTGTAACTCGACTTCCATATGGTATAAGAGAAGAAGCTGCCACAGGCTAACAACAGCACTATGGTATATACCAGGGAGCGCTATAGCCTAATTTGCATACAGCCACAATCTGTTTTACCCAGCTCTAACCCCAATGTCTGCACGCAGAACCTGGGGAAGCTGTTGCAGGTCTGGACACCGGGAGAAGGGGCTGTTCATGAGTCCCGGGGACTGTCTCAGCCAAAGCAGCGTCTCTTTGTGCATGCAGCGGTGCCTTGTCTTTAGAAGATGGCTGCCGCTGCTTATATAGTCACGCTGGGGAGAAGCTGGGGCCGCTGGGAGCATACCACTCCGCTCCCATAATGGCGCCATGTTTAAAATAAACCCAGATCCTGCAGTACCGCCATCTTTTTAACTGACCCCAACGGCTAGCCGGGGGGTCAGGCATACACACACCCGATGCCTTTGCTGGCCAGAGGCAATAGAGGCTAAGGGAGGACGGGGCGCTATCACTCCGGAGACGGTGGTCTCTGCAACCGGGGCGCGAGCCGCCCGCAGCTGCGGCGAGTCCCCCCGGCACCTCCCACTTTGCAGACAGGCAGCAGCAAGTCCATGCCTGTCTGTGCTATGCCAAGAAATCTTGACTATTACATTTTTGCCCTGGAGCAAGCAAGAGTGTGACCAATCTCCAATCTATTGTTGGAGTTTGTTGGAGTGTGCATATGTTGAGTAAGAGCAGTATTCAATACCCTGATGGCGAGCGATCGGCACATAGAAGTGCCGATCACTCGCCGTCAGGGTATTCAACGAATCTAGTTAACTCGTCATTCACCTCACCTGTTCCCTGAGGCGAGGTGGAAACAGTGAGTGTGGCCATTAAAACAATGAGGCTCGCCACAAAATGCAGCAGACTCACCGTTTAAGGGGATCCTCGCCAGCCTCAGAGGATTTTACCCTTACATTGAATATGGCCTTCCTTGCCGTACAAACCCCCTCACCGGTGGCATTGAATACCGCTATAAGTGTAGCCACAATGTTCTTTTTGCCACTTCACCAGAAGCCGTAAAACTTAATGACAATATTACATTAAGAGAAGCCTCACAAATATTCCAGGGTTTTTGGATTTCTAAATTTCTCAATTATTGATGTTTATATGTGTACATATAGAATAGATAGTCCATAATCTTCAAGTCTAAAATCTGATATCAGATTCTCAAACAGCTGTAAAAATTTTCTTTAAGAGCTGAGAGACAGGAGGTTAAGAGATAGGAGAAAGAAGGCATGGCAAGGATAACAGTCTGCCAATATGAAGTGCGGTACTTATGTATTATCTAGGCTCCCATGTTAAACGCACCCCATTTTTTCATACCCCTACTATCCAACTACGCATGGAGTTGATTTTATATAGTGTGGCGAGCGCAGCGAGCCACCGCGCCCGAAGCGCGGCGAGCGCAGCGAGCCCCGCGAGGGGACGCGGTCTCATAAGAAAAACGGGAGCCCAGATATTACATAAGTACCTGAAGTGCTAGTATTTTGGTAAAACATACACTGGGTTGCTAGCTATTGTGCTCAAGGTATGAACGGTCCAAATACTAGTACTACCTAACCCTTTTTTATCAGTCTATCACAGTGGAGGCCAAATTGGTCCTCGAGATGTACCAAGCGTTCATGTTTTCCAGACCACCTGTGGATCTGTAGACTGTTTGTTAGAGATCAATGCGCCACAAGTTTGAAAATGTGACCGTAAGGACTACACCCCCGCACCAGCTAGGCGAACTGTTGGTAGATCTCGAGGAAAGGTTTGGCCAGACACTGATCTAACCCACCTGCTTTGACAATGCATACTGGTCACTGCTGACCGATTTAACTGCTGAAACCCATGTTAATTACCAGAAGGTTCATTTAATGTGCAGACTTGAGAGCTGCGAGAAAAAACTACTTAAAAAATGCAGCTTTGGGATTTTACGTGCATTGAAACCCATTTCAGGTCGCAAACACATGTCGATCCTGGGTCCGACACATTCACGTTAAACCCGGGTCGCCCATTATACAGAGTGACCTGGCTCAAAATTGCTGGGTTGCTCGACCTGGTGCTTTCACACCGCACATTGTCCTGGGTCGTTAAGTCAGCAATCGAGCAAAAAACAAGGTTCAAAGTGAGGTGTGAAAGGGGCCATAGATTGGTGCATTTTATATAGAAACATTGGATTACTACATGGGAATAAAACATAAATTGAATAACTCAGGCTATGAAACTGGAGTTTTTCCCTGCAAGGTAAACCCTATGCCTTATTGGAGAACACTTTATATTACAGACATCTATTATGTAGCCATCAGTGGGTGTTAAGCCCCATACAAACTTGTGAATAATATCACTCAGAAAGGGGCTTCTGAGCAATAGTGTTCACAATATCATCTAGTGTGTACACTCGATATCATTAACAATGTGCGCTCACACAAGTCATTATACGACCCCCCTCCCACGTCTGAACTTGATCATGCCCTCATCTGTACGTTCGCGATGACCATGCTGCCGCTCTCTTCCATGCTGCCGCTCTCTTCCCTGCAACCACCAATATTGACGGGGGCCTTGTTTATGTATATGGGGCTTTAGTTATGGCTACATAGCACTGTTCAAGTTCATAAAATAAAAGATGTTTTCAAGGATGAAGATAAAAAAAATGCCAGAAACTTTTCAAAAGTTGACTAGATAAAATTTATTTTCCTTTTATAAAAAGTTTGTAGAACCAGCTCCAATAAAATGCTAACATTCCAAGAAGCAGTATGTTTTTATGGACACAGTTTAATCTCTGTAATACACTTTATAAATACTGTTTGAATTAATTCAAGCTCATTTATTTTGGGTCCACTTCATATCTCCACAAAACAATATATGACTGGATTGTGTCAAAGACATGGTTAGTCATGGCACAATAGGGGTTACCTTATCAATACAGATTTAACTAAGAAACAGACTGCCGATTTTTCTTCTTTATTAGCCCACAATATCCATCAGAAAAATCATATTTAGAAAATTAAACTCCTTCAATTAAGGTAATAAAAAAAAATTAAAAAAATGTATAGACTTTTTTCTTTACACTTTTTTCAAAGTTCAAAATAAAAAAAAATTGTAATACATAAAAAAAACAAACAAAAACAAAACTGGGGAGAACCAGGTAAAGAATCGTAAGCTTAGGTCACCTGCAATAAAAGTGTTTTTTTTTTTCTTTTAAATGACAATTCTCGCAATTACTTCTGAAACAGTATGGGAAAGATGGGTCTGCAGCTCCTAAATCCATGAATTAATTCACTTTTGTATGGCAAGAAGCAACTTCTGTATAGAACACCAATTTAAAATGCATGTACAAAATAAGCAATCTACATAAATTAATAACTCGAGTCCGGAGTATGGACATTGTGTGCAAAAGAATTCCAGTATGTTCCTCAGGGCTTTGCTCGCTGAAAAAAAACCTAGAAAATACAAAAAAATGAAAAAGACATTGATTGGAGAACAATGACATTTGTACATTGAATGGACTGATTGTGAAAACATTTTAACAGGTCTAACAAATAGCATACCTTTAAATAATTTTTAAACACTTTAGCATCAGGCTGCTGAAGAGCTTGACAAAACTCCTGCAAAAAAACAAAAACCTGCATGTTTTAATAATGCCTGTCAATACAAAATCTGTGAGTTATAGACAACGCTAAAATTCGCATAATTTATTTATGTTGCTCGCAGCTGTGTCCTCAAGATGGAGTTGAACAACAAGGACACTATAACCTTCATATGACAATAAGGGGCAGATGTATTAAGCCTTAACAAGAGATAAATGCAAGGGTGATAAGAAGAGATAAATGTCCAGCCAATCACCTGCCAACTGCCATGTTACAGGCTGTGTTTGAAAAAAGTCAGTAAGGAGCTAATTGGCTGGACGTTTATCTCTCCTTATCACACTTGAATTTATCTTTTGTTAAGGCTTAATACATCTGCCCCGAAGTAAGATATCAGTGCCAGTAAAAACATTGAGCAGCTGCTTTTTCAAACGAAAAAGTTACTACAAAAGGTAAAATATTTTTGTCCTCTGTATGCCTTGAGGAATATAATACTGTCACTACATAGACAATCTGGACACTTTTTTATTCAATCCCAGGTTTTGAGACTGAAAAACGTGAAATCCCGCGATTGGTCTCTGGACGTCTGGCCACGCAGGGAACTGCTGTAAAGCTGGCTTGCACGTCAGAGCCGAGCAAATGCATTTGCACGTTTTGAGCCTGAAATCACGTGATTTGAGGTTTCAATCCTGGCAACAACTGACTTGAATCCCAGTATGCCACCGATCCAGAGATTGGCATTCATAACTGGGCGGTCTGGGATGTGTACAAGACAAAGAAAAGGTTTGCAGCCAAGAACTATAGGTGCATCTCTCCCATCAGTTAAAATCAACAGAATTTACCTGGATGATTTCTGGTGCTACTTGTAAAGATGGTAAATACTCTTGCTGCAGATACTGAATACATTCCGGTCCCTAAAGCAAAAAAATGTTCAGTTAAAGTAAAAATACAAAAAATAGCAACTTTAAGAAACACTTCTAATTACTGATAAAGAGCAGGTCATCCCACAACCGACACACATTCATACAGGTTTCCTCATACTGCTAGCCTCAATACGCCATTCCCAAGACTGGATTCAATTAGGTGTGATTATTATACCCAGAGCCCTGTTCTCACATAGGGGTTTATTCTAGTTCATTCTTTCTGACAAAATCCTTCTTAGATGGACAAAACCATGTGCACTGCAGGGGGGCAGATGTATCATGTGCAGAGAGAATTAGATTTGGGTGAGTTATTTTGTTTCTGTGCAGGGAAAATACTGACTGCTTTATTTTTACACTGCAATGTAGATCTCACTTTGAAGTAAAACCCCACCCAAATCGAATTCTCTCTGCACAAGTTACATCTGCCCCACCCGCAGTGCACATGGTTTTGTCCATCTAAGAAGGATTTTGTCAGAAAGAATGGACTAGAATAACCCCCATAGTGACAGAGGAATATTTGTGTCAGACGCTCAGATGAAGCAGTTACAGGACCGGGGGATGTTTAGTGTGACTGCAGCGATAGTGAATAAGAACACCTATTTATATATACATTTTAGTGTAGTTTGGCACCAAAACCAAACAATAAGTTGGGTTGTCCTCCTAGTAGAACAGCAGCACGCAGACAGAAAGAGGTAGCATTCCAAACTTTAAAAAACATCTTATTAGTGGGATCTGGTCTGCATACTGGTTGTCGAAATACATGCAGTCCAAACACAGATGTTGGAACCCCAACACTGATCACAAAACTGGCACCCCAATATTACTCACAATGTCAGCCTTCAGAGTACTGTCTGGGTTAGGCACTAAGGAGGGAGGGAGTTGGGGAGATTTAGCATACTTGGCATAAAAAGGTGGTGTTCTTTTTACCATAAAAAAGCACGTCTATCTTCTAACCAACAGCATCTCAAGTGCTGGGACCCAGATACCACCAAGAATTAGCAATTACAGTCATTTGAAGACCTCCGTGGCTCTTTGCAAATTATCCAAGATTTGTTTCACCCTTAAGACCCTTTCTATTTACTTGCAGCATTTATTTTATAGTAGAGAAGGTCAGACACCTTTGCATTAATAAGGCTTCGGAGTTAAAGCCTCTGCCAGAACTTTCCTGCACAGGAACAGCAGATCAACTGACGCGTGTGCTACTACAGGCAAGTTTTTGGACTTTGGTGCTAAACACATGATGCAACAATTTGGATTACAGAGAACAGGAATTTTTTTGTAAAATATAAGTAGAAGACTTCACTAAAACCTGTCCATTTCTCTACCCCGAACAGGTCTTATCACTACTACCATTCTCTCCCCTGTTCATTTAGACTGTTTTTTTCCTGTGTACTTGTTTTCACCCCACTGTATTTTGGCATTGGATTTGCTCCACTGGAGACTGACTAAAAGTAAATTATACGTGCTCTGGTAAATAATAATGCTGTGTCAGGAATTCACTGCCTCCTTGCCGGAACTTGATTTAATGCCTTGCAGATTTAACAGAAATAATTATAAAAAAAAAAACAAACAAACAGACAAACAAAAAAAAAACACCACAAAAAAGCCCACCATAGATTTTCATACAGAGCTTGGGAAGTATAGCGGGCGTGTACTAGGTTTTGCGATTTCATAATGTTGTAATGTATTACAGGGCTGTTTGGATTTTTTTAAGGTACCGCCTTTATCCCAAATCATTTCGATTTAAAGGGAATTTTAAAAAAATCCTGTAATTTTACCACTAGCATGGCAAGGTCATTCATGAACAGGAGAGAACTGTAGAAATAAGGTGTCAATCATTTCGATTTAAAGGGAATTTTAAAAAAATCCTGTAATTTTACCACTAGCATGGCAAGGTCATTCATGAACAGGAGAGAACTGTAGAAATAAGGTGTCAGGATCTCTTACCCTTTTTAGATATATAGTTTTCAAAGTCACAGCACACTCTGACAAAGCCTGCGGGCATAAGAAATGCTTTATTAGGTAAACGTACAATATAATAATAGAACACATTTAAACATTGTGTTTAATCCATTAAGGGAGATTTTTGGGTGGAGATGTACTTCGCCTGGGAGAAAATGGAAAGAAAGCACCAGCTAATCCGCTTCTGATACCATGTTACAGGCTGTGTTTGGAGCAGATTGGTTACTAGTTGACCTCTCTACACTTAATCACTCTCAATGCTTGGTACATCTCCCTCTTTATTGCTAACTTGTGTGCAAAGGCACTTACTGGATTCCAATATAACAATCACAGACAAGGTAGATTAGTTTGCATATACGTAGAGCAAGGATGGTGAACCTTGCTCTACGTTTATGCTCTTGTATGAACTACATATTGAACTACTTGTTGAACTACATATTCCAGCATGCTTTGCTATTTGGCCATGCTAAAACTGTTGTAGGGCATTCTAAAATGTCTAGTTCTACAGCTGGAGGGCCAAAGGTTACCCATCCCTGATGTAGAGGGAAAGCAAAAACAGTGCATAAAAAAGGCAACACACCCAAAATGGAAAGAACATTATAGGACAAAAAATCCATCTGTACCCAAATTCCCAAGTGATAGTCTTATTTCTGAGCATCAAACCTAACAACGCTCCAATAGCCTACTACATGAACAGTTAACCCTTTCCAGAATTACTGCAATAACAAAATTAAACAGTCCAAATTTTAAGGGGTCAATCCAATAAGTGCGCACTCTCCACTCCAATAAAAAAAATGCCTATTCACAATACTCGCAGCTGGTGTATGAGCTTGGTCTGTCAAAAGCAATGTGAAAAGTGCATGAAAAAAAGAGTGGCCTTCCTAGATCCTTAAAAAGTTGACCATTTTGTTTACAAAATCATACAAGAGGCTGTTAGTTTGCTTTTACAAAGTTTTGCTTTTTAGGACTTTCACAAAAATGAAAAATGTTTGAGGCATTTGTTTGAGGTGACAAATTAAAAAAATTATAAAGTGCAGTTTTTTAAAATTAGTTGATTTGGGGGGTAATTTGAGGGCTTAACCTCCCAAACATGGCCAGTACTTTTCCTCTTCTCATAAGTTAGACGACCCCCTGGACTAAAGTAAGATCATTGGAAAGTTCCCGTTGTCATTATGGTGGGTGGCCAAGGGGTTTTATACAGTGTCCCAACATTTTCACCTTTAAACAAGGCTTTTCCATCTTACCCTCAGTGAGGAACGAAAGGAAAAATGAGAGTTTACGCTGACTATTTCAGTGCATGTTTTTAACTGGTTTCTTGAGGACTTTGCAAATGAGAAATTGCAGACAAAACAGCAAGACACCACAAATTGGATTTACCCCAGCATGCCGAAAATGAAAAAATTGGTTCATTCAGCATGTAAGTACTTGAAACAAAATATAATCTAACTATTGTCACAGGTCAGGAATATGCAATCAACTCACCAATATTGTTTGGGCATCTGCAAGGTCAAATGTTGGTTTAAGAGGTGCTAGAAAGCATGCTGGGACAATATGTTTGTAGACAAAATCTGCAAAACCAACGAGTCCATCTTTACCAGCTGCAGAAAACATAGTATATTAATAAAAAATCATAAAGCAAAGACAAAGCAAAAAAAAAAATGAAGTCAAGTCTCTTACCCCACAGGTCTACTAGTTTTGAGAGGATGATAAAGCAGGTTTTTTGAGCAATAGGATCTGGGTACTCTACAGCACCTTGAATAACTGTGAATAAAACACGCTCCACGTTCTCAGCACCTACAAACAAATAGGAGACAAATTTTACTTTGTTGACCTGAATAATCTTATTTTAAGTCTACAGCTATTAAAGTCATTAAATTCACTTCCATGACTCCATCTACTGTGGGGACACTGGAGAACGCTAGGTGGTGTGAGGAGCCTTGCTTGTTAAAATTTTCAATGATTTATACATATCTCTACCCCCTATATACTGACTTACCTCAGTCTTAAGTGCCTGAATAATAATATATATATATATATATATATATATATATATATATATATATATATATATATATATATATATATATATATATATATATATATATATATATATATATATATCGCTTGCAATGCAGACCCTGTGCTATGGGAATCTACCTGCTATGGGGGGAGCATCTGGAAGGACCTGTCACAGTGTTGACTGATAATCACGCTCCTCAGTGGTATAAGTAGGAACAGGCTTCTGGGTGACTGATCAGCACTGCACAAGCCACACATATTGCCATTACAAACCTGCAAGTTGTGGTGCAGCTTAGCAACAGAAGCTAAGCAGCCCTTGCTGATAGACTGCCATTGGAGGGAAGAGTACTCGCACTGGAAGGACAGTCAGACTGTTGGCCCAGAATAGTTGTGTGACCCTGTTCTTCGCTCCCCACTGCAGTTCATGTGTGCATGCAGACTACCCTTCTGCAATAGCAGCACCACACAGCACACGTCTCAGCCAATTCTGCAGCAGTGACTCTTTACAGGGAACCTGATTCTGGCTACCTATACAATGCTGGGGTTGTGGGTTTTCTATGTGGGGGGGTAATTTGTATGGAATATGCATACATTTGGTCAGACTGCTAGCAGTGAGAATGCAACATGTAGCAAGCTAGTAAGAGACATGGTTAATACACTCAGAATATTAGGGGTAATTTACCAAGATGGAGGTTCAGATTAGAGGGCAGTTAGAGAGTAATGTGCTGTGGGAGATTAGAGTGGAAGAGTCCGATCTGGAACGCTCTTTAGTAAAAGTATTCTGTAGACCCCTCCAGGGGTTCTTACACAATTCAGACTGACTGTCCGAAAAAACTCAGGTGGGCTCTGTACCCACAGAGATGATCCTATGGTGGAAGAGTGCTTTCTTCAGTTTTTTTAGTTAAAGTTTCAAACTTTCTTGGGTAAGGAGTAGGCTCAGTAGGAAACAACAGCTTTATAGGCTTATAGGGTCCCATATTGGCTTTATAGGCTTATAGATTCCTTATGCACTATAATTTGAAGGGTTCTTCAATTTATTTATTTTTACTAATTTGTGGAACAAACACTGTTCAGCTATGTGCCACCCATCTTGAATCACAGAACGTTCATTTACGGTTTCATAAATTAAAAATGTAATTCCTGTGATGGAGAAAAGGAGAATTTCTGGTTCCTATGGACATTCAGAATGGCTATTTTTACAGATCTTAACCAAAGGTGATAGCTGCCATGGTAGCTCACTATTGGTCACTGGGACAGACAATCGTCTCTTACCTTGACAACCTCCTGATAACAGGCATCCTATATCAACAACCTTGTTTCTTTTAGACATGGCTCAGTGGAACTGAATTCGGTCCTTGAAATTTTATAGTAGGTTTAAATGTTTTACTTAAAAAGGAGTACCTGTGTCTTTTATTCACACAAGAGGGGTTTGGTGTGCATCAAAGCAAATGCGGTCCTGCTGGTTTTGTGCTGTCATTCATCAGATTTACATTGCTCTCGCCATGCAGTGCCATCCAGAGTCCCGTCCCATTCCACCTTATCACTTAGTGCCTCTTGGGCTGCGTACCATGGGTCTCTACTACTCAGCTGTATAGGGGAGGCAGCTGTATTTTCCGTGCACACTTGTTAAGTTCTACCATTTTGAAAGTTGTGTGTCCAAGGAAGCCAGCTTTGGGACATCCCCAGCGTTTTCCAGTGTCCCTTACTGTAAGAAAACAGCATTGTAATACGTCCTAGTAAAATCCTTTTCTCAGATTCCATTGGGGACATTGGATGCTATCCCAGCTCTTGCATTCGATTTGATTTACATTGGTTTGGTCTGTTGTGACATGTTTTGTCACTTGGTTAGATGGGTTCCGCTTCCTTCCTTTTCATCTGTTGTTGATTAATTTAGCAGACATCAGGTTGGGTATGGGAGGTAAATATTCCCATATTTAAAATTTAAAGTGCCAGGCTTCATCTATTTTCCAGTGTTCTCCAATGTCCCCATGGAATTGGAAAAGGTACAATTGTGGTGGGGTGCAACTGGAGAGTGTTAATAGAATGGCTACCGCTTAATAGAAGGACAATTACACAAAGTTATAAACAGGCAATAGGTTCAAGAAAGAAGGCAATGAAGAACATAAACCAGATCAGCCTGTAATCTGCTTATAATTAGCATTAACCCCTTCCTGACAGAGCCAGTTTTTGCGTTCCTGACAGCCATTTTTTTCAAATCTGACATGTTTCACTTAAGTGGGGATAACTTTTTTTTGCTTTTACTTATCCCAGTGATTTTGAGATTGTTTTCTCGTGACACATTGTACTTCAAGTTAGTGGTAAATTTGGGTCGATACAGTCTGTGGTTTTTTGTGAAAAATACCAAAATGTCGTGAAAAAATGGAAAATTTTGCAATTTGCAAAATGTCACATTTTCTGCTTGTGAGACAAATAAACATACCACTCAAAATAGTTAATAACTAACAAAGACCATATGTCTACTTTATGTTGCAATCATTATTTCAACCTCCTTTTCATTTTTTTGGACACTAGGAGGCTTCAAATATGAATAGCAAATTCTCAAATTTTCAAGAAAATTTCAAACTCTGATTTTTTTAGGGACCAGGTCAGTTATGATGTGACTTTGAGTGACTTGTATGTGAGACACCCCCATAAATGATGCCATTTCAAAAACTGCACCCCTCACAGTATTCAAAACAGCATTTTGGAAGTTTGTTAACCCTTTAGGTGTTTCACAGGAATTAAAAGAAAGTGTAGGTGAAATTTCAAAATTTCATTTTTTTTGCAGATTTGCAATTTTAATACATTTTTCTAAGGAACACAGTAGAATTTACTAGAGAAATGTGACTAAAAATTGATTCCCCCAATTCTTTGGTTTTCATAAATATCCTATATGTGGCCCTAGTGTGCACGGTGACCAAACCACAGGCTTCATAATAGAAGGAGCACCTACTTGATTTTGGAGCCTCCTTTTTATGAGATTATTTTTTAGGCACAATGTAGGTTTCTAGCCACCATAAGATGCTAAAAGTTAGGTACCCCCCCACAAGTGACCCCATTTTGCAAACTACACCCTTCAGGGAATTCATCTAGGGGTATAGTGTACATTTCAAACCCCCAGGGGTTTCACCAATTGTGGTACAACTGGGCAGTGAAAATGAAAAAAATTAATTTTTCATTTTCACAGCTCAGTTGTATCAAAATTGGTGAAACCCCGGGGGGTTTGAAATGTACACTATACCCCTTGATGAATTCCCTGAAGGGTGTAGTTTGCAAAATGGGGTCACTTGTGGGGGGGTTCCACTGTATGGGTGTTTCGGGGGTCATTCAACCAGAATCTGTGCTGCAAAATCCAAAAATCACTCCTTCCCTTCTGAGTCCTGCCATGCACCCAACTGGTATTTTTTGGTCACACATGAGGCATTGCCGTACTCGGGAGAAATTGGGGCACAGATTTTGGGGTGCTTTGTCTCCTTCATTCCTTGTGAAAATGAAAAATTTTGAGCCAGATCTGCATTTTTGTGTAAAAAAATGTAATTTTTTACAGAAAAATGCAGTTCTGGCTCAAAATGTTTTATTTTCACAAGGAATGAAGGAGACAAAGCACCCCAAAATCTGTGCCCCAATTTCTCCCGAGTACGGCAATGCCTCACGTGTGACCAAAAAATACCAGTTGGGTGCATGGCAGGACTCAGAAGGGAAGGAGTGATTTTTGGTGGTGGAATGAATGGTGGGTGCTATGTCGCATTAGCAAGACCCCCGAAGCACCAATACAGTGGAACCCCCCCACAAGTGACCCCATTTTAGTCACCAGCTTTGGGAGGGGGGCTGGCGCTGCGGCTGGCGGGGGGGTGGGAGGGGTGCTGGCGCTGCGGCAGCCGGGTGGGTGGGAGGGAGGGGGGCTGCCGATCGGTGGTAATCGGTGCGGTATATACACACACACATATATATATATATATGTGTGTATATATATATGTGTGTGTGTGTGTGTGTGTGTGTGTGTGTGTGTGTGTGTGTGTGTGTGTGTGTGTGTGTGTGTGTGTGTGTATGTATATATATATATATATATATATATATATATATATATATATATATATATATATATATATATATATATATATATATATATATATATATATATATATTTTTTCAGTGCATATATTTCATTTTTAACTTTTTCTGCAGCTTGATGCTGCTGCGGGGGGGAGGGGGGAGGAGGGCAGCGCTGCGTGCGCTCCAGACGCACCGGGGGAGCTGCTGCTGCTGCCGGGTGAGTGCCCGGCGGGTTCGAGGGGGGGCTGCACATCGGTGGTGATCGGTGCTGTACTTGACAGCACCGATCACCACCGATCCCTGTGTTACCGAGCGGCTTAGCCGCCGGTAACACAGGAAACGCTGTGAATGGCTGTTCAGATTTGAACAGCCAATCACAGCGATCGCCGACCGGGGGGGGCACCCCTGCCCCCCCTGGGCGGCGAGGGGGGATGTCTGCTGTCAGGGACAGCAGACATCACCTAACTGTCACTGCGTCTCTAGACGCAGTGACAGTTAGAAGTCATGACGTACATGTACGTCAAATGTCGGGAAGTACTTCCCGACCATGACGTACATGTACGTCAAATGTCGGGAAGGGGTTAAACACTCAATTTAAAAGAAAGTCAACTAAAAAAATCCCTAGAGTGGCCAAATACATGTTTTCTTTTTAGTATGGTCTTTCATAAATGAAGGAAAGCAACAATGAATCACACAGATTTATATTCTCACATTTGCCCCAGTCCCCCAGGCAAGTAATAAACATCATACTCCGTGTATTACCTGTCTGGGAGAAGCATTGTTCCTGGCTGGCAGCTCAGTGCAGGGGGATATTTTTACATTTGTTTTCACCATTTATAGTCTTGCAGCAATTACTAACCCTGGTTGGCTACGATCTCATTCATCCCACTCCCAGTGACTGTTTGCAGAAAGGCAAAATAGCTTCTACGTAACATTTGCTTATCTAAAGCAGCAGACTGGTCATTTTCATCGGATGGACGTACTAAGACCTCAAATATAGCATGTAGAAGTGGCATGAAGACTTGCTGCAGGAAAGGTGACACTTGTGCCTATAAAGTTTTTTTTTTGGGGGGGGGAAAACAGAAGAAAAAAAAAGTAGTTAATTATACCTGCTCAGTGTAGACACACAGCACTTGTATGCAGCAATCCAAAAGGAACCTAATCCAATGTAAGCCATACACCAAGTGATCAAAATAATTATTTGCATAACAAAACAGTAGTTCATAGCGCTATAGTGAACAATACGCCTAATGTATAATTTTTTTCAAATCTGCACAAAATGTTTAATATGCTACAAACCTACTAGAGCTGATATCTTGTTGTTTACACATCAAAAAGTTACATATGGTGGTAAAATGCCTTTTATACAACCATTTTACAGATGATTACCATTACATAAAAAAGCTAAAGAAGCACTGGAGAATGACAAATTGTAGTGATTGAGAAATAGGAAATGGGATGCTTTTGAGGGATCACATTTAAATAGGTCCGTACATCTAAAACTTAAATGTTATTAAATTACCATACAGGTCAACTTAAAGACCAACATGAAATGAATCCTTTTCAGTCAGCACCAAAAAAAGCAAAAAACAGTGAGGGATCTTTACTCAAGTAAAGTAACAATACTGTATGTCCTATTGCAGTGATAGTCATCCTGCGGACCTCCAGCTGTTGTGAAACTACACATCCCAGTATGCATTGCTACAGTTTTAGCATTTCCTAATAGCGATATTCTGGCAAGGCATGCTGGGATGTGTAGTTTCACAACAGCTGGGAGGTCCTCAGGTCAGCTATCCTATCAGAATCTAGTGCAAACATATATAGGTGTAACAGTCATACACAGAATATTAAAATGCACAGAAGATTTGGATTATACCAGCAGTATGCTAAATCGAATAACTGGTATAAATACCCCAGTAGTCAGTAAGAGAAATGGACTGACCCGATCCTGCATAGAAATTTATGTAGTATCATGGCTTATGTCCACTTTCTGGCTTCTACTTTAGCTCTAGGACAGTGAGCAGCCAATGTTGGGATACTGACCAATCACTGCCATAGAAATAGACCTTGAGGTGAAGTATCTAACACCCCTTCCCAATTCTGATAATTCTCTCTCCTCTTCTTCTAGGATTCTTATACCATTCATAACAGCTGCACCAGTCTACACAAGGTATTGATTTAACAAATCAGATTATTGATCGTATTAATCACTGATCTTCATCAATGCATTTTAACATTCTATTTATGACTACCTATATGTTTTGAGTCGTACTATATCTCTGCTTATGGAACTACTTTGAGTTAGGCGATGTACCCTCACAAAAGCAAAAACAGTTCTACTCATTGTGCATGGCGTCTAATAGGGCACAGTCATTGGCATTCATGTACAAAACATATCGTGGTATATCCATCAAAACGACAACCTGGACCAGGCCTCTAATTTTTAGCAGTCATATTCATTTCTATATGTACCTTGAACTTGGCAGTAATCTGGTTAATCAAAGGAATGAATTCTTGCAGGTCCTTTGCTTCACAGTCTTTTAGCATGTGCTCAGAAGCCGTAGGGATGAAAGGAAGCACTTCCTCCTCCAAGCAAATGATCATACGGTGCAGGAAAGTGCGAACGCCTCCTCTGAGAATTTCTTTTTGCACAGGACAACTCAGGGCAGGTAAAAAGCTTTGCAAGCAGTCCAAATAGGCTTCTGAACAACCACACTGTTTCACTGTCTGCTTGTTGCTAAAGGCTTTACTTGTACGGCTGTAAAGTAAATGCAATAAGGCCATTAATGAAAAATATCAACTGTGCTATTACTCCATATAAAAGGCATCTAATAGCTTTACACTACATTGTCTGGTTGCTTAGAACAAAAAGCAGATACTCTGGCAAGCATTATCGCCCGTAGCTTGTTCTTCTACCCGATCCTTAAAAAAAAAAAAAGTGTATGAACTATGACTTGCTAAATGATTACATTTTACTGGACAAGCGTTCTATTCGTTTAGTGTGAAGTATGCACAGATTACGTAGCTTGGTGAACCTAATGTTTTCAGTTAAATGTGTATGCTATACCTTTATTCTGAGAGCAGTGGAAAAAAAAGCGGTGTATGGTACACACCTGGCAAATCCAACAGCATGGTTAAGGCAATCTGCTAATACAGTCTGTCTCTCCTCATCCTGCTCTACTACCAGCTTCCCCAGCAGAATTTTGAACTTTTCCATTAAAGGATTTAGCAGATTCCGCATTAGAATACTTTTCCTTTCAGCCGGGTAGTCACTATTTACAATAAGTACACCAGCAGTCTCGTATATAAAGAGCTGGTCGTCACTGCTTAGCAACATCTGGAAACCATTTTCCTATAGAGAAATAAACAGCTTATTTGGTTAATTTAACCTGCAAAGTCAAACTAAAAAAGGTTTAACCACATGAATGCATGCCTCTGTGCTACGAAAACCATCATCAATGTACCCATCAACACAATTACACAGTACATTTAGTGGGCCCATTATACAAACATCATTAAACAGAAGTACAATAATGGTGTTTACATAAAGTAGCAGAATATTAGCTGTGGTGGTGAAGGTGTTTGGGCACTCAGCAGTGCAATACAGCCGCAAAATGAAAGCAGCCATAAGGTGAATGGTATTTCTGTGCAGCTATCAATGTTGTGATAGAATATTGGCTTGGTCCATATTAGCATCTCATTACATTTTGTTCTAAGAAAAAAATAAAATACTTTCACACATTCCTACAGAAATTACATTCCATACCCAGGAATCCTGTCAGGAAAGACGTCAGACGTGACCGAAAAACAGCAACTGCTGCTGAGGGGAGGAAGGTTGATTTTCCAGCCCTGGCTTTAGAAATCCAAGCGTCCAATTACCCTGCAAACAACCACTTCCAGGTAAAGGGAAGTGCCTCTAGGCTCTTTTTGGATTCAGCATCAGCCATCCACGCACGCAGCCATAAGGATCTGTGTGCTGAGAGCACCATAGTGGAGGTCCTGGCGTTAATGACACCAACCTCCTTAATAGGTATCACAAAGGACAAGCCTGGTATCCTGAAGGTGTTTAAACAGGGTTGTCATATCACCTGGTTCCACCCGACAGGCCTTCCTGAATTTGACCCGCCCGCGAGTGAATGGTGTGAGTCATCCAGCAGCAATAGGCCACTGAGACGCACCCGCAGCAATGTAAACAGATTTTAACATGAACTCAATCTTTCTATCGGCCGGATCCTTCAAAGCAGCCGCCCCTGGAACCGGCAGGACTGTCGGCATCCACCGATGGCGGGATTTTCTGACCTCTCTGCCCTCTGGAGCAAAGGGTAAGGTGGACACTAGATGCTGGTCTGGAATTTTTTATACGGGGATGCCCAAGCTTTCCTGAAAAGGTCTTCCAAATCCTTAGCATCTGGAAAGGTGACACTAGCCTTTTTCTGTGTAAAGAAAAAAGGATTGCCGCACCTCAGATTCATCAGCAGGGATAACTACCATCTCTGATGGCCACAATAAGAGGTTTAGAGTTAGAAAAACCTCTTCCTCCTGCTTCTCCTCGAAGTCAGAGCCAACCTCTAAAATCCCATGCTTTGATGGTGCATTAACACCTGAGGAAGAAGCAACCAGTCTGTCAGATTTCTGCAGACCTTCCACAGACACCTGTAACTGTTGAGACTGGTGCTGTGTAGCAGCCATTTGCTGAGACATCTGCTTCATCATAGCCTTCATCGAACTCAGCCACTGGGCTTCAGGAAGTCCCCCCCCCCCCCAGAGACCTCACTATGCTGAGATAGCTGGCTGCACTGATCACACATGAGTGTCAGCGGGGGAAGGGGAAAACCTGGTGTTACATACAGTGCACTTTCTCCCCATGATGAAAGAAACAGTCACACTTGTACACAGATATAAACACACAGTGAAAACACAGGGGGATAAAAGCAAGTCTGCCCCAGCCATGTAAGGGACCCAGAGGGAGAGAAACCAGCACACTTGCCAAACAGACCCAGTGGGAATATAAAAGGTGCTATCAGTGGAATTTACACAGATTTCCCAGTAAAACAAGCCCTTAAACATGCCACTGAGAATATTTATACTGGCAAATATAAATAGAACATGTAAAACCATGCTCGAAGAGGATTGGAGAGTTGGGATGAGGGTAGTGTGAGCGGGAGAGTATGGGATTCCCAGCTGCCTCATGGTGCCGTCCATCTTCAGGAAATTTTTAGTGAGAATCTGAATGTGCATTTAAATAAAAAAAAATACAATGTCTGCCTACCGGTCATTCACCTAGTGCCCTTAAAAAGCACTCAAATCAGATGAAAAGCAGTGAAAGGACATTTAGTCAAGTAGAAATCTTCCAGTTACTTAATGTATTTTATTCTCGATAATGCATTATTTTTAATACACGAGTATGCATGGAGTATACAATAGTGGCATTACTTGCTCTTTAATGAAGTTTATAGAATCATGTAAGAAACAAATGCTGATTGTTAGGGCATCCATTAGTGTGCACCACCATAATCATGCATTATTTTTAATACACGAGTATGCATGGAGTATACAATAGTGGCATTACTTGCTCTTTAATGAAGTTTATAGAATCATGTAAGAAACAAATGCTGATTGTTAGGGCATCCATTAGTGTGCACCACCATAATCATTCAGAGATTCCATGGCACTGAAGTCTACCAGTAAATAAAAAGGAACACAATTTTTCAGCAGATAAGAACCATATGGTCGAGTCTGCCCATTAGCTTTGGGATAGGGGTGAGGGTATTAAGTATAAGATATTAGGGTTGATTTATCAGTGCCTCTGGAGCTGGTGGCGTTCGATTACAGTGCTTAAAAATGGTTATTGTTTTTGGTTTAGGAACAAGTTTTATTATTTCGTTTATAAATACTTTAGTAGACATAAGTACTGTATCATACATACAGTGCCTGCCGTTTACTATTTGACATTTTCTGCAGTATACTTTTCTGCATGGTCAGTGTCACAATGGCACTATACAATTTTGATAAAATGTAATTAGTCTAAAGATGAACCCTTCGTTGCATGTTTTTTTTATATTTTCATGCTTCTTGTGTATTGTACTGACAAGGAACAATAATAAATAAATAAAAATCACAGGCAAAAAATAAAAGATTTATTTTGAAAAAACGCTCTAGCAAATTTGATACACCATGTAATAGTATACCTATATATGCAAATTTGCTACATACCCATATACATAAGGTACCGGTACCTTATGTATATGGGTATGTAGCAAATTTGCAACAAAGGGTTAAAACAGTGATAGCTAACCTTGACACTCCAGCTGTTGTTGAACTACACATATCCCAGCATGCTCTACTAATTTTACTATTTGGCCATGCTGGGATGTGTAGTTCAACAACAGTTGGAGTGTCAAGATTAGCCATTACTGTGTTAAAAGCTAAATGTTCCAAATACTTTCATTAGCACTTCATCTATATTCATTAGAACTGTTCAATTGCTTGTTGTGATAAGTTACTGGTGCATTTTCAAGTAGAAATGTCAATAAAAAGCAGTGTTCAATTAACAATAACTTACAGGTGGAGAGAGTTCCAGAAGATCTTGAATCTGTCTCAGAATGTCTTCTACAAAGGCATTCATATGTTTACTAGGTAAATTGAGAAAATATATAAGACAACAGGGTAAGTGATGGTATTAAACTGTGGGAAAGTATTTACATGCAACTAAATGTTAAACATTTGGTGTAACGGTTAGCATTACTGCCTCACAGCACTGAGGTCTTGGGTTCAATAACCACCATGGCCCTAACTGTGCGGAGTTTGTACATTCTCCCCGTACTTGCGTGGTTTTCCTCCGGGGACGCCGGTTTCCTCCCACAATCCAAAAATATACTGGTAGGTTAATTGGCTCCCAAAAAATTAACACTAGAATGTCTGTGTGTGCATGTACATGTGGTAGGGAATATAGATTGCATGCTCCACTGGGGCAGGGACTGATATGAATGGTCAAATATTCTCTGTAAAGCGCTGAGGAATCTGTGTGCACTATATAAGAAACTGCTAATAAATAAATAAACATTACAGAAATTAAACTTTTGGAAATCTCATGTACGTAGAAACAATTGATAAAGCCGCCCAGTGTGCGGCGAAACGCATCTTGAAGATTCACAAGCTCCTGCCCTAACAAGTGGCCATCCAAGGGGAATTGACAAAGTGCTTACTGCACAAATAAACCCCCAGCATGGAGATACTCGCAGCGGTGCACGCATACAACGGCAGGCGCCGTCATCCGGCTTCTACACGGCATCAATGAGCCTCCTGCCCGGTGCACTAAAGATTGCTCTCCCCATCACGCTAAGGCAGTTTCACCCGGTTACCTAATCCCGGCAGCTCAGCGGGGAGACGCTGTGCAAGTGATGGAGCTTATGTGGATATCGCTCACCCAATTCAAGTGTGCCAGCCGGCTTGTTCATCTAAACGGCAATCCATCAAACTTGGACACCAAGCCACCCACAAATATAAGGGAAGCATACATCTGCACACGTAAGCGAGCCATCAATAAAACTGTTCTTTGCATTTGCCACACACTTACTGTAAGATACTTTTGGGACTCTAATCCACAGGTGTTGCCCAATCCACAGTGTGGACTTTAACATCTTAAAGTGGGCCATTGGGTTTTTTTTACAAAGTTAAGGGTCTCCACCTGACCATTTTGCCCAACATTAATGTATTGCCATCACGAGGCAGAAATCTGATATTAATGAATTTCTATGTGTGTATTTTTTGTTTATTTATTTTTATTACAGTGCCTAATATTTTATCTATTTGAGTAAATTTATTTTTATATTTATCTTTCAATATTCATGTAATAAAGTTTTTTCATATATTTGTATATCTAATTGATTCATTATCTATATCCCGAGCGCCTAGTGGTAATTTTTTCCAATACATAGAAACAGTGACTAGAAACTGGAGGACAGTAACTGTCTGGCCATAAAAATACTTTATCTTTCCAACCAGATAACTATCTGGTAATGTTTAGGAGCAAATGCCCATTTGCTTCCCAACACCAGAACACCTATGCAAAATAGTCATTCAGAAAAGCTGGTTACAAGATTTAACTTTCCAGCCTTTAAAACAGGATGGTCCTTTCTCATTTACTCACAGACATTAATGTTTTTTTTTTTTTTTATAGAGATACAGGGTCATGGTCAGCTTCAGAGAACATTTAGAAGCCAATTTAGTGAAATGTGAAAGCCACTGAAATGGGTCCCAGCAGCTTCCACAAGTTAATTGCCGAAGGCAAAATACTCTCACAGCTATGGAATACCCCCCCTCCATCCCTCACCCCTCAACTGTCCAGATTACAGCCCTATTTCAATGAGAGGATCTTAACATTTTCTCTTGGACTGAAATGCAAACTGTGTGCAACCACAAACTAAATAAAAAAAAATATTGGTCCAATGGAAGGATTTTAATACTCAAGGTTAGAAAATGGGTATTCTGCAGCAGGCAAATCGTGTTCAGGCAGCAAATAAAAGTACATTTAATAAACACTGATGTGTGATCTAGACAGATTATATGAATTGTTCTTACTGTAGAGATTTCACAAATCTTGAAAAAAGATAGGCTGCTCTACTACGGACTTTAGGACTAGAATGGCGCAGTCCTCGCTGATCCAAAAATGCCATCTGAAATTAATAGTAGTTCATAAAAAATACAAGTCAGAAAAGCCATGTAAATAATAGTAATAAAAACTAAAATAGCCTACCCTATTGTTTTTAAGAGCTGACTAGGAGGACATTTAGCAGATTACATCTAACTGAAAAGCTATCCACATGCAGAGTCATCTGTACATCTAAGACTCAATTACCAGTACAAAGCACTGGTTCGAATTGATAATAGGTCCGTCTTCTGATAGTGTGCACCGGGCACTAACGGATATTGGTCATACATCTAGTAATCTATGCATTTAATGCATAGGATTTCCCGAAGGATACAAAACAAAATAGAAAAAAGCCTATTTATAAAAGACCCAACTTCAACGTTTGTTTGCCAATTTGTACATAATACAGGGGATCAAATGCACAGTTTGTGCAACATAACAAGCTAGTTGTGTATATCTAATACTATAATATGCTGCTGCATTTACTGATCTTCAAACAGCTAGTTATGTAAATCCCACCTGCTGTCACTAAGTCACTGTCCCAAGCTGCTATATTTTAGGAGAATTTACACACAAATAAGATCATCCGGGGACAGAAACAAAATAAGTATGTATAAAGTAAAGTCATTAGCTTAAACTCAATTCTGGTTGCTGTAATGTAGTGCCAAGGTTACATGTTAGGAGCATTCGGTCCCTCTTGGAGAGGGTCAGGTTGGGGAGGTATGAACTACACACTGAGGATCTATTATACCAAAAGTAAAGTGCAAGGTGTAACTAGTACAGAATGCCATTGCAATCTAGTTCAAAACGCGCAGTTTATCACCCGTGTATGAGCAGCATCCAGGTATTTCTCATGATTCAATGTGTAACTCACTGTAATCCATGGGTAACCAGAATTAAATAATTCATCAAAGGAAGTGCCAAATAGGCACACGAGAAGGAGAGGCAGATCAGGACTTGTGCTACATATGATGTGCATATTAATCACTCTTGATTCTCATAAAAGTATGCTGCTAATTATTTCTCAGTCAGGGATTCTTTTGTGGAATTACCTGTTGAGAAATGTGTATTTGCCATCACAGCCACTTAGAATGTGGTCTGTTCATTGTCAGTTTACTATGGGATCACATATACAATGCGATATGGGTGGGACCTACCATCCAGGATGGCATTGCAATATGCAATCCGTACGTCAGAATGTACCTTTCTGCAGAGGCAAGGACAGGAGCCTGCCCCTGTAATCTGCTGTGCCAGTAATCTGCACATGCATAGTTAGTGCTGACCGCACCGCCCTGCCGGTAGTGTGGCAATTGGCCCATAAGCTACAATGGGCTACTGCCATCACAGAAAGGCTGTAGCCCCGGGAGCTGATGCAATGCTGCCCAATATTGGTACATCGGACAGCATTGCATACCCAATAGAAACCTTTGGGAAAAGCGGCTGTGAGTGGCGCAGGAGGGATCGCAGCAGGTATCGGAAATATTCCATCATAGATATTGGAGGTGAGACAGAGCGCGAAGTGACATCCCTCCATGATATAGTCGGTGGATACTGAATATTTGTGGCTAACCCACATTAGGGAATTAGCCGCAAATATTACATGGTCAACGGGCCATTTAGGCAAGTATAATACTACTTTCAACTGTGACAGATGCTCAGTTGAGATGCAGTCAAAATCCCGAATGGGTCAAAATGTACAGGTGAAACAGTCAACATGACTTTGGGTCGACAGGGTTTTTTCACTGTTTTTTGACCCAACATGTGCCGACAGGCGGTATTTCATGCCCTACTATCCTACTAGGGCGTGGTGGGAGAATAAAATATAGTGTGGAGAGCGCAGCGAGGCACCATGCCCGAAGCATAGTGAGCGAAGCGAGCAACGCGAGGGGCTGCGGTTCACGTCCAACTGTGTCCATGTTGACATTCGGGTAAAAAAAACTGTGAAAAACCCATGTCGACCAAAAGTCATGTTGACTGTTTCACCTGCACATTCTATATGTTGGTATTTTGACCTTGTCGGGATACCCCTCTATGCTAAAATATAGTAAAACCAGGGGTTAAAGTGAGGGGGAAGGGGTGGAAGTGAGTACCATTACCTCTAATGGTGAAGGAACATTTTAACCTCCACATTGGCCCTGCACAGTAATTCTCACAGAAAAGCATTCTAGTTTGCAGGGGGAGGGCAAAAACCCTACCACTGGCCCGGTCTCTGCCTAATGGGGGTAGGGGACGGGGTTATTAGGTTGCATAGAGAAAGGAGTTACCCCACCTCTGCATGACCACTTTAAGCCCTGTGTAAGACACATAAAAAGCGTTGGACAATATGCTCACAAAACATTTATTATTCTACTATCAGAAGGGGCATGAATAAGTTTAAATGTCAAATATAGTTTTTCAATGTATAAAACATGACTAATACAGGTAAATGTATGTATTCTGTATACACCTAAATAAAGCAAGTTAAATACTTACCAGAACATTAGGAATGTGCATAGGTTCCACCGAGAAGAACTTTTCATATCTAACAACAGTTTCAAAAAATTCTAATGTAACGGAAGTGTGGTTGTACGCGCTCACACCAGAACTCACAAGCTGGAACGGGAAATTGTAAGGGCATCAATTACAGTTCAACAACAAAATTTATGCAGAAAAAAAAAATCCATGTCATGCATTAAATATGTAGATCACATCCTTGTTGTTAACCTTCAAATACCATGTGTTCCCACAGACGGTGTAATGGTTAGCAGTACTAGCTCACAGCGCTGAGGTCATGAGTTCGATTCCCACCATGGCCATAACTGTGTGGAGTTTGTATGTCCTCCCCATGCTTGTGTGGGTTTTCTCCATGTACTCCGGTTTCCTCCCACAATCCAAAAATATCCTGGTAAATTAATTGTCTCCCAACAAAATTAACCCCAGAATACATTGCCAATAAAATTATTAGGTATATGAAAATAAATTCTATCCAAACTGACGGTAAAGTGGAGGGAGTTTACAAAACACTTTTGGAATGAAAGGAAGAACTACAGTATGCCAGCTTTTCCCTGTAGGACACAAAACAACACTTACCGTTCTCATCATATCCTGCAGAGCACTTGCTTTAGCAGCATCACCACAAAAGTGAGCTCCATGGGATGCCGGGATAGCCTCGCCCAACATGTACAGTAACCGGATGGCAACTTCCACATCCATAAAGGGAGCAGTCTGCCAGTTTCTATAGGAGGGAAACATATTAAATGCAAATTAAAGATATATAACAAAAACAAAATATTGAGACTTCAGGAGAGGTCTTAAATATTACATTATAAAGCTTTTAATATCTTTAAAACACTAAAGAACCCATTTCAGAAATGTATAACTGACTTTTTTGGTCACTTACTGTCTCACTATCAGCTTGAACACTTCCGCATTCAATTTCCATTCTCCTGGGAGAACTTTCTATCGACTTAAAAAGTCTGCGACTATATTCTATGGCCCAGGGAAATATACCGCTGATGTGGATAGAAGATTCCTTTCTGCCTAATACATTCATTTTCTCTGATACAGCAATCAGTATTCTGCTCCTTGTCCCACCTTGATGGTTGATGTGGAAGACCACTGTTTCATTGCCGGACATCACACTCAGATGGGACTGCCGAATCTTTTGTGCGAGACAAAATCGCCTTCCATCTGCCAGTAATTAGTTTGCATTTGAGAACCTTTGACTTTCTTCCCAGGACCAAGTTCCTTGAACTGAAACCCTGATCATATGAGCTCCCCAACCTACTATGCTTGTGTCTGTAATCAAGAACAGAAAGCTTGGGTTCTGCAGATTGGAAAACTTTATGCTTAAACCGTCTGTCCACCAACACACTGATCTTCTTGCTTTGGGACTTAGACCTATAGTTTGTTGACCGTGGGACTTGTTTCATAAATGGAAGCAAATGCCACTGTAGGTCCCTCATGTTCCATTGGGCTCAGAATATCACATGTATGCATGACCATCATCAAGAGCAAACAACAGCAGAAACCTATTCAACTGTAACAATGACTTTGTTAGGCGCTGGATCTTGAGACACCTCTCATGAGAAAGCGCAATGGAAAACCATTCGGTGTTTATCCAAACTCCCAGGAACACTTATCGCTTGAGTCAGATGTAACTAGCTTTTCTCTTTGTTGATGACCCAGCCATGGCGTTGAAGTCACTCTATTGTAAAGTTGACTCTTTGTCGAACTTTCTCCCTAGATTTCCCAGCCACCAGTAGGTTGTCCATGTAAGGCCAGATCTGGATATTGTTTTCTCAACTCCGCAATTAAGGAAACCAACACTTTTGTTAACACAATTTGGGATGTCTTGAGGCCAATTGGGAGGCACGTAAACTGGAAGTGCTGACCCAATACTGCAAACCTCAGAAATCTTCTGTCTCCTTGGCATATCGCCACATGATAGTATGCATCCTTGAGGTCTATGGATACTAGAAACTCTTGTCTTCTTATCCCTGTTACTATAGAATTTATATTCTCCATAAGAAAACTTTGATAGTTTTATGAAAGAGTTCAGATCTCTTAGGTCCACGTTAGTTCTGAACCCTTCAGTATTCTTCTCTACCAAACAGGATTGAATAAAACCCCTTCTTGCGTTGATTTTCTGGCACAAGTTTTATTGCCGTCGCATCCAATAGTTGCTGTATCTTCCCAAGCAGAGCCTTTGTTTCCAATTCTCTTTTTGGGACACGCGATTCCATGAACCTGCGGGATATGGTCATTAGGTCTACAGCAACTAAAATCGACAAGCATTGGGTTGACACCACTAGGTCGACATGGGTTTAGGTCAACAGGTCATTAGGTTGACACAAGCATTAGGTCGACATGGGCAAGGCCGACATTGGGTTTTTAACTGTTTTTTTTGAGCCGACAGGGTGTGGTGGGAGAGCGCAAAATAGTGTGCCGAGCGTAGCGATGCACCGCGCCCGAAGCATTGTGAGTGAAGCAGTGCACCTGAAACTGTGTCCATGTCGACTGTGTTGACATTCGGGTCAAAAAACAGTGAAAAACCCCATGTTGAATTGATTCCCTGTCGACCTAGTTGTTGTAGACCTAACGATCCACTCCCAAACCCGCTTTGTTAGGGAATTTTCAATAACTCTATTCTGTAGCCTTCCTCAATGATGTTCAGGACCCATCTGTCTGTGACCGACTCTCTCTAGACCTTCGCAAAATGTAGAAGTCTGGCTCCTACTTCTATCATCTGATCGTAGTCACAATCTCGAGCCTCTTCAAAAGGACTGCCAAAAGGACTGACGGGCTGTATTTGAGTTTCCCCTTCTGTAATATGGGTGACCAGGTCGATAGCTTCTAGCTTCCTTATACAATTGCTTATTTGGAACAGGCACAGGAAAGCTGTTCCTCCTGTCCTGTGGTAAACGGACCGACTTTCCTCCTGATCATTTTTGGATCATAGTATCCAATTTTGTTCTGAATAGACAAGTACCTTCAAAGGGCAGAGTGGTCAGTTTATTCTTAGAGCTAGCATCAGCACTCCATGGCTTGAGCAATAATGCTCTTCTTGCAGTAATGCCTGCCGCCATGGTCTTGTCTGAAAAGGACACTGCGTCTAAACAGTATTCACAGAGATATTCAATAGCTTTTTGCATTATTTCAAGACTTGTAAGCAACATTCCTTAGAAATCCTGCCTTCAATATCTTTATAAAGATTTGACGCCCAGAGTCTCAGGGCCCTGGATACTGACGCTATTGCCACGCTGGATTTAAGGGACACAGACGAAGCTGAATGTACTTTACGCAGGGAATTTTCCATCTTCCTGTCCATTGTGAGTTTAGATGTGAGTTCTGCTACTGCAGCGTCCACTTTTGGAATGACACACCAGTTTAAGAACTTGTCATCCTTGAATGGGTACATCTTGTTAATTCTGACTCCAGCTCCTATTCTTTTCTCAACACTAGACCACTCTTTAGAGATAATTTCCCAAACTACTTTATGTAGTTAGGCTCCTTTAGAGCCCAGCTATACCCCATAGTACTAAGTGAATCCTTAGTATCCCTTATGGATGACAGAGAAAAAGATCTGAAGTTACAGATAGGAAAATAGACTTATTTCACATTTTTTATTCATAAATACACATCTTACTTTACATAGAAAAGCTGAATGAAGGCCACACAACCGTTGCTCAACTAACCGCCTAAAGGCCACACAACCGTTGCTCAACTAACGCAACCACTTAGTGCATTTATTTTAGAAGGACATGATCTCTCCAAGATGGTTAAGGGCTAAGATCTGACAATGTATGCAGTCCACGCATATGTAAGTGACTTGAGATCATTCAATGGTCATCGACCATCGATAGATGTGGGTGGATACCCCTAGGCTGCAAATGGATATTACGGTGTAACATTCGTTCGCAGGCGCTGTGAGGGAATCACCCTCGCAAATGTGTGGCAGCCAGGCAGGATAAACTCCAAGTTTTCATTACAAAAATTTGTAAACCTACAATATTGTTGATTAAATGAACGATGTGTTTAGGAACCATTCAGAAGTTTGTACCCAATGGGTAAACCTCTGCACAGTAACTTACTGTAGTGTACTATTAAAAACTCTGCGAACAGAAGCCAACAATAACTCCGGAGAAACTTGTGCAAGTCGGTCCAGTAATAATTTCAGCTGCTTTCTGTATTCCACAAACATTGCTTCATCTTCACCCTGTTTTGTTTTAAAACAAATGATTACAGAGAAATTAGCATTTATTGTATACATCTATATAATGAATTGCAAATACAGTACATAATATAACATTGTAAAAATGTCACAAAAAAAAAAAAAAACACTGCTGCAAACTATGCTTCCAGACAACCTTCACTAGAACACAAATTTAAACTGAGATTTCTACTTTTCCCCATGTAGTAGTCTCCAAAATGTCCACTAGCTCTGTTCATTTTCACACAGATTACACATGTAGTGGAGGTTCTTCCCAAATGCTACTCTAATTACAAACCATACTGTCCCCAAAAGGGCCAGCAGTCATCCTCTGAAGGTTTTCTTACAGATAAGGTGTTTGAGAAACCAGGGCAGGAAAAAGTGGTTTGGAAAACAGTAAAAAAAAAACAAATATCCTATTTTCTCTGGAAGGGATGTTGGGCGCCTAAATGCCCCCACACACTAGAACAACTTTTTAACCAATTGTCCGATTTCCGACCGATCATCCTATATATCGGCCGATTTTTGCCGATAATCAGCCGATTATCGTTAGATATATCGGACGATCGGTCGGAAATCGGACAATAGGCCAAAAAATCGTTCTAGTGTGTGGGGGCCTTAAGTTTCAGGTAAGACAAAAGTATGCAAAAGCAAGAATCAGCTGGTAGGTCGGGAGGCTTTACCCGTGTCTACAGACTTTTAGGATATCCCCAGTGAAAGCAAGAATGCCTTATCAGACTGGAAAGCCCCAGGGAGAGAATTGGTCCCCAGTGTTTAAAGAATGGTATAGAAATATTTAGGCTTACGTTTCTCTTTAAATGGACTGCAGAATCAAATCCTTATTTGTGCGTTGTGCAAATAGATACTTTTATCTAGAATGCAAGTAAACTGCAAAAGGCTTCATAACAGCTTGCCTGGTTTGTCCACACCACTTTCCCTGAGACAGTCACATCTGATTAAATACAATTAGTGGAGCCTGTAGGTGGCTGCTGGAAACAAATCCTCCAGCAGCGGCCAACCTCAGCTCACTTGCAGCCTCTCAGCTGCTGTGGCAACTTCCCACTGACTGGGTTACAGAAGGGGCATAATCTGTTTATCCCTAATGGAGTTAGTCTTCAAATAACACATGCTGGTGGAGCCTGTATACCCTCACCAAGGAAGAACCTGTGCCCTTGTCACAGTCTGAAGTGGACACTCTTCCAACACAATTGGGTGAAAATGCAGGGTGGGCCCTTAAGTGTGCAAACTCGCTCATACACTCGCCTCATTCTCGAAGTTGTATTCTTCATCGTATGTTAATTTCTTCATCACCGCAAGCATTATAGCCTACAACAGGAAAGAATAAGACTGCTCTTTAAGAGTAGAGGAACAGACAATGTGCTGACATTTATACACCATATTTGATTATTGTGGAATTATCACAATATAAAAAGGTTAAAGTGCATAGAGCAGGCATTCCCAACCACAGTCCTCAAGGCACACCAACAGTGCAGGTTTTAGTGAAATCCAGGCTTGAGCACAGGTGACTTAATTAGTACCCGGGTGAATGCTTTCCGCTTTGAGAGAAGATGAAAAGTATTGAAAACTGGTTTTTCTTTTTTTTTTTTTATCTTTACTAAAGCAACTTTCAGTTCTGAATAAATGAATCACACCTCCCATGCAGGAATAATAGAGGGCTGCTTACCTCCACATTAGCCTTCTGATGCTCCGAAAGTAAAACCAACTGGAAAGTGACAGAAGGTATCACATTAGTTCACAAATACCTATTCAGTGCCTAGGTAGTCAATTTTAAAAACATCCTTTCATAATGACACTTGTTGTACCTTATAGCCCTTTTAGGTGACAATTAGGGAGAATAATATTAATTTGATGTAACCAGATCAACCAAAATGTGTATTTGTCAAATAAAGCACAGACAGTTTTTTGTGTTTTATTTAAACCACGATAACAGCATGCTTAATCAGAAACTTAACCATCAACCGGTAAATTAAAACGGACATTATTCTGCACTATAATAGTGCAATGGTTAAGGCAATGGATGGTATTTGCACTATCAAAAGGATCACTAGGCTGTACGACAATCTAGATCCCACCTTACCTGATTGCATAAAGTACAATATAAATGCAGAAAGGCAACAAAGCTCTTTTGTTTACAAACCTGTTTCAGGATGTGCAAATACTCGTAACAAAATCCAATGATATTAGAAGAAATATCGTCGTCTTCATGGACGAGCAACTGCAACATCAGAGGCACTTTAGATTCAATAGACAGCAGTGTGTCTTGGGCACTCTTCATATCGCACGTTTTCACCAATTTAGTCCAGCTGATGATCAAAGACTGTCCCATTCCATTCACTAGCTTTGAGAATCTGGCCAGGAAATCCACATCTTCCTCCTAGTGCAAACCATTCAGCAATTACATGTGGGTGTGCAGGAAGCAGATATACCTAAATCATAGCACCAGCTCAATGGCCGGAAACAAAAATAGACTAGAGCTTGACTAAAAATGTGCAGTGCAGCAATTTCAATGCCATCAGCTCCTGCTCTTGTACGTAAAGTGCTACTAAAGGAAAATCAGGAAATAAAAGTAATATTTGAAATGCAAAAAACACGATATTTGAAGTGAACATTAAATAGCACTCTTACATATGGGGAGGGGGAGAGGGGAGAGATGCAAATTCAGGATAACTGCAATTACGTGTGCTCTCAATAAGGGCCCCCCCCCCAAATAAATAAAGAAGAAAATCTTTAGGCTGGGGAGATTAATTCACCCTGAGAGGGCCACAGCAAGAGAGGTGATACCTCAGCGCCACCGGTGATTGCGCCAAGAAAAGTAGGTAATCTCAAAGCAGTATATAAAGCCCCCTGCATCAAGGATGTGCTGCCATGATCTTTGTGAAAACACTATACAATTATCTTATTCCCTACTCAACACAAATACTTAGGAGTAGACACATTTGGTGCATACTTTAATTTAGTAACAGTACCACAAAGTAATAATTTTTTTTATATAAAACTCAATATTAAACATTTTAGAACTGAAAAATCACCAAGAGGGTGGAAGTGGAGAGATTTACAGAGATGTCTCGTTGAGTCGTGGGGCATGCACGTAATTATGTGCTCACTATGCATGAACTTCAATGGTGCTAGCGGAGATTGCGAATGCAAGCGGTACCACTATAGAATGCTGCTACACGCAGCAGACATGCAACTTGACATATCTATATTTCTATCTATATAGAAGTAGATTTGGGCGTCTTCAGCACAGGACACTAGACTGCAGTTGCATGTTGTCCAATAGTGGAAAGCTTAAAGGAAAACTCTACTCTGTACTAGGCAGCAGATAGGTCAAGACGAAATAATTTATAAATGGCCCTTAGATGTTTGTACTAAACTTGTTAATGACATTGGTAAATGCTGTTCCTATTGAGTTAAAAGTTCCTAAGCCAGATTGCAGCAGTTTGAGGAGGGAACGATATTAAAACAAATGTACTTTTAAAGACAAGTTGTTCCAAAAGTTTAAAGGCAAAAGAGGAGTAGATTGTTCATTAGCTAGAGAAGCAGTAAGGAGATCATGAAACAATATGTCGACATCTATTCAAATAGTGTCACAAACCTGATCAATACTGAAGAATCCTGCAGATTGTAACACTTGACACAGCGATTCCACCAATTTGGTTTTGTCAATTGGATCCATTCCCTTATTTACAATTTCATACAAGCAGTCACATGCTTCCTCTCGGAGGACTTCCACTGACATGTGACCTAGCAGCAAATTAATGAATCTGAAAGATCATTACAGAAGGATGCAGATCATTCAGCTGTAACCCCACAGTGTGGTTTTATATGAAATTACTATACTAACAGTAACCACAGGTATACAATATTTAAGTGCATAATATGATGAATTCATACCGATCGTTGGCAATCAACGTAAGATCTATCCAAGAGACATAAGATCCTATTACTTCAAGGCACTGGCACGTCAGTTCAGAGTTAGTGTGCTGATAAGTGTGTAAAATCTGGTACCATGATTCCACCAAGTTGGGGATACACTGCTCCCGCATTGTATCCTTTAATAATGTATTCCTGCGTGCTTCCTGAAAAATGAAGTTATAGAATATAATCTGTAAAGTCTACATTACATTACTTTGTCAGGCACAGTAAAAGCTTCTACTTCTTTAAGAGGCAGGAAGATTATAGAGGGTATATGGAGAGTGCAGATTATCACCATATCTCAAATTGCAGCAATATGTTATGGCTTCCATTTCTGGACACATGTATATTGTTGTCCAGCCAGCAAGTGGACAATAACCTACCAGCAACATCTTAATGTTACCAGAATGTTCTGGCAAGTACACTGAATGGGCACAGACCGTGTCATACAGATTTAAAATATGGAATATAAGTTATTACATTGTCAATAAAAATCATCTGGTTTTGTGCAGAAATAATGATACTGTTCTAAAAGTACAGTCTTGAAGCCAGATGGAGCACAGAACTAGGAATTACAGTAGTAAAGTAAACACTACTCTGAAGCTCAAGGCCCCCATAAACTATGTGACTCCTCCTACGGGAGAAGACGCATCCAATTCCCCTTGACCCATCAGGGATGCAGCCCTTTTGCATGCGATGTATCGCAAGCGATCCCCACTCCCTGACGCCAGGAGGGTGTACGACCGCACATCTGATGTGAATGCTGCAGCTCCTTCCATACCCACAGTCCTAGTGTTACTGAAGGATGGAAGAAATACTGGAAAGAATTTCCTGGTTTAAGTGTAAAACCGAAACAATGTTCCTAAAATGGAAACTGTAAAAAGCGTACATGGAATAGGACTATAGGCGGCTTGCAAGACAAAGCCTCCAAACTTGGAAACTTGCCAATCCGAGGCAACAGGCATGAGAAAAAACTGCTTTTACGTAACTAATGGAGCCTCCTTGATAGTCAACAGGACCTGATTAGGATCCCATGCTGCTACCAGTGGACGAAGCGGTGAATAAATACACAACACATTCTGTAAAAAGGTAAGTCTCACAGAAGACCAGAGTGCACTGGGGGGAGTAGATTCAGCTACATGCTGTCCACTGCTACAAACAGCGCACAATCCAACTTTAGTGTAAATAAACTTGCAATCAAAATATAAATTACATCATCTCAAATGTGCCTCCTCTGGCATTTGAAATGTTTTTTTTTTTTACATTTGTAAGCTATAAATTAGTATTTAAGTGCCAGCTCCTGAACTCCCAATCTGCAAACATGGCCCAAAGTCCCTCAGCCTTTATGGCAGAAAAATTAATGCTCTCAGGAAAAAAAATTACCTATTTAAAAACACAAATTAAAATGGTAATCTCAAGGCATACTGCTTACCTCTGGAGAATGAATGACATCACGATCTACTACCTCTGCATCAACAGCCATCAGGACTCTGAGGTAAAGATCAACTCCACGGGGGTTAAGACCAACAACGGACAAAATATCAAAGAAGAATTTATGCCACGTTGTGAGGTACTCTGTAACAAAAACCAGGGCAAAAACCTGTGCAGCTTTGTTACGGATAAACGTTTTTTCTGGTTGTGCATTAAGCATCTGTAGCAGAAACAAAATCATAAAGTAGAATAAGCATACAAGCCACAGTAAGCCTGTAAAACATGGGTCTTCAAACGGTGGCCCTACAAATCCCGGCATGCCTTGCCACAGTTTTAACATACCCTTACAGCAAAACTGTGGCAAGGCATGCTGGGATTTGTAGTCTCACAACATCTGGAGGGCCACAGTTTGAAGACCCATGCTGTAAAAAATAAGGTTATTGGAAACAAATTTTGTCCTCATCCAAATAGGTCCTAAGTACATTTACAGTTTATAAAAGCATGCTTGGTTTGTGATAATTTGTTGTTAACATTACCTACTGCACGGATTAGGGAAGAGGATATAAATACAATTTACAATGCGATCTGGGCGGAATATTACCGTCCAGGATCGCATTGTAAAATGCGATCACTCTGTCGGGATGTATCAAATTTGAGGGCGCAGGTACAGGGTTCCGAAAGGAGCCCGTCCCTGTGAAGCGCTGACCAAGAAGCAGGGGGGTCTGCGCATGCGCGATTATGCGCTGACCACCGCCGAACGCACTGCCGCCCATAGGCTACAATGGGCTATCGCCATCTCAGAATGGCGATAGCCCAGGGATGCTAAACCGGGCTGCCCAATGTTGATAAATCGGGCAGGTTTGCATCCCCCATAGATACCTATGGGGGATGCGGCCGGCGGCGGTTCAGGGGGGATCGCAACAGGGATTGGAGATTCCCCACTCAAAACCTCTGCATCTCTACCACCATGAATCTCCTAGCCATTACTTAAACCTGTATTACCCCCACTGATACCACATTGTCTACTGCTTTTTCCTCAGGAGGCCTTACATTGTTTTCACACCCTGGTAGTGATGTTGGGTTCTTTCTGTCCTCCTGGCACTATGCACAGTGCCTGAAATGTACCAGGCTAAGAAGGATCTGCAGTAGCAAGAGGGTCTGCTGTATTTAGACCAGGTAAAAAGTCGGGAAAAGTCCTTACAATAAAGAATTTGAAAAATAATTTGTTGTACGTGTATTACCAACTTCTATATACACACTATTCGATTTTGAGCTCCAAGTAGCTCCGGTTATTCGGAGCTCAAAATCACCTAGTTTGTGTCTTTTAAGGTCCATACACACTGGACGACTATGCCCAGCGTGTATGGACAGCGATGATAGCATTCATCGCTGCGGGGAAAGTCGCTCAGTGCATACACACTTAACAGCTTTCCCCCTGCCCGGTGCCGAAGGAGGAGGGGAGGGGGGTTTGCATAGCAGAGCGATATTCAAAGCCGTCCTGAAAGCCGCTCATCTGCTTGGCCAGGTGAGAAATTGTTCAGTGTGTAGCACTGGTTACTTTATCGGCCAGCGTTTTTCACACTGGGCAAAAACGCCCAGTGTCTATGTACCTTAAGATATCACTAAAGACACTAATGTACCCCAAAATACTCTAGGCTCTCACTAGACCTGCATGCTGAGGGGAGATGTTCGGCATAAGAGCAGCAATGGTGTAGGACAGTTGTCAGGGAACTCGGTCCTCATTACCCCACACAGGGCATGTTCTGCAGGTCTCCTCACAGAATCACAAGTGAAATAATTAACTCCACCTGCGGACCTTATAAAATGTGTCTGAGTAATTAGTACACCTGTGCACCTGCTGGGTTACCAGCAAAACATGCACTGTGTGGAATAATGACGACAGAGTTCCCTGACCACTGGTGTAGGAGGACACATTTGTATATAGTAGAACTTGCTCTTGAATATATTGCTGCAGGTGACTGCAGAGGATCACTTCTATATTAGGTGAATTTTAGAGTTTCAGTATCTACCTGAGCTTGAAGCCATGTGATTAGAGTTTCCCTTATTAGTTGCTGTTGCAGTGATGTCAACTCAGAATACCTGTAGCAATACACAACAATGCTTAAACAAATGTATCTAATACCACTTTCACATCGCCGACATGTTTTAAAAACCGGTATTTTAAAACGGTAATTAAAACGGGTCAGAGCCTTAACATTGCTGCAGATTACCGTTTTAAATACCGGTTAAGTCTCATTCAACATAGCAGTGAAACCGTTTCAACCCGAACACGTTTCAAGCCAGAGTGTCAACATTGCCTGTCATTTTAAAGGGGAGCTTGTGTTGTTTGCCTGAAATACCGTTTCAGACACATTGTACACATTCACATTGCACAAAAAACGGCAAGGAACCGTGTAGTTCAATTAATGCCAGTTAACTTTAAACGGTAAATCGGCTGTGGTGCATTCACAGTGCAGGCTTAAACGTTTTAAAAAGGGAAAAAAACGGCAATTTACCGTTTTAAAAGTGCGATGTGAAAGGGGTATAAATGATGCATGAGAATTAAAAAAAAAAAAAATTAAATGAAGAGTTCCAAACACATTCGTGCCTTCATAAGTACAAGCACAATGACAGGTTTCAAATTCTGCATTATTTTATAAATAGCCTTAGTCAAGTCAGTGGCATAAACTGTACAAAAAAAACAGAGGTCTAAATCTCTATAAACAGCAAAACTTAAAGATATGCACACATCCTTTCTGACACACTCAGTACCTCACGCACTCACTGATGCTGCAGTTCGAAAACAGATACTAGTGCAGAACAAAAGTGCAGTGGTTTCTATAGTCATCACTTCTCTTTCAATCATTTAAGTGGACAGTTAAACCCCACGCTGCTGGAAAAGTTGATAACTAGTGAAAATATAAATACTACTGGCTTTCATTATGCAATATACTTATGGATTTACAGTGGCAAAGACAAGCAGCGACAATATCTTTTTATTTATTTTGTATGCATAGAGTATATTTTAATGCCGCTGGCAACATTTATCCTATGGAATATGCCAATTGCAGGATTACTTCCTGATGTTCAAGATTCCTGCCCATGATTATCAGCATTCTGAGATCAGCACAGAAACTAATGAATTCCAATCTGCCCTATGAAAGACAATGCGTAAGGACATCATTTTAGAAAATGCTACACTATGTTGTTTTTTTACCATCATGGCTAATATGTGTATATATTTTCATATTTAAAAGCCAATACTTTTATATTTAGCACTGTAGAATTATACAAACAAAATAGATCACAACACATACATACTTGAATTTAATTTGGTGTTCAAGAACTTGAAAGCAGAAGAATTTGACATGATCATCACTGAAACAAACAAAAAAAAGTGTTACGTATTTATATATTCAGCAATCCTTACAAATCAGTAAAGTATAGTATTAAAAAATGTATCTTAAGGCCCCCATACACTAGGGCGACTTGTCCTTAGGACAAGTCGCCCCCGACTTCCCCCTGAGCTTCCCCGGCTGCTCCCCGGGGGAGCTTGATTAGATTGGCACTTGATGTGCCATTTTTTACATGTGATAAATCGTCTCGATTTATCACATGTAAAAAACCCGGGGAGCAGGGGGGGGGGGGGGGCTACAGAGGTGGGAGCAGGGGGGCTGGGGACGCTGCGGGGACAGCGTCCGTGTCCCCCGCTGCTGGGGACAGCGTCCGTGTCCCCCGCTGCTGGGGACAGCGTCCGTGTCCCCCGCTGCTGGGGACAGCGTCCGTGTCCCCCGCTGCTGGGGACAGCGTCCGTGTCCCCCGCTGCTGGGGACAGCGTCCGTGTCCCCCGCTGCTGGGGACAGCGTCCGTGTCCCCCGCTGCTGGGGACAGCGTCTGTGTCCCCCGCTGCTGGTAACGCTGCCTGTGTCCCCCGCTGCTGGTAACGCTGCGGGGACAGCGTCTGTGTCCCCCGCTGCTGGTAACGCTGCGGGGACAGCGTCTGTGTCCCCCGCTGCTGGTTACGCTGCGGGGACAGCGTCTGTGTCCCCCGCTGCTGGTAACGCTGCGGGGGACACAGGCGGCATAGAGCCGGGCAGGGGGAGCCGGCGGGAGCTGTCAGTGCTAGAAAAAAAAAGCCTATACAATGAATGGGCAGCCTGTGATTGGCTGAGCGCTCTCTCAGCCAATTGCTGACTGGCTGAGAGAGCGCTCAGCCAATCACAGGCCGCCCATGCATTGTATGGGCTTTTTTTTTTATTCAATACTGACAGCTCCCGCCGGCTCCCTCTGCGCGGCTCTATGCCGCCTGTGTCCCCCGCAGCGTCCACAGCCCCCCCTGCTCCCTCTACCGCCTCGCCGCCCCACTAGGTCCCAAGTCGGGTGGTCGGACGTGCAGCAGGTCCGACCACCCGACGCAGATCCGATGCGCACGGGACCGCGCATCGGATCTGAGGGGACATCAAAACTAGCCGATTTTGGTCCGATTTCGGCCAGATCCGACTGATCTGGCTGAAATCTGACCAAAATCGGCTAGTGTATGGGGGCCTTTATACACCGATGTAAGCTACACCCATCATAAATGACTGTCATAAGGCATAGGTGTGACAAATACAAAGGATAATGTTATCAGCTAAACAAACAAGAGCCTCTTGGAGCCAAACTGTGAATTGTACAGGTAAATTCACTACTTGGGATGTTCACAACAGTGTGCTTATATTCTGCAGACATTTTAGAATATGTGCATTTTACATGACTGCTAATGAAGATTAATGGTGGTCACTTTAATGAACATTGAAATGCAAACCAGTGCTCGCAGCGTGATGGTATGCTACAGTATGATCTACCGGCACTTCAAGCCCTGGACATTTTTATTTTTTTTAGAATGCTGCCTACAGTAGAAGTTGCCAAACCACATCTCTCCGGCCAGACAGCCTCCGCCGAGTGCCCGACTTAGTGAGCAGCATGTTCGTGTGCTTACCAGCTGGTGTTGGCAACGCAACATTGTGTCCCACCTCTCCTGTCCAGTGGGAGATAAAAGAGCCAGTGGTATATGGCACGCACCAGTCTCCTATTCAATACAATTGGACACCTGCCAGCTGGACCAGGCATTAAGCTGGTTCCTGTGATTGGACCTGCTTTTAAGAGGTATCTGGAGGTCCAAAAACATACAGCACTGCAGTGATTTCTGGCTGCAGGATGCACTACTACCTGCCAACATAATTACCTCATTACATAGAGGCAGTGACGGGTGTCTACCAACATCCGAAGCCCGACTGCCAGTACTCCGATAGGGTGGGGCTAGCTCAGAGAGGCACCTTGGGGGCTTGCCAAACTGCTGGACTCCCAACTAGGGAGAAGAGCCCTGTCATTCTAAAAGCCCCCATACATTGAGGCGATTTGGTCTGATTTCGACCAATCGGCCCGTTAAATCGGACCAAGTCGCCTCTCGCTGACATGGTCGGGTCCGATGCGCGGTCCCGTGCGCATCGGACCCGCCTAGGTGGTCAGACCGGCTGGCCGTCCGACCACCCGTTCTGGGGCGGGAAGCATGCGATCCATCACAACGGATCGCATGTGTCCCTGCCGCCGGGAAGGTTTGCACTCCGTCAGGTGTCCGTACACCTTAACTGTTGGGTATTTTACAGTTGGGATTTTGAGGTCGGTGTACTAACAGCCGAAATCCTGACTGTGGGGATGTCATCTGGCACCTGGCAGTGACACATTAAGGCCTATTGTAGAGACACAAAGGTAGGCTGGAGAGGTAGAAAAATACACCCTTAACTAAACATTTAGGGCGAGATGTACTAAGCCTTCGTGAGAGTGATAAACAACCAGCTCCTACCTATTATTTTTCAAACACAGCCTGTGACATGACAGTTAGGAGATGATTGGATGGTTGCTGATCACTCTCCATTTTATCACTTTTCAAGCTTAGTACATCTGGCCATAAATGCCTTTACATTTTCCATATCCCAGCTTCAAAATTCCTACTTCAACCACTGACACAGACTGTATTGTTACCAAACAATGGGGTAGATATATCATGCGGCGATCAAGGGAATATGCGCTTTCCCTGTACGTCATTGCAGGGGATAGCGCTTCCCATGATGTAGGAGACCCGTGATGCGGGTGTTTAACAGGCGGCCCCCGGGTGGAGGCTTAGCGGAGCTGCTTTATTTTAAATAGAGCGCCTGGCTCTTAAAGCCTATACACACTGGGCGACTGAGCTGTAAGTCGCTCAAAACAGCAGGTTTGAGCGGCTTTCAGCTCAAAAGCCCAGTGTGTATGGCCCGGCGATGAGCACTGCTGTGCGCTCCCGCAAGATCCCACAAGCTTTCAGGAAGGCTTTGCATAGCGCTCCGCTATGCAACGCCGTCCTCCCCCCATCAGTCGGCGCTGGGGGAAAACCGCTCCGTGTGTATGCACTGAGCAGCTTTCCCTGCAGCGATGAATGCGATCATCGCTGTCCATACAGGCTGGGCATAGTCAACCAGTGTGTATGGAAATTTACCTGGTGTATTATTAGGCACTGCTGGGCTTCCTTCCTTATCTGGCGCTGTCCCTGATTCCAGCTTTTTCTAGTGCTGCCGGTCTCCAACTTTCTAATGTTCCACGCCAATTACTGTTATGGAAATCCATTTATTTATAAATGCAAAGTATATGTAATTTATGCAAGCTGGATTCGCCGCTACAGTGCCAGCACGTGGTCAATAAGCAAATGTCCAGAAATATGATCAATGAACATTATGTAAGCAAACGAATGAAAACTGCATCAATGATTATACAATATGATAAGACAGATATTACAATTATTACGTTTATAATACCAGCATCCTTAATACATTTAAGCTCAATGTTGTTATATGTGTGTGTATGTGTGTACAGGGCTGGAGGCGTGGCTAAGAACGGCAACCATTTTAATATAACTAACAATGGGTCACCACATGGTACAGGGGCCATTTTAAGTCACGGCCTAACTTCATTGTTGCCAAACGAAACATACCATACTGACCTTTCATCCAATGATATTCTACAGCACATTGTAACATTCTATCTTACATGGACTTAACCCCTTCCTGACAGAGCCAGTTTTTGCGTTCCTGACAGAGCCCTTTTTTTCAAATCTGACATGTCTCACTTAAGTGGGGATAACTTTTTTTTGCTTTTACTTATCCCAGTGATTTTGAGATTGTTTTTTCGTGACACATTGTACTTCAAATTAGTGGTAAATTTGGGTCGATACAGTCTGTGTTTTTTTGTGAAAAATACCAAAATATCGTGAAAAAATGGAAAATTTAGCGATTTGCAAAATGTTAAATTTTCTGCTTGTGAGACAAATAATCTTACCACTCAAAATACTGAATAACTAACATAGACCATATGTCTACTTTATGTTGACATCATTATTTCAACTTCCTTTTAATTTTTTGGGACACTAGGAGGCTTACAATATGAATAGCAAATTCTCAAATTTTCAAGAAAATTTCAAACACTGATTTTTTTAGGGACCAGTTCAGTTCTGATGTGACTTTGAGGGACTTGTATGTGAGACACCCCCATAAATGATGCCATTTCAAAAACTGCACCCCTCACAGTATTCAAAACAGCATTTTGGAAGTTTGTTAACCCTTTATGTGTTTCACAGGAATTAAAACAAAGTGTAGGTGAAATTTCAAAATTTCTTTTTTTTTGCAGATTTGCAATTTTAATACATTTTTCTAAGGAACACAGTACATTTTACTAGAGAAATGTGACTGAAAATTGATTCCCCCAATTCTTTTGTTTTCATAAATATCCTATATGTGGCCCTAGTGTGCACGGTGACCAAACCACAGGCTTCATAATAGAAGGAGCACCTACTTGATTTTGGAGCCTCCTTTTTATGAGATTATTTTTTAGGCACCATGTAGGTTTCTAGGCACCATAAGATGCTAAAAGTTAGGAACCCCCCCACAAGTGACCCCATTTTGCAAACTACACCCCTCAGGGAATTCATCTAGGGGTATAGTGTACATTTCAAACCCCCAGGGGTTTCACCAATTGTGGTACAACTGGGCAGTGAAAATGAAAAATTATTTTTTTTACACAAAAATACAGTTCTGGCTCCAAATTTGTCATTTTCAGAAGGTATGAAGGAGACAAAGCACCCCAAAATCTGTGCCCCAATTTCTCCCGAGTACGGCAATGCCTCACATGTGACCAAAAAATACCAGTTGGGTGCATGGCAGGACTCAGAAGGGAAGGAGTGATTTTTGGATTTTGCAGCTCAGATTCTGGTGGAATTTTGGTGGGTGCTATGTCGCATTAGCAAGACCCCCAAAGCACCAATACAGTGGAACCCCCCCACAAGTGACCCCATTTTGCAAAGTACACCCCTCAGGGAATTCATCTAGGGGTATAGTGTACATTTCAAACCCCCAGGGGTTTCACCAATTTTGATACAAGTGGGCAGTGAAAATGAAAAATTACATTTTTTTACACAAAAATGCAGTTCTGGCTCAAAATTTTTCATTTTCAGAAGGTATGAAGGAGAAAAAGCACCCCAAAATCTGTGCCCCAATTTCTCCCGAGTACGGCAATGCCTCACATGTGACCAAAAAATACCAGTTGGGTGCATGGCAGGACTCAGAAGGGAAGGAGTGATTTTTGGATTTTGCAGCACAGATTCTGGTGGAATGAATGGTGGGTGCTATGTTGCACCAATACAGTGGAACCCCCCCACAAGTCACCCCATTTTGCAAAGTACACCCCTCAGGGAATTCATCTAGGGGTATAGTGTACATTTCAAACCCCCAGGGGTTTCACCAATTTTGATACAAGTGGGCAGTGAAAATGAAAAATTACATTTTTTTACACAAAAATGCAGTTCTGGCTCAAAAATTTTCATTTTCAGAAGGTATGAAGGAGAAAAAGCACCCCAAAATATGTGCCCCAATTTCTCCCGAGTACGGAAATGCCTCACATGTGACCAAAAAATACCAGTTGGGTGCATGGCAGGACTCAGAACGGAAGGAGTGATTTTTGGATTTTGCGGCTCAGATTCTGGTGGAATTTTGGTGGGTGCTATGTCGCATTAGCAAGACCCCCCAAGCACCAATACAGTGGAACCCCCCCACAAGTCACCCCATTTTGAAAACTACACCCCTCAGGGAATTCATCTAGGGGTATAGTGTACATTTCAAACCCCCAGGGGTTTCACCAATTTTGATACAAGTGGGCAGTGAAAATGAAAAATTACATTTTTTACACAAAAATGCAGTTCTGGCTCGAAATTTTTCATTTTCAGAAGGTATGAAGGAGAAAAAGCACCCCAAAATCTGTGCCCCAATTTCTCCCGAGTACGGCAATGCCTCACATGTGACCAAAAAATACCAGTTGGGTGCATGGCAGGACTCAGAACGGAAGGAGTGATTTTTGGATTTTGCAGCTCAGATTCTGGTGGAATTTTGGTGGGTGCTATGTCGCATTAGCAAGACCCCCCAAGCACCAATACAGTGGAACCCCCCCACAAGTCACCCCATTTTGAAAACTACACCCCTCAGGGAATTCATCTAGGGGTATAGTGTACATTTCAAACCCCCAGGGGTTTCACCAATTTTGATACAAGTGGGCAGTGAAAATGAAAAATTACATTTTTTTACACAAAAATGCAGTTCTGGCTCAAAATTTTTCATTTTCAGAAGGTATGAAGGAGAAAAAGCACCCCAAAATCTGTGCCCCAATTTCTCCCGAGTACGGAAATGCCTCACATGTGACCAAAAAATACCAGTTGGGTGCATGGCAGGACTCAGAACGGAAGGAGTGATTTTTGGATTTTGCAGCACAGATTTTGGTGGAATGAATGGTGGGTGCTATGTTGCACCAATACAGTGGAACCCCCCCACAAGTCACCCCATTTTGCAAAGTACACCCCTCAGGGAATTCATCTAGGGGTATAGTGTACATTTCAAACCCCCAGGGGTTTCACCAATTTTGATAAAACTGGGCAGTGAACATGAAAAATTACATTTTTTTACACAAAAATGCAGTTCTGGCTCAAAATTTTTCATTTTCACAAGGAATGAAGGAGACAAAGCACCCCAAAATCTGTGCCCCAATTTCTCCCGAGTACGGCAATGCCTCACATGTGACCAAAAAATACCAGTTGGGTGCATGGCAGGACTCAGAAGGGAAGGAGTGATTTTTGGATTTTGCGGCTCAGATTCTGGTGGAATGAATGGTGGGTGCTATGTGGCATTAGCAAGACCCCCGAAGCACGGTGAAATTATGAACCTAATATTCCATAGATGTGTGGTATATTTTAAAACACTCCTTTATACATAGGCCGGGTTTGTCGGGGCAAGTGTCACACTGGAAAATAGTTTGCTTTCTTATTCCCTTTTTATAGCAAACTTTGCACCTTTTTTGTGTCCTGCCCTTTTTTCCAGTGGAGGGGATTTCATCAGGAAAATGCTGCCCTGGTACAATACGGGGGCCAGTACTAGAAGTACTGGGGCCCTCTGGCTGCTGGTTCCCAAATATTAGGCCCTTTATGACTTCCTCTTGAAAGTGCATAAATGTCCCCCTCTGGCCGGTAGAACGGAATAGCACGTAAGCGTTATACAGTGCCATCTGGATGATATACACGGCCACCTTCTTGTACCAGATTTTTGTTTTCCGCAGGGCACTGTACGGCTTCAGTACCTGATCTGAAAGATCCACTCCGCCCATGTACCTATTGTAATCCAGGATACAATTAGGTTTTGAGGTGTGGGTACTGGTACCTCGTACAGGGACGGAGGTGGTACTGTCTCCGTGAATTGTTGTCAGTATAAGGACATCCCTCTTGTCCTTATATTTGACCAACAACATATTTTCGTTGCATATTCCCCTGCTTTCACCCCTTCTCATTACTTGGGCAATGTGCGTTTTTGGGAGGCCTCTTTGGTTCTTGCGCACAGTACCGCAAGCTGCTGTACCTCTTGAACCAAGGGCCTTAAACAGGGGGATGCTAGTGTAAAAGTTATCCACATAGAGGTGATAACCTTTATCCAGGAAGGGGTGCACTAAATCCCAGACAATTTTCCCACTAACACCTACGAGGGAGGGGGGGCATTCTGGCGGTTGAATTCTTGAATCCTTCCCTTCATAAACCCTAAACCTGTGGGTGTACCCTGAGGTGCTTTCACACAGTTTATACATTTTTATGCCATACCTTGCCCTCTTACTGGGAAGGTACTGGCGGAATTTAACCCTTCCTTTAAAATGTATAAGGGACTCGTCGATACAAATAAATTTTTCAGGGATGTACACCTCTTCAAATTTGGCACTGAAATGATCAATGACCGGCCTGACTTTGAATAGCCGGTCAAAGGTGGGATCATCTCTGGGTGGGCACTGTGCATTATCGGTGTAATGTATAAATTTAAGAATTGTCTCAAATCGAGTCCGGGGCATGGCCATACGGTAAAATGGAGTACTGTACAGAACATCTGTACTCCAATATTGCCTAATTTCTGGCTTTTTTACTATGCCCATATGAAACACCAGACCCCAAAACGTCATCATCTCTACTGCATCTACAGGGGTCCACCTAGCAAATGATGACGTGGGGTTTTGAGCAATAAACTGCTGGGCATATAAATTAGTTTGGTCCACCATTAAATTTATAAAATCATCAGAGAAAAATAATTTGAAAAAGTCAATTTCTCTGAGACCTGTGGAATCAAATTGGATTCCTGGCATGGCCAAAAACTCAGGAACCTGGGGCTCAAAATTGTCTGGTGGTGGGGTCCATACTAGATCAATTATTGGGGGGGGGGATCTCAGCTGATCTACGGGGGCGTCTTTGAGGGGGTCCCTCATCACCAGAGGAGGAAGAGGAGCTTAAGACGAATCCTTCAAATTCCCCGCTTGCATCACTGCCTGTGTCAGAGTCAGAGGCAAGCATGGCATATGCCTCCTCCACTGAATACATTCTCCTGGATGACTGGGAGGACATTTGGGAGGACATTTGGGAGGACATTTGGGATGCCATTTTTATTTTTGTGTTACTGGTAGTGAAATGTTTCAACACGTGTATAGTGTAGGGGGGGGTACAAACTTTATTTCAATCCGGGGGGTATGTAGTGTGTAGTGTGTATGTGGTGCAGAAAAAAAAAAATACTTTATACCAATAAAAAAAAAAAAAATGAAGGGGTTAAAAATAAAAAATTGAAGGGGTTAAAAAAAAAAAAAAAAAGGTCCTGCGCCAAAAATTGAGCACAGATGTTGGTCAGTAACGTCTGTCACTGAACAGCGCTCAAAGGCAACAGGAATCTGATAAAAAAAAAAAAAAAAAAAATTGATCAACCCTGTGCCGAAAAAGCTGATCAGTGATGTACGTCACTGATCGGCGCACAGTGGCCACAGGACACCCACAAAATCAGTGTGTGTAAAAAAAAAATTAAAAAAAGACCCCACAGCACTCACAAAAAAAAAAAAAAGGTGATCAGTGATGCGACACTGATTACCAGTGAGGGACAGCAGGTGCACAACCTTTGGTGCAACTGACAGTGCAACTGGCAGCAACTGACAGGTATATATATAAAAAAAAAACCTCTGCGCCCCCAAAAAGTTGCTGATCAGCACAGATATACTGATCAGCACAAAAGGGGGGGTAGCAGACACAAAATATACACTCTCTATCACTATCTCTCTCTATCTCTCACTATCTATCACTCTAGGACACTGCAGCAGCAGCACTGACAGTTATATGTATAAAAAAAAACTGCACCCCCAAAAAGGGGGGGTAGCAGACACAAAATATACACTCTCTATCACTCTCTGTCACTATCTCTCTCTATCTCTCTATCTCTCACTATCTATCACTATCTATCACTCTATGACACTGCAGCAGCAGCACTGACAGTTATATATATAAAATAAAACCCCTGCACCCCCAAAAAGGGGGGGTAGCAGACACAAATCTCTCTATCTCTCTACCTCTCACTATCTATCACTATCTATCACTATCTATCACTGTATGACACTGCAGCAGCAGCACTGACAGTTATTTATATATAGAAAACCCCTGCACCCCCAAAAAGGGGGGGTAGCAGACACAAAATATAGCTCTCTCTGTCACTATCTCTCTATCTCTCTCTATCTCTCTCTCTATCTCTCTATCACACTGCAGCAGCAGCAGGAAGTCTCAGGAAGTCAGATCCAGGAAGCGTCCAGCACGCTACAAGCAGTGATAAGGTGATCAGGTAAGGTATTTGCAAGGATCAGGTAAGTATTAGCAAGGATCAGGTCGGTATTCACGGCAGGCAGGCACGGTGACCGTTCTGCACGCTATTCCAGACCGGAATGGCGTCTGCAGCGCAGTCACCGTCAGTTTAAATGTCGCGCCTTGGCTGTGATTGGTCCGTGGGTCCCACGGACCAATCACAGCCTTGGGGGCAGGTGGGGTGAGGGTGGGGTGAGGTGTCATCGTCACCGATGACCCCCTCATGCCCCCTGACGCCCGGCGGTGATTGACACCTGTGTTACCGAGCGTCCGATTCGCTGGTAACACAGGAAAACGCTGTGAATGGCTGTTCACACTGAACAGCCAATCACAGCGATCGCCGACGGGGGGGCGACATCGCAGCCCCCCCTGGGCATGCAGGGACATGTCTGCTGTCAGGGACAGCAGACATCGTCCCTCTGTCACTGCGTCTCGAGACGCAGTGACAGTTTAAACTCATGACGTACATTTATGCCATGTGTCGGGAAGTACCTCCCGGCCATGACGTAAATGTACGTCAAATGTCGGGAAGGGGTTAAACTACGGTATTTACCAGCAACTTCCATACCACTAACTGGCTGCACATTCAATCATCTAAGTCCACAACTTTACACCAAATTACCAATAACCGGCATCATGCAATACTCACAAAATCTTAATTATGGAAATTAGTAAACAGGAGGGGGGTCGACTTTGACAGTCCTCCCTTTGACAGTAAACAAAACGGTCACATCAAAATTAATAATTCATAATTTCGCATTAATTTCCATAATTAAGATCTTAAGAGACGTTTGACCCTGCTTGTCTTGTAATATAGTCTGAGAAATATTATTCTCATAACAGTCATGTTTAGTCTAAAACTGATTGGAATAATATTAGCTATCAGATGACAGTTATTAGAATTTCATATCACATTGCAGACACATTTTAGAACGATTACTAATTATTAGCAGATAAATCACAGAACACAAAGCTGTGGCTATTGAAGGGCATTTACATAGAAACTTTGACCATTCAGACTCCCCAGGAAGGATGTGTTAAGTATCGGTATTAAGTTTTATTCTATAATTTGACAAATAGGACTCATGGCTTTGGAAAATGGATACAATGGAAGGAGCATAGTAACTTCATATATGTTTAGTCAGGTAGATATTGCTGGATGGGTGAGAATTGTGTCTGAGTGGAACGTACTAGATTGTATCTGTAGTGAGTTCTGATCCTTAAGACTCTAGCTAGCCAGAAATATGGTATTCCACGGATTGTTAACATGGTATGTTTTAATAGCGGTGGCCAGATAGTGAGATGAATTGCTGTTTGGTGGTTTGCATGAACTAGCTTGTGTAGGTGAATGAATTGTCTAGTGATTCTATAGATATAAGTTTGTACAATGGTTATTAAGACTCAGCACAGTACCAAGTGTTCAGGATGAGGCCTAGATATCTGTGTTCCCATGTGCTCAAGGCCAGGCCTAAGAAGCAAGTTCTTAAGCCTGTTGTAGACAAGATCTGTGTGATGGATTGTAACCCTGCATTACCCTTATCTAAATGTAGCTTGGTATTTGGAATGATAAGTCTTGGTGATGGTTACATGCTGTTTTAGTGATAGATTGAACCCAGCAGGGTCTTAAAATGGTTATTAGGAAAGCACAGTGAATCTAGGAATAGCATTTTTCTCTCATTCAATGTGACCAAAGATCTGTGATGTGCTGTGTGGGGTTCTTATTATAGTATAAATGAATTCTTTTGTGTACGGCCATGTGTTTGGGCCTAGATTCAGCAAGGCCCTCTAGCCATGTGATAGATTGTGGTATAGCAAGGCCTTGGATTGTATAGTGCCATTTAGGTGCATTAGAGAATACATTATAACTCAAAGATTAAATGTGCATATGTTGTAGGCTTGCCCTGGTTGCTGAACGTGAGAGTTACATGCAGGATTGTGTATATTGCATGATGCCGGTTAGTGGTAATTTGGTGTAAAGTTGTGGACTTGGATGATTGAATGTGCATCCAGTTAGTGGTATGGAAGTTGCTGGTAAATACCGTAGCATGAGTCAGTGTAAGATAGAATGTTACAATGTGCTGTAGAATATCTTTGGATGAAAGGTCAGTATGGTATGTTAAGTTTGGCAACAATGAAGTTAGGCCGTGACTTAAAATGGCTCCTGTACCATGTGGTGACCCATTGTTAGTTATATTAAAATGGCTGCCGTTCTTAGCCACGCCTCCAGCACTGTACACACATATAACATTGAGCTTAAATGTATTAAGGATGCTGGTATTATAAATGTAATAATTGTAATATCTGTCTTATATTGTATAATCATTGATGCAGTTGTCATTAGTTTGCTTACATAAATAATGTTCATTGATCATATTTCTGGACATTTGCTTTTTGACCACGTGCTGGCGCTGTAGCGGCGAATCCAGCTTGCATAAATTACATATACTTTGCATTTATAAATAAATGGATTTCCATAGATATTCTACAGCACATTGTAACATTCTATCTTACACTGACTTAAGCTACAGTATTTACCAGCAACTTCCATACCACTAACTGGCTGCACATTCAATCATCCAAGTCCACAACTTTACACCAAATTACCACTAACCGGCATCATACAATACTCACAATCCTGCATGTAACTCTCACGTTCAGCAACCATGGCAAGCCTACAACATATGCACATTTAATCTTTGAGTTATAATGTATTCTCTAATTAATGCACCTAAATGGCACTATATAATCCAAGGCCTTGCTTTCCCAAAATACATCACATGGCTAGAGGGCCTTGCTGAATCTAGGCCCAAACACATGGCCTTACACAAAGGAATTCATTTATACTATAATAAGAACCCCACATGCATAAAGTCAACATGAGTGTCAGATGTTTTTCTTCATTTCTGAATGTGAGGTTATCAGACGCACTGTAATTATTATATTTTTTTATGTGTACTACTACGCTACTGTGTGGACTTTTAAAGGTTTCTGCTATCACTGCTGTGTGGAGAGTGATAGTTTTGTGATTTGGAACTGCGATGCTAAAAGGACTTGGACTGCTACCTGGATGTTTCTATGCTAGGTTTTGCCTCTTGTTCCTGTCTTTATCTACTTGTGTGTGCTGTGAAAAAATAAACCATATTTTGGTTTGATCTGCTCGGTGTCTGAGTGATTGAGGAACCTCGTATCTTCACACTGAACTTTCAACTTTTCAGATGAGAGAGGAGATTCACTTTATCGTCATTACCCCGCAACAGGGCAACAAAATGAAGTTTGAAAATCTGTCCATATTTCAGTATACAGCAAAGAACAAACTTTGTTACAGTACATAAAACACTGTTGCAGTAAATCATTGCAACTAAAAAAAAATGTAATGCTACAAAAGCTGTAGGAAAGAAACTGTTCCTCAGTCTGCTAGTCCTATTTTTAAAATATCTAAAACGCCTACCAGAAGGCAAAAGTGTAGTTAAACCCTGTGCGGGTGCCACACAGGCATTCACCCGACTTCAGGATCCCGACTGTCAAAACACAGACGGCCACCCACTATTTTCCCTCGTGGGGGTCCACGACCCCCATAGAGGGAGAATAGAATAGGTGGCTCACTACGCGAGCCACCGTGCCCGCAGCGTGGCGAGCCCGCAAGGGCCTTAGTTGTGCTCACCATGCTGTCTGGGTCCGGCCTGTCGGGATAATGACTGTCAGACCCCTATACCACCCCCCCCCCCCCCCCCCTGTGCTGGGTGAGTCAAATCCCTAACAATACTATGTGCGCAGTGCTTACAGCGCTTCCGCTAAATAGCCTCCACTGCTGGAAGTGTGGTCCCTACAATCCACTGGGCCGTTTTAACCACCCTCTGCAACATCTTGTGCTCCATAACTGTCCAATCCCCATACCACACTAACACAGTTGGTCAGAATGCTCACAGCTCACAATATACTTGTTGACAAATTATGTCTTCTCAGCACCCTAAAAAAAAATAATATTTTTTTAAAAAGGCGTTGATGGGCCTTCTTCACTTTTTAGTGTTAACTGACCTCCGAAATATAAGTGCCTAAAAATGTAAAACTCAGAACCCTTCCAACCTCCATCTCATTTATCTGGATAGGCACAACCCGTTTACTTTTCTCCCTTCTAAAATCGACAATCTCTTTTGTTTTACTGATGTTAAGTAACAGATTATTGTCTCTACACCAAGCAGAGTGTCTCTTCTCTTTAGGCTGTTTCATCAGTATCGCTAATGAGACCTATCAGTGTAGTGTCATCCGCACACTTAATGTTAGTATTGGATGGATGTACTCGTTTACAAAAAGTAAAACAGATTACAAAAATGGACTTATCACACAGCCTTGCAGTACCCCTGTGTTTAGTGTAGATGTAGAACAATTGGATCCTGATCTAACCACTTGCAGTCTGTAAGTAAAAAAATCCGCAATCCAGTTGCACACAAAACTGTTCATTCCCAGCTCCTTCAGGGGTAGATTTATGAAGCAGTGATAAGGGAGAAGTGATAAAGGCCTGGTACTTTATCACCGGCCAATCAGCTTCTGACTGTTAAGTTACAGGCTGGGTTTAAATAGGAGCTGATTGGCCGGTGATAATTTACCAGGCACTGTATTACTTCTCCTCCCTTATCACTGCTTCATAAATCTACCCCAGAGTTTGTTAACTAAATTAGCCGGAATGACAGTATTAAATGCTCAAGTCCACAAATAATAGTCGGGCATATGTATTATTTTTATCTAAATGAGACAGCATTCTCCATGCTCCTACTCTTGCGATATGCAAGTTGATATGGATCCAACATAGGGGAAAGACTGTCCTTTAAATGCGCCAGGACCAGCCACTCAAAGCCCTTCATAATAATTGGCGTAAGTGCCACAGGACGATAGCGATTCAAACCTTTAGGACTAGCTATCTTTGGCAACGGGATAATAAACGTACGCTTAAAGCATGACGTCACAATTGACTTGAACAAGGATAGATTAAAAATATCTCTGAAAACCCCTGCCAACTGCTCCGCACATACCCTAAGAACACTCCCCGGAATACCATCATGTCCAGCCGATTTGCCTACCTCAATCTGGCTCATTGCCACACAAACCTCTTCTGATGTCAGCACAAGAGGCTGACCACTCAGAGGCAGTTTGATCACCTCACAGTTGTCTATCAAAACATGCATAGAAATAATTCAGCTCATTTAGAAAAGAGGCATCAGAGGTTAATGAGCTGGATACCATTGTCTTATATAGTCGCTAAAAACCTGGATACCTTGCCAAATGCGTCGAGGGTCAGATTTTGAAAAATGCTCCTCTATTTTTAACTAACAACAATGCTTTGCTTTTATAGATTTGCCCTAGATATATTATAGGCTTGTTCCTAATGATGCTATGAGCCCTTAACAGAAGCCGAACCTCCCCATTCATCCATGGCTTTTGATTGGGATACTCAATGTTCAATATTCAGTATATTCAATGCCGTTTGGCAAGCTATGATGGTGAGCAGTGCCTATTGCTCGCCTCAGTATTCAACCCACCTTCCTGCATTCGCCGTTTTCACCTCACTGTTTCTAAAAAGCAAGGTTGTAAACAGCGAGTGCAGCCATCAAAAAGTTAAGGCTTGCGGTCGGGGGAATCCTTGCCGTCCTCTGATGGTGAGGATTACTCCGTAACATAGAATAGGGGGAGCGGCATTGGTGATGAAGATGGCTTGTTTTGGCGATCCTCGCTAAAACAAGCCATCCTCACCATACAAACCCCCTTGCTGGCCGCATTGAATATACCCCCCGTGATTACATGTGGGAAGGTGATTGAACAGCTTTGCATTATAACAAAGGATCAACCCTTTGGGGGAATTCTCTGTTCCCCCATCTTTCTCAATTTTATTTCATTTGCTCCCTTTCCCCCTGCAAGGCTAGTGCCTGTCCCCCCCCCCATATTTACCCTTCCTTTGTCCCCTGCCTCTATCACCATATTCTTGCATGCTTTTTTCTGTTACACTATTTTTCTATCCTCTACCCTTTTGTGCAGCATCTCTTTCTTTAAGATGTATTTGTGGTTTATTGAAAGTACTTTTTAGTAACACGTAATTATATTTTCCTTGTTAGCACTCTCTGCTTCGCTTTGAGTTTTCTTCTGTTGTATGTACTTTTTTACTGATGTAACAAAACCTTTGGTTTTCTTCATTAAGACTATGCTTCTTTACAACATTTCCAATGTCTTTAATAAGGGAATCAAGAAACGGCGTCACTCCAGGGGACTTAGTAGAAAATAGTAATCTTTTATATACGGAATATCATATGAATAACATGCCAATTCAGTGGTCGACGTTTCAATGCTAAGACAGCATTTTCATCAAGACATGACATGCGATAGGTTGTATCGCATGTCATGTCTTGATGAAAATGCTGTCTTAGCATTGAAACGTCGACCACTGAATTGGCATGTTATTCATATGATATTCCGTATATAAAAGATTACTATTTTCTACTAAGTCCCCTGGAGTGACGCCGTTTCTTGATTCTCTACCAACACTTTGGAAGGCACCCGGGGCATTCATCCCCTCATTCTGGGAGTGCCGGCTCGCACAGCTACCAATGTCTTTAATAACATACATTTTTCTTTTGTATAGTTCTATCGCTGACAGTCTCTACCTACTTACTGCCACTGAAGAGGTGTGCGGCAATAACATTGCAAGGGTGTATGTGGCCACCGTTCATACACACAACAAAACCTAGATGCAAAGCCAATGGGAAAAGAGATCTGTTTGGGCCCTTAATCAGGTGAAGAATTCAATTTCTGTGTGCGGGAATCTTTGAGAAAAAGCTGGCAAGGCTGATAGCATACAAGTGCAAGCAGATTGTCCCGGTTGGTACGCCAGGCTGGAGGTGAAGAAGAGGGGGCACCTGCAGGCTTGCAGCTCCCTTTCATCATGAATGTCAGGGACAGAGATTTTAGAAAATGTTTCACAGGTTCTTTTTTTGGTCCAATGATGAATTTATATATTACGTCAGAAGTTACATTATTTTAATTTTCTGAACATCTGAAATAACCTTACCCAATTTGTTTGGATAATTGTTCTATGGTATCATTAGAGTCAACAATTGAATTGGCCTAAGATCATATGATCAAAGTACATCTCACCTATATATACGTTGGGCTAGTGCTTCAGCACAGACCTGCCATGCGTCACGTGAAACTTTCAATTGTTCAAAATAAGCCAATGCCTGAAATGAAATTAAGTAAATATAAGGTGAAACATCTATACTATAAAGTCTGCTGAGAAGAAAAAACATTGCTAGATTACAATGAAAACATTACATATACCTGCAATTGAGGAAAGACTTAAGACAATACCAGAAAAAAGAAATGTACAAAAACATCTCACAAGGACTTTTTAAGCTGTGTGTACAAGCCCTTAATAACCTGGCAGGACATACCCGCTCTCTGTAGTCAGCATTGGCATTTGGATTAAGTCCAAGCAAGGCTTGTTCATCCATGTCTGGTGCTATACTTCAAGCTCCCTATCTCTCTCAATAGGTTTGCCCCTTTCTGGCACAGCAGAATCAACCAACATCTGCCAAAGAATAAAAAAGCAAAGTTAGGAGAAACATGGTATTTGAAAACACAAAAGTGCTGCCTACCTCAGCAAAACAAGTGAGAAAAAAAATACAAGGCTTAAAACATCAAGTACATTGTATAAGGTAAAAATATACATTTATGTTTCAAATGTTTGTAACATACTGCAAACAAACTACTTTACAGTCAAACATTGAAACTTGCTATATAGAAAATGTAATATTTTTACTGAAATTTGACTTAAGCGGAGGGCACACCATGTGTTTAATAATGAAAAGTTTATTATTCGGCCGTTAGGTAGATTATCTGTTCGCACTGACACAAAACTTATTGTAATCATATTAGAGTGTTCACTCTAGCACCCTGCACCTTTCAAAATCCATGCAGTTTATTTTTCCTGCCTAGGGTGTCACTCTATGCCAGGGCTGGACAACACCGGCCCTCCAGATGTTAGTGAACTACACATCCCAGGATGCTTTGCATTAGTTTTGCTATGCGGCCTTGCTGAAACTGATGCAAGGCATGCTGGGATGTCACTCTAGCACCCTGCACCTTTCAAAATCCATGCAGTTTATTTTTCCTGCCTAGGGTGTCACTCTATGCCAGGGCTGGACAACACCGGCCCTCCAGATGTTAGTGAACTACACATCCCAGGATGCTTTGCATTAGTTTTGCTATGCGGCCTTGCTGAAACTGATGCAAGGCATGCTGGGATGTGATGCAAGGCATGCTGGGATGTGTAGATCATCAACATCTGGAGGGCCGGTGTCCCCAGCCCTGCTCTATGCTGTGGTGCTTCTAACATAGCCTAATCTGTATTTCAGTAGAGATACAGACCAAATTGTGCTGTGAGCACAACAGTAGAGTGACATCCCAGGCAGGAAACGCACGGATTCTGGAAGGTGCAAAGTGCTCGAACACTATAAGACTTTTACCTGCGTTAAACTGGCGGGAAACTTACTACAAACCAACACTACTACAGGTGGACTACATTAGTGCCACAAAAGTATTAGTGTTCACACTAGGCTGTTATAGCAGGGCACCGCTCCCTGCATGATTTTCAAAGCGCAAAATGTCATCCTCCTAAAACAACCTGCCTGCGTGTATATGCACAGTATTGTTCATCCAGGACACTGGGAAAGTTCAAGCTCCTTTTGCATATGTCCCGAGATCTTGGAGGAAGTCCTGCACCTCCATAGATGCCAGGCACGCCCCTATCAGGGACAGCAGAGACCAGACAAGCCCACTTTGGTGACCAGGCGGGGCCATAGTGCCAAACTCATGCTGCTTCTTTAACCTGGTGCCCAGCTGTAATCCTAGCAGGATCAATAAAGGTGCATACACACTAGACCAGTGGTTCCCAAACGATGTGCCCACACCTGCGGGGATGCGAATGCTTAGTGGTCCACAACCAATTCAAATTATTTATGGTCAATGGAAAAGGCAAAACCAATGTTAGCAGCTGCCAATCATAAAACACATGAACAGACCGAACTGAATATTGTATCTCACCAAAGGCCAGATGCACTAAGCTTCAAAAGTGATACAAAAGGAGCTTGAACTTTCCCAGTGTCCTAGATGATCAATACTGTGCATATACACTGAACGATATGAGGAACGATGTAGCTAGACAATTTTTTTGAGGCATCCCGCATGCACAGTAGACAAACTGCGTTGATGAACAAGCGGCGTTATGCAGTCGCTCGTAGCATACACACTAGCCAATATTTTGGCCAATTTTGTTCAGAAGTGCCAAAATGGACGCTATTGGTCTAAAAATCGTCTAGTGTGTATGACTTTCATTTCTCATGCTGCAAAGTCTCCAATCTGTTCATTACATTGCTAAAGTTGCTCAGTGACACATCATTTATTGATTTATGATGCCTGGTGTCTACTCAAAACATTCATAATATTCTCCTTGACCATTTGTGATCAGGTGTAGCCTGTCAGACTATAATATCTTTAGAATTAGTGAGGTGCAGCCGTGGTGTAAAGGACAATGTGATTTCTGAATAATAATAAAAACAAATTCCTAAACATCGATCACCTACTGTACATTTAAACTTTACACTTTTTTTTTTGCACATGCACGTAGTATTCTGCAGCTCGAACACTAGTTATTATATGGCCAGAGGACGAGCAGTCATGTAGGTGGTTAGTGGTGTGGCGCCTGCTCAGCACCATCAGCTAGTAGCGCAGGGGAGAAAAGGCGTGTAGTGCACAGCAGAAACGCGTAACTCGCTCTTCCCCCCCATTACAGGTAACTAGTATGAGCCAGGTTACAGTCATTAGGAATGATGCCGCCGCCGCCACCACACAGGCAGCTGTCAGGGGACCGGGCGCACGGAGCCGGTATTGACTACGCAGCACATGATGCAATGGGGGGCTGCACACAAAGGACACGTGTGACGCCCCTGGTCATGTGTGTGTGATGTGACACGGAGCCCTGATCGCTATCGGACACGCCGGTAGTGATACGTTGCTGCTGCTGGCCGGGTCAAGTGGCGCCTATTCCAGGCCAGAGCCACGCATGTGCCGGTGTGCTAGACTCGCCGCCGGCTGCCACAGCACCACATGGCGCACAGTCGCTATTGGCACGGCTCAGCCCGGTTCCTCCCTCACCTTCCCCGTCAGTCACTGCTCCATACGGCGGCAGTGGCAGCTCCGCCTCCCAGCCCCCGATCCGCCGCACCGGCCGGCGTGCACTACGTCCTCCCCGCGTCGCCTCACGTGATGTTACACTCACAGCTCCCCGCCGGCAAGATCAGCGTTGTCAGGGTCTCCTGCAATAACACGTTCAACCCGCCTGGCTCCAGAGGCGTGTCTGACTGACGCACCGACGGCGTGCGCGCCGCCTCCAGCGCCGTTACTGGCTGCTGCTGCTGCACGACGCGGTGTGAGTCACGGACGGTACCCGCGGCGCCCTCTAGAGGCAGCACCAGTCTACTGCATGCTTGCGGCTGTGTCTCATTCACATCACACATCGCACACATGTCGTCAGGAGGTGGGGTGGAGGGGATGAGGAAGGGGTGGGTGGAGTTGTTATTGGTAACTAACCTGTTTAGAAAAGTTTGGGGTGATGTAATTATAACACATGTACTAACGTACTGCATTAGCAAAAATTCTCCATTGGTAATAGGAGAATAGCGCTCCAGTGTCCAATAGGAATCCATCTGAGAATTACTACTGGCACAGGGTCCAACTCCAGCTCCACAGCGGCTATTGAAAGCTCTGATTCTAACATGTTACATGCATTCTATTTTTTGTATGTAATCATAGGCATGCGCAGCCCATTTTGTTAGGGGGTGCACCATTGGAGGGGCGTATCCTGCACCGCCAACTGGGCGTGTCCAACAATGCCTGTTGGGCATCAATGCAAACTAAATAGAAGGTGACTTATTTATATATACACTTCAGAATGAACTATTCCCCACAGTGCGTGTCGTATAATGCCACACACAGTAATGCCCATTACATATTATGCCAGGGCTTGACAAATTTTTGTAAAACATGGAGAACAGGGACAGTGCGTCTATTACACGTAATGCCTATTGCACGTCACACACCCATTACATAGTATACCACATGCCATAATGCTCAATACATTTTATACCAAACACCGTAATGCCCATTACATGTTATACCAAACACCGTAATGCCCATTACACATTGCACCTCAAACCGTGATGTCCATTACACATTACGCCTCACCGCCATTCCTTCCCCCTGTGTCAGCCATGTCTCCATTCCCCTGTGTCAGCCATGTCCTTCCCCCCTGTGTCAGCCATGTCCTCCCCCCCTGTGTCAGCCATGTCCTCTTCCCCCTGTGTCAGCCCTGTCCCCATTACCCCGTGTCAGCCATGTTCCCGTCCCAATGTGTCAGCCATGGGGGTCCCCCGTGTCAGCCATGGGGGTCCTCCGTGTCAGCCCCCCTCCCCAGTGTCAGCCCTGTCCCCTTCCCCCCTGTCTCAGCCATGTCCCCTTCCCCCTGTGTCAGCCCTGTCCCCTTCCCCATGTCAACCATGTCCCCTTCCCCCTGTGTTAGTCTTGTCCCCTTCCCACTGTGTCATCCATGTCCCCTTCCCTCTATGTCAGCCATGTCCCCGTCCAATTGTCAAAACTGAAGGGGATTTAGACACTACCATGTCCCCTTCCCCTTGTGTCAGCCCTGACCTTCTGCTGTGTGAGTGATTATTGTTGGATGTCACATACCATTTAGTCGGGACTGCCAGTTCCCACTGTTGTGCTGGCTGCTCCCCGGACTCCCTCCTTTGTGTGCGTGAGTGTGACAGGCTCAGCGCACCTGCATTTCCCGCTCCTCAGTCAGTCAGAGCACAGCCTGCTTAGAAGAGCGCAGAGTTGATCTACATCACCGAGGGGAGTACCGAGCTGATCGCGCTACCACCTCTGTTTGGGGAATGCTCAGTCGGGGAACATTGTAGAGGACACAGCGGCAATGAGGCGCAGTGGAGGAGGTAGGAGATGGGGCCAGTGGTGCGCCCGCTCTCCTCCTCGGCTCCTGGAGGAGGAAGGCACCCACCCGACACTGACCTCGACCATTCAGCCGCTCGCTGACCAACTCTGAGTGACAGTCCTGCGCCACTGCGTCAGCGTGATTTGGGCAGTGGCAGTGGCGCGGGACTGTCACTCAGAGTCAGAGTTTGGCGGCGGATGGTCATTAGGAGGTGCCTGTGCACCCCCGGCACTCCCTGTGCACACGCCTATGTATGTAATACCTTCAATTCTGCAGCACATCTTTCATTTGACTTATTTATCGCTATTGCATACCTCCCAACATGACCCTCTCCAGGAGGGACACAATGCTCTGCACCTACACTTCCCCTCTTAATGTGTGATTGCCATCACCTGTCAATTATCAATTAAACTGTTCAACACAGGTGATGGTAATCATACAGTAAGAGGAAAGTCCAGGAGCAGAGCATTGTGTCCCTCCTGGAAAGGGTCATGTTGGGAGGTATGCTATTGCATCTTTTGTTTGCTATTGAAGTACCAATTAGCTGGTGATGAATAACTGATCGGATCTATTTGTCATCTCATTTGTTATTGTATAAAAGATGCACCTTATCAGTATGCTTCAGAACTAATAAAATAACACATTGTTTTTTAAATGAGTTTCCGCATAAGTAGCAACATAGGTATATTTTTCATGAATAATAATTTTATTTATAGAGCACTTTTATCCCATTAAGGTGGCCATACATTACCTTCACCTGATTCCAAAACATCTGGCCAAGAAGTCAGGTGAAATCGGGCAATGCATAGTCCATAGATCTAGTATCAGAGAGGAGCAATTCAAATGTATTCAGTTCTCATCGGCAAAATTCAGATTTTTTTTCTGATTGGCTATCAACAGTCACATGTTTTGGATAGCCAATAAGATCCCGCTTTGAGATACGAGTAAATCTGGGTAACACCGAACCCGCACATCTCTAGTAATAATGGAGAAGTACAGAAAACAAAACCGAGGCCCTTATTCTACTCGGCTCGGTACGGCCCGCGTGCGGCCGTACCGCCGATGTTTTTGTTCTGCACATGCGCAGAGGTCATTCTGCGCATGTGCAGCCCCCTTCGCCGCAGACGGATTTCGTCCGCCGCAAAGGGGGCGTATAGGGGCGTGAGGGGCTTCAGCCCCTCATTACCCTATGTGTACGCCCCGCGTTTCATGGGCGTTCCCATGCAAACGCGGGGCGTATGCATGGTAATGAGGGCATGACGCCCTCATTACCATGACATGGGGGCGGAAAGCTGACGTCGCCGGATGTCAGCTTTCAGCCCCCTTTCAAGCTCCCACACGGACGATTGTCCGTGTGGTCTGAGCTTGCGGGAGCTGCCGCGGCGTGCGGGCCTGCCTTCGATGGTCGTCGACCATCGAAGGCAGGGGGCAGCTCCCACCATGGTGGAGGCGTAGCCTCCACCATTTTTGTGCGGATCGCCAGCCGTCCGTGTACGGACGGCCGTGGCGATCCGTCGGGTGGGCGGCCCTTGGTTTGTGCGGTCGGAGCCCCGTGTGCGGCTCTGACCGCACCAACCAGAATAAGGGCCCTAGTGAGGACAATAAGCATATGGTCAGGTTGGTGTAGACCTTTTGACTTTTCCATTTCACCCTAGAAAGATACTAGGTGAGGTAGCCGTCTTGGGCACACTACCCAGGATTACCCTGGGTAGAATAGGTTTGACCTACAAGATGGCATAACTACAAATAATTCAAATGATGAGCTAGTCATTTGTACAGTTTATTTAATACATTTGCTGAAAGTGGCACTATAGCACACAAAAAACTGTCCAATAGGGTTATACATTGTCCAATAACCTGCATATAAATGCTCAATAATTACCTCCCCCCCCCCTCTTCAGTAAGAACAAGGGGGCAGATGTATTAAGCCTGGAGAAGAGATAAACTGGAGATAACTTGGAAGAGATAACGCACCAGCCAATCAGCTGTGTTTGAAATATGACAGTTGGGATCTGATTGGCTGGTGCGTTATCTCCTTCCACTTTATCTCCAGTTTATCTCTTCACCAGGCTTAATACATCTGCCACATGTGCTCTAATCGCAAAACCATACTTTTATATCCGGGCTGCAGTGAGTCTGCCTGAATATCCAGAACATGGCTTATACACCTATTGAGCATTTATTTGTGTGCTATAGCGCCACCTTAATTAAATAAACATTTCTATTTAACAAATGTCTAGCGCATCATTTTGATTATCTGTAGTTACATTTTGTCTTATTCTGAGTTATAGAACACACTCCAGAGCCCTGTGAAGTGGGGAACTTATTTTTCGCTAACTCTGTACCTTATTAACTTTGGGGCAGATGTAATAAGCACTGGAGAGAGATAAACTGAAGAGCGATAAAGTACCAGCCAAAAAAAATCATATCTGCTATTAATCCAGTTCAATGTTTATTGATCAGAAATATTTCAAATGAAACAGCCGGTTCTAAACTATTTCCCTCTTACTATTGTGTCACAAGAAGGAATTTATAAGGCAGATATACCACTCTTGTATGTGCGGTCATACTCTGATCTACGCACACCTTGAGTGGTTGAACACACTTGGCTTCTATCATCCCCTTAAGCCCTTTCTCCCCGTTCTGATTGAAGGTGAATTAGGCTCAGAGTTCTAACCAGTCTGCATATGTATGGTGTACTCCTCAGCCCGGTCCCAGGTCAGGATGTCTCACCTTTAATCTCCCAATCTGAATGCAGAAATAATAGCTGCTTTGCCAGTGATATGTGTTTGGGGGTCTGCGCATGTGCAGATCCCAGGAACGAACGACCTCAGGGAGTTACCCACTCGCCAGGCTGTTCGTTGCTGGGGGGAGCCGGCAGCGAATGGGGCTCACCCATGGGAACTCCCAGTATTTTATGGGCATCCCCATGGGTATGCGGGCCGGCCGTATCGAGATCAGGGAGAATTGTTTACAGAAGCCGGCACAGAACCACTGATTAATGAAGGAAATTTATGAAATTTGGCATACTGCATGTGAGAACTCACTAGCAAATGCGACTTCCATCAGCAAGAATGCACAACACCAGCTCATTGATTGTTGTGCAGAAGAGATTAGGAATGTGATTCTTGAATATTTGAATAGGCAACATTTTAATACGTGTTATTTGATGAAATTACGGTTATGTCCCACAGTTCTCAGTTGACTCTTTGTTTAAGTAATGTGTACATGGGCCAAAGTTATAAAGACTTCATAAAGTGTTTATTAGGCTTGTTACAAGGATTTGTCCCCATCTTTTGAGCCTAAAGTGAATGGCAAAGTACCGGGGCAGCTTGTACTACAGCAAATTAAAACTGAAAGTTAGACTGCTCAATTGTGTTGGGATTGGCACAGATTGTTGATCTTGGATGATATCAGAGATACAAACAGAGGCCATAAATGCAACACAATGCACTTGCTTTAACTATGCACTAAACTTATCGATGTCCAAGACTTAATTGGTTCAGAGTATACGCAACAGTACTGTCAACATCAAGGAAGTTACAGTTTTCTTTAAATCTTCAACTAAGCAAATTCATAGTCTTAACAATATTGTTGATGGACAATTATTTAATTTATTAATTAACAGTTTCGGTACTTGTGTAATAGCACGGCACCCACTACGCTATTTGCTTAGTGGGCTATTCTGCGTAGTGAAATCGCACGGCACGAAAACGTGCCATGCGATGGAATACAAAAAGTATTACAATATATACTGAACAGCACTGTGTATACCACATTATATACAGTAAAGCCCTGGGTACACTACAATATCTACAGAACAAGACTGGATATACCACAATATACTGTATACTGAACAGCACTATATATACTGCAATATATACAGTACAGCACTGGATATACTATTTTTTATCGCGTGCGATGCCATGCAGTGGGTCACCCCAACTATCCATGCCAGCCCGAAGCGTGGCGGGCCCCGCCCGGGGATGCATTACACATCCTCCCGACCTTTTCATACCCCCACTATCCACGTCGGCATGGAGTTGATCTAATAAAGTGTGGCGAGCGCAGTGAGCCACTGAGCCCGAAGCGTGGCGAGGGGACACGAAATACATGTAAAGTAATCCGCGTCCCCTCGCGGGGCTCACTGCGCTCCCCACACTTTAAAAAATCAACACCACGCTGACGTGGATAGTGGGGGTATGAAAAGGCGTGCACCTAATGCAAAGTGGTATGCCCAGAAATGGTATGCCCGGAAAAGCCAAGGGGTTGATGTACAGTGCATGCGGAAAATATTCACAGTGATTAACTTTTCCACATTTTGTTGTTTTAGCCTTATGCCATGCTTCAGAATTCTACACACAATACCCCATAATGACAGGGTTGCCGACTTTTAAAAGCTCCTCTTCGGGAGAAGCCCGGAGAGGAGACTTTCAGCAGGAGCTCGGGGGCGGGGCTTAAATGTGACATCATTAAGCCCCACCCACATGAAGGAAAGTTACTGCGTTTGCCTATCTCCATGGAGGTGGCGGGCCTAAATGACGTGATTATGACGCCCCCTCCCCGGAGATCTGCAGACATAAGGTAATTTAAACGCCGCAGTCAGGGGGGGGGGGGGGCGCAATCAGAGGGGGGGAGCAGGGGTCCCCCAGAATCCGGGAGGGTTGGCCACCTTTCCGGGGGGCCGGGAGGGTGACCCGATTTTCGGGACCCTCCCGGCCATTCCGGGAGGGTAGACAACCCTGCATAATGACAATGTGAAAAAAGTTTTTTTTTTTTTTTAGATTTTTGCAAATGTATTAAAAACAAAAAACTAAGAAATCACATGTGCATACTGTAAGTATTCACAGACTTTGCTCAGTACTTTGTTGATGCACCTTTGGCAGTGATTACAGCCTCAAGTCTTTTTGAATATGATGCCACAAGCTTGGCACACCTATCTTTGGGCAGTTTTGCCCATTGCTCTTTGCAGCACCTCCCAAGCACTATCAGGTTGGATGGGAAGGATCAGTGCACAGCCATTTTCAGATCTGTCCAGGGATGTTCAATTGGATTCAAGTCTGGGCTCTGGCTGGGCCATTCAAATACATTCACGGAGTTGTCCTGAAGCAACTCCTTTGATATCTTGGCTGTGTCCTTAGGGTCATAGTCCTGTTGAAAGATAAACCGTACCCCAGCCTAAGGTCAAAAGCGCTCTGGAGCAGGTTTTCATCTGGGGTGTCTCTGTATATTGCTGCATTCATCTTTCCCTCTATCCTGACTAGTATCCCAGTACCAGCCGCTAAAAAATGTTGTATTGTAAAATGTTACAAGTTTTTATTTATTTTGATCTATTTCTTGTTAATAAATATTTTATTTTGTTGTTCAGTATTCTTAAACTGCGCTCCCTAAAATAATAACCGAAACCTGCCACTAATTTGGCGCACCTTCACCCTGCAATGAATGATATGCAGGCGTCAGCCCTCACAGCACCTGCCCCCACTCATATTTCCTCCACCAGTGGTTTACAGTTATCATTCAAAATTACTCTATTACCTTAGCTTAGGCCAGAGTGGGGGACATACAGTGAAGGAGGGTCAGGCTAGGGGACATACAGTGAATGGAGGCAGTGATGGCCATTCAGAGAAGGGGGAGCAGGGCAGGCTGGGGTACATAGTGAATGGGAGTCCTACAGTGAAGGAGGGTCAGGCTTGGGGACATACAATGAATGGAGGCATTGATGGACATTAAGAGAAGGGGGCAGGCTGGGGGACAGAGTGAATGGGTGCAGAGTGGGGAACATACAGTGAATGGAGGCAGGCTGGGGGAAATACAGTGAAGGGGCAGGCTGGGGGACATAGACTGAATGGGGGCAGAGTGGGGGACCATTCTGATCTGATTGATTCAAAGAATGGTCGGCCCCCACACATTTACACTTCACCAAATCTGGCCCTCGTCGCAAAAAGTTTGGACACCCCTGACCGGCATCTTACACTTAGGATATCCTCCAGGTTCCTCATGTTAGCAGCAACTGGGTCAGGAGTCTCACAAAAGTGTTTTTTATTTATATATTTTTTTTCTGCTGTGCCCAATTAGTAATTTTGTTTTTTTTTGTGCTTATTTTTTTATTCTTTATTTTGTGATATATAATTTTTATTTTATCAAATAGGTTTAGGAAAAATCGGTTAAACACCTACGAGTGTAAATTATTAACCAATAAATATATGTTTGAATAGATTTTATACAGGCACCCTGCGATTATATATAAGGTTATTTAAACAGATACTGGTATCAAATTGAAATAACTTTGTTCGATATCATCGATGAATGATTAATTATGAAAGATTGACCATCATATAACCCTATCAGCACATCACCATCGATGTTTATGGGTATTTCACTCAATTATTTAGTGATCAGGGTTTAATCATTAGTCAAAAAATAATTTTCATAGAATATCAAACAGTATTTACAATACAGGTTGAGTATCCCGTATCCAAAATGCTCGGGACCAGGAGAATTTTGGATAACGGATTATTCCGTATTTCGGAATATTTTAATATCTCAATTATGTATTTTGAAGTATCTTGCATGTATGCTGTATAAACACATAAAATACACACAAATATATTTTATTAGCACACAAAATACACACAAATATATATATATATATTTTTTTTTTTCAAAATGTGTTTATTGGGTTTTCAGATTAACGAAGTAACATTCAAAGCAGTATAGTGTAATACAATATCTCCACATATTACAGGTATGTTCGAACAGTGCATATTAAATACATAAAAGGCAATGTAATGACAGACTGCAAATGCTATGGTGAATTATTTGAACTGAGCAATGAGTTTCACAATTATATACATGCGATGTTTACTGTATACTAAGCATTCTCTTGGGAGCATTTCTACCTGGAGATTTAACTCAATCGAGTAAGTATTCAGATTGGGCTTATGTCCGATAGAGAACTAGAGGTCATCTTATCTGATCGAAAAGATTTATCAGTGTGTGTGTCAGTAGAGAGAAAACTTTCAATGGGGCAAACAGGATTGGGGGGTGGGGGGGAAGGGGGGGGGGTCCATTCCTAGCATGAGGCAGTCAGATTCTAACAGTGATATGGCACAGATTGCAGTTTTAAGAAAACATACAATTCAAAGAGTTACATTACGTATGGAGATTAACAGATGTAGGGCATAGTCGGAACAAAACAATGTATATGAGGTGAAACATTTCTGGATAGTATTCCGTATTACTTCATCAATTCGAGTGCGTTGTAAATACGAGATTGTGATTCAGGTGATCTCAGGTGTATGAAGGGACCCCATCTCCTCATGAAACCAGAAGACAGTAGTCGGGTGTAGTATAGAGAGTTGTATCTGTCATACGACATGTATTTCAACAATAAGCCCTCTAGGTCCACAATTGTGGGTACATGTTTATCTATCCATGATGCTAAGATAACCTTTTTCGCTGCTGTAAATAGGATGGTGAGGAAGGGTATGAGGCTTCTCTTTGCTATGTCTAGATTCCATTCGTCAAAATTTAGAAACAGTAGCGGGGCTGGATGAAGGTGCACATTGAGAGAAAAGGACTTATTGACATAATTGATAATCTTGCACCAAAATTTTTTAATATGTCCACAGGCCCAGAAATTGTGTGTGAGAGAGGCTGAATGGAATCCACATTTGAGACATCTACCCGTTTCCTCAGGATCAAAGTAGCTGCGTTGCTTCTGTGATGTGTAGGCCCTATGTACCAGTTTGAAGTGTACCTCTTGCAATGTGGAAGATTGTAATATTTTCATAGTGGACTCAAAGTATTGAAACACGTCAGAAGTTTTCAATAAAGGAAAGTCCCTCACCCAAGCTGAAGTTGTTTTGTTTCTTATTGAATCAGAGGAGAGGAGTTGTAATTCGGTATAAATCGATTTTGGTTTGAAAAGGCCTTTTTTAAGTCTATTTGTCCAGACGTGGAGTAAAGAGTGGGAATCATTTACTATTTCTATGGGGGACATTGAGAGAACAAAGTGGTGTAGCTGCATAATAGGGAATAGACTAGCGTGGGGTAAGCCGAATTTCTCTTTCAGTACTGGGAAAGTAAGAATTTTTCCCCCTGGGTCAAACACTTGAGAAACAATCTGTAGGCCTTTGCCCTTCATTCGGTTGAAGATTGGGTTATTTATGGCTGGGGGGAACAATGGATTTCCACATATTGGCATCCATTCTGTACGGTTAGGGTTAATATTCAGTTTGGTACATGTCTGTCGCCAAGCATTATATATGTCTCTGAAAAGAGGGCTATCATATATTAACCTGGGTATGTCTTTAGGTGTAACGTGAAGGAGGGCGCTCGGAGAGTAGGGGAAAAAAAGGGCACAATCCAAGCTATAGATAGAGAATGAATCATTTTACATAAGCCATCCGAATGCAAACCGTGCAAGGAGAGCGCCCGAATAGTGTTGTATATCAGTTAGTCCTAGCCCTCCACCCTCTCTAGGAAGTCTCAATTTGTGGATTGAAATCTTGGGTTTTTTATGATTCCAAATAAATTTGGAGCAGGCCTGCCCAAGAGTGGCAATATCTTTGGGCTTGGGTTTGATGGGAAGCATCTGCAATGGGTATAACAATCTCGGTAGAACCACTGTCTTTACCACTTCTAATCTACCTAACAGCGAAAGCGGGAGGCCCTTCCAGTCTTGTAAAGTTTTAACAATTTTGGTTATGATGGGTAGGTAGTTTGTGTTACTTATGTTTGCCAGATTTTTTGGAATTTGTACCCCCAAGTATTTTATCTGGTTTGGTTGGGATTTTATCGAGCCTAACTCGTGCCCGGCCGGAAAGCAAGGAGGCGGACCCCGGATAGCCAGCAGCTCCGATTTGTCCACATTAACCCTGTATCCCGAAAAACTTCCAAAGTCCTTCAGAATCTGAAAGACTATTGGGATGGCATGTTGTGGGTGGGACATGAACAGTAACATGTCGTCAGCAAATAACGACACTCTGAGGTCAATCTGGCGAATCCTGATGCCCTGGAACAGCGGGGAGCTCCGTAGGGCGATGGCAAGGGGTTCTAGTGCTAGCACGAATAACAGAGGTGACAGGGGGCAACCCTGCCTTGTGCCTCTCAGTATCGGGAATGGGGGAGATAATAGACCATTGGTTATTATCGCTGAAGTGGCATTATTATATATGGTAGTGAGAAAGTCTATGAATTTGTCCGGGAATGCGAATCGTTTCAGGGTGTAGTGGAGATGATCCCAGTGCACCATGTCAAACGCCTTCTCGGCATCCAGGGATAGGATGGCCTTCGGGTCGTCCGACACAGCGCACTGGGATGCATATATTGCAGACAGCACTCTTCTGATATTAATAACTGAATTTCTTCCCTTCACAAAGCCAGTTTGATCTATGTGCACAAGAGAAGGGAGGAGTGTTTTAAGTCTCTCCGCCATTATCTTGGTCAACAATTTATAATCAATATTTAACAACGATATAGGTCTGTAGGAACCAGGAGCAGTGAGATCTCTGCCAGATTTAGGAATGACCCGGATATTTGCTGAATTAAAATACCGTGGGATTGTTTTCTTGATCAGGATAACATTGAAGACCTGCGTCAGTATGGAGACGATTTTGGGGGCTAGTAATTTATAGAAATCTGGGGTAAGACCGTCTGGGCCAGGGGCCTTGCCTTTCTTTAGGCCTGAAATTGCTTTTGCTACTTCTTCCTCAGTGATGTCTCTAGACAGTATTTCTGAATCCCCTTGGGACAACCTGGGAGTTTCAAGGGATTCCCAGAACTGACCCGCCTTCCCCATGTCAGAGGTGGGCTGCGAGTATAGTTTGGTGTAATAGTCGCAAAGCAGTTGGGCTGTATGCTCGTTGGAAGTTGTAAGGTGTCCCTGGGGGGTGCGGAGGGGTCTAATAGTGGCTGGCGGCCTCTGTCCCTGCAGCAGTGAGGATAAAAGCTTGCTTGATTTATTGCCGTGTGCATGAAATCGAGAGGCTTTCGTAAAAGAGTAAAAAGTTTCTGATTTTTCAATTATATTCTCATATAATGCTTTTGCCTCTAGGTATAATTCTTTATTTTGGGCAGTGGGGTTTGTTTTGTAGGTTTGGAAGGCCTGCGTCAGAGAGGACTGTGTGGAAACGTAGTCTGTCTTAAGCTTCTTTTTGATACTGCTCATATGAGATATTATTTCTCCTCTTAATGTGGCCTTGGACGCCTGCCAATAGAGAAGAGGGTCCTCTAATCTGGTTTCTGAGTTGTCGTCAGCATAGTTATCCCATGCTGACTCTACTGCTGTTCTAAGTCTGACTGAGGATAGCAAGGCTGAGGGGCATCTCCAAATTTTTGATGTGGTTTGAAGGTTAGATATCTGTATTTTGGTATGGATCACTGCGTGATCCGAGATCACTATCGGGGCTATTTCTATGGAGATTATCCTGGGGAGAAGGAAATGAGATAATAAAATGTAATCAATGCGTGACATTAGGCCTGTGGCCGCTGAAAGGCACGTATAGTCCCGCTCGGTGGGGTGGAACACCCTCCACATGTCTAGTAAATTGAGTTGTGTGCATAATTCAGGGATTCCTAGTTTTGGTAACTTGCGTTGGTGTTTCGGAGGGGCCTGTTTGTCTAAAGTTAGAGACGACACCAGGTTGAAGTCGCCACACATGATGATGGGTAAATGTATAAAGGGGGACAAAAGTGAAATTATAGATCTCATGAAGGGGGCCGAGTATTGGTTGGGGGCATAAATATTCAAGCAGACCATATCTTGTTGCTCATATATCAAATGACACAGCACGTATCTACCGTTAGGGTCTTCTATTACTTTAGTTATTTCAATGTCCAAGTGGGCCTTGGCCAATATAAGCACCCCTCTGGCCTTTGAATTATAAGATGCGGAGGCTAATAATTTCCACTTAAGCATATTTAGTTTAAGTGCCTCTTTTGGGATCAGGTGAGATTCCTGTATGAATACCAAGTCTAAGTTTAGTTTATTCAGATATATGAGAATCCTCTTTCTTTTGATCGGGGAATTTATACCACCGACATTCCAGGAGCCGACATGCAATGCCATACCTAACTATCTAGATGTATTAAGGGAGACATAGATGCCCCCTTTAAGTTTACTGAATCTCCAGCCTTGAAATGACAACAACCGTTGTGTAGTGGGTAAAGAGCATTTTTGCATAGGAAATGGACGGGTGGGAGGAGGGAAACGCATAGGGGGAAAAACAATAACAACAAAACAATACTTAAACCATAATTGGAAGCTTCCGTATCCTGTGGGAAAGAGTTCTTTATGCAGTCTCCAGTCGATCACAGGATAGCTCCCAAGCCTAACCGGCTCAACATGGATGGAGAACGTAACAAACGCCGGAGTCAAAGTTATTAACTTGTACAGTTAGTGGCGGGTTTTGGGATCCTCTAATAGAGGGGGGGGGGGAGGAGGATGGCTGTGGGGTCTGTTGTCACATAGGTTATGTAGACAGCCTTGGCAAAAGATGTACCTCGCAGGGGAGCACAAGGAAATCCCGAGACAGGTAGATCGATTCATAGGGGTGGTGGCGGAGGTGTCCGTCAAGGTCCAGGTGCTGGGCGTCATGTCACACAGTCAGCGCCGGGTCGGAAACCCCGGGTTAAATGTGGAGGTAAGTCGGATGTCATCTATGGCAAAAATGAAAGACAGTTCTTGGCTACTCACTCACAGTCGGACATCTGGCTATGGGTCAAAGAGTGGCGGTCCTCCTCTCCCAGGTAGGCCTCCGCGTCTGCAGCAGACATGAAATCTTTGTACGACGCTCCGTCGTAGATCCTTAATTTTGCTGGGTATAGTAGCGCAAATTTGCGCTCCATAGTGATGAGCTTGGAGCAAAGAGGGGAGAACTCCTTCCGTTGTCTGGTAAGTTCTGCCGAATAATCTTGGAAGATTAGTATGGTATTACCCTCCCAGCACAAATTCCTGTGTTTACGGGATGCCACCCAGAAGAGTTCTTTGTGAAGAAAATTGAGTGTTTTAAAAATGACCGTTCTGGGTCTAGAGTCCTTGGGGGGGCGCTGGGGCCCGAGCCTGTGCGCACGTTCTATTACCAGGTCAGTGCAGCGGTCCTTGATTTCTAGGAGGTCTGGCAGGGTGGTTCTGATAAAGTGAAAAAGATCCGGGCCTTTTACTGACTCAGGTAACCCCACCAGGCGGAGATAATTCCGCCTGGATCTGTTCTCCAAATCCTGGATCTTATTATGCAGGAGGAGCAGGTCTTTTGATTGATGCTGCACTATTGGCTTGATTTCGGCTATATCTTGGACGCACTCTCCCAGCCTGCATTCTGTGTCCTGGGCTTGTTTTTGGAGTTGGGCCAATTGCTTATTTATTTTGTCGGTCTGCTCCTTGAACAGAGGTGCTATGGCTGCACGGATTGCCCCCACCATATCCCCATAGGTGACAGGGGCAGACATGTCTGTGATCACTGTGTCCAGGTTCAGGGGAGAAGAAGGCTGTGACTCCTCTTCTAAGGCACTTTGTGTGTGGGATGGAGAATTTCCCACACGCTGGGGGAGAGGGGCTGTCTGGCGCGCTGGACGCGCTGTTTGTGTGCTCAGCGCCATCTTGGATGTGGCAGGGGCAGCGTCTTTTACCTTCTGCGCGCGGTGTTTTGTGCTGGGCATTTCAGCCGGGAACCTGTCCATCGGCTGCCTGGCGGGTCAGGAGTCGGCGCCGGGTCGTGTGCGGCGTTTCTGGAGGCTGGAGCAGCCGTGGGTATGTATAATGAGCCGGTCCGGCAGCGGAGCTCAAGGAGAGAGCAGTCTCACATCCCGCTCCGGAACCGGAAGTCAACACCTCCAAATATATTTTATTTGTTCAAAAAACAAGGTTTCAAGACATGAAACAAAATTTGTGTACTATCTCAGATATTGAATTTGAATGCCAAGCAATCATTTTCTTGCACATATATAGTGCCAGTTACATATCAAGTCACCAGTAGTGCTGTTACAAATGTCCCCAGTGAGTTTTTAGCAAAAAAAAAAAATTTTTTTTCACTTTCTGGAATGTATGGTTTTCGGAATAATTCGGATAACTGATACTCGGAGACGGGATACTCAACCTGTACTATATACATATATACAATTATGCGGATCTCATCCACAATTTTATATTATCTTCCCTCGTATTTGCTGCACTCATATAAAAAAATGTTTAAAATATTATAGCAAATAATATTGTGGGTATTTGCTTATGGAGGGGCAGAAAATAGACCGGCGCTTGCTTGGGGGATGGTGGGAAGACAAAAGGGGGGGGAGGGATGGAGGTTAAAAGACAATGGAGATGGAAAAGCAAAGACAAAAAGAAAAAAGAAAGATATAGATGAATTAAAGGTGAATACAAACGAAATAAAATCAAAATAATAATAATGAAAGTAAGGAATAAGTGCAAATGAAAAAATAAAAAATAATAAATAATAAAAATCAAAATGAAAAAATGGCGATAATGTGTTACAGCCCCTTTGAGATATTGGAAAGTCCCAGTGGTTAACCTGTACTGTGCTAACTCTTATCTAAAGTACCTAGAGTCCGTTATTGGAGCTCCCGTGGACAGCAAAATGTAGCAGCGGCAATGCGCTGTTTGTTGTTTTCAGCGTGTCCGGACTTCGGCGGGTGACGTCACCGTCTCTCCGGCGGCTTGGTATAGATAGCGAGACAGCGTCTGACAGGTCTTCTCCTTCTCTGGGGGATCTTTTACAGCGGTCCAACGCGTTTCACGTCACTAGGACGCTTTTTCAAAAAGCGTCCTAGTGACGTGAATCGCTATCTATACCAAGCCGCCGGAGAGACGGTGACGTCACCCGCCGAAGTCCGGACACGCTGAAAACAACAAACAGCGCATTGCCGCTGCTACATTTTGCTGTCCACGGGAGCTCCAATAACGGACTCTAGGTACTTTAGATAAGAGTTAGCACAGTACAGGTTAACCACTGGGACTTTCCAATATCTCAAAGGGGCTGTAAAACATTATCGCCATTTTTTCATTTTGATTTTTATTTTTTATTATTTTTTTATTTTTTCATTTGCACTTATTCCTTACTTTCATTATTATTATTTTGATTTTATTTCGTTTGTATTCACCTTTAATTCATCTATATCTTTCTTTTTTCTTTTTGTCTTTGCTTTTCCATCTCCATTGTCTTTTAACCTCCATCCCTCCCCCCCTTTTGTCTTCACACCATCCCCCAAGCAACCGCCGGTCTATTTTCTGCCCCTCCATAAGCAAATACCCACAATACGTTTAACCGCAAGACCTGGCAGCTCAAACATAAGCGCAAGTGCTGTTTTGTAGGAGTAATTCCTACATACTTTTTATAGCAAATAATATGATCTAACAGAATAGTTTCATTTGGGGGACCTAGAGTGCACCCCACCCGAGTTTCTTTTCTCTTCTTTTTGTAAATATGACGTTGTAACTCGGGGGTGCACCACTGAACATCACACATATGACCGTTACCCAAAGGGAAAAGTCATAAGGTGATGTGTATTAGAAAACTGTTTATTCAATTATAATCAGTTATGTCCCCCAAACAATAATATCATTGTAAAATTTCCCAATACATAGTGCAGCTCCCCCCAAAAAACCTCCTTGTCTCACAAAAGTGGTCAGAGTAGCAGAAGGATAGAGCCCTGGCATAGGGAGCTTGGCAGTGCTGGTTAAGACAGAACCCCTCACACAGACTGTTGCCTCTCTCACTGGTAAGAGGTCTCTATAGCTAGGCCCGGGCTGCTCTGACTGAGTGGCTTAGAGCAATGGTCCTCAAACTCTGTCCTCAGGACCTCACAGTTCATGTTTTCCAGAACACCCGAAAGGTGCACTCATTACTGACTGACACATAATAAAAGATCCAAAAGTGGAGCTAATTATTTCACTTGATTCTGTGAGGAGACATGGAAAACATGCACTGTGTGGGGACCCTAGGACCAACTTTGAGAACCTGTGGCTTAGAGCATCTATTAAGCATGCAGCCATGGAGACAATGACAAAGCCAGCAGCATTTCAAATGGGTCACTCGCCATAAGTCAATCAGAAGCCACTTCTTTGACTGCTTCTGATAGGCTGCTGGTTTGAGAGCTCTGATTGGGTTGCAGTGGGCATCATATTTGACATGCTGTCAGCCTGCAGATTCGCCAGCTGCAAGCTTAATGTGGCACAGTATGAATAGAAAGCACTGTAATGGCATAGTATAAACTGGGGACACTGAGTCATAATGTGAATTGATACTGTGTGGCATAATGTGTACTTGCAGCAATGGTTCAAAAACATGAACTAGTGCACTATTATGTGGCATAAAATTAATCCATGCTGTAGAAAGGTGTCTCACAAGAATCATTGTACAGGAGCCCCTTTGATATCTTGCCCTCAAAGTTCTGGTTACACCCCGGCTAAATGTGATCGCCTCTGAATTGGTATGCTTTTAAATGATTTCTATGCTAAAACATCAGTCACACTTGCCTGGAACCCACCGATGACTGCAGTTTGCAGGCTCACATTTACCCTCAATACTCTTAAATCACTCATGCTTGCTTCATAAATGGCCACATAACTATTACATGGTAACGTTTGGTGACCAACCAATTAATTACCTGTTATACAATATAGAACTATGAATGTCATTTCAATTCACTATGTAAATTCCAAATATGGAGCGTACTGCTTTGAGGAGTTTTTATTGGCTATCAACATGAAGATACAACCAGAACACTGTAAAACTGAAATAAAACTAGAAGACAATTGAAAATCAAGGTGTTTTATTAAAGAATATCCAAATCATTGATCAGTAATTTTAAAATGATTAAATTAAATCCAATAAACCTATACAAATATCCTACTAGCATTTTACTATATGAACAATCAAGTTAATTTAGATAAGTTTAAAATAACTTTGGCATGTATTATATCCTTTATACTGTAAATTTTTACTGCGGGTGGTTAGCTCAGTTGACTGCAGTCCCTCTGCACCATGAACACGGTCTCAAAATTACAATATATGAGGACAATCTGCAGCAAAACCACTTTTGCGGTACACTATATGTCCCAATGTCTCCATAAACATATAAATGTACAAAAACTGCATAATTATGTATAGTAAATAGAAATGCAATTTTAATACTTTTCATTTATGGCAATTTGGCCAGCTGGTGATCAAGCTATCATATTTTAATTTGGAGGCCTGAAGCTGCAGCTCCATCTGCCTTATTGTTAATCTGGCCCTGGTCTCATGTGGAATATGCAAAGATATGCTGCTCTCCAGGGGCAGATTGTAAGAGTGGAGAGAATACTAAGGTCCAGCATGTAGAATATTTTGTATCCTACTCACATAAAATCCTTACATACGTAGTATAAAAGAAAGCCCCTGAAGCGCATCTGTCTGAACGTGCTAATCTCAAAACCTCTGGATGAATTTTTGTGCAATTCTTACTATTCTGTAATACAGTTCCTGAGGAAGGATTAGGTATATGATTTAATGGCCTATCACATATGGGAGTCCACCAATAACTCTTTTAGTGAATTAAGTTCATCACTGCGGCGTGCCACGAAAGTACATAAAGCAGGGAGGAATGTGGCGCTCAGCCATGTACCCGTGTGAAGCATGGCTGGGTCATTAGTAGGAATATATATATGTATGGTACCCCGCACCCCCATTTTAAAATTCTATACTTGCCACAACAGCTAGTTACGCATCCCAAAAAACATCAAACGAATGCAGTAAATACAATAATTCTTCTCTAATTGGATGACTGTAAAGGTGCATTATCCACCTGAAATTCCAAAGGAGGTATTAAAGCAGGTGGAAGACAGCAGTTTCAAATGATTGACTACATTAGACAGCTAAAGCTGGTCTATGACTGGTTCACATTGGTTATAATACATGCGCCTGCTGTGCATCAATCAAATCTGTTACTAGAAACTAGACAGACGAAAACATAAAGGTTACATGAAAAAGTAAAAACACACACACACACACACACACACACACACATAAAGATTGTTAAAAGGTAATGTCATTTGTGCACAGCTTCTTCAGCTAAACAAACACAGCGTTACAAAACCACTGCTGAAGAGAACCAGTATATGGCATTATACAAGTCTTCTTCAACATCAGTGTCTCATTCTAGCATCTAGAGATGGCATATATTCCGCAGGGTCATAACGAATAATGATAGTTGGAATATTGACTGAAGTTTTTTGGTGCAAAACTGTTAAAGGAGGTATTAAGCAAGAAGCAGAAAGGGGGAGATTTGTTTCTGAAAGTCAGAACCCTTTTCTACAATTATTACCAAGTCATTTTTGAATGACATTATATTTAACAGCATCTTTAGTTATCCTTTGCACCTGTTGGTCTAAAAATCCCAATGTATATTGGCAACTTAGAGATGGTGACAAAATGATTGCTGTTCAGAGGAATAATAATGCTGGTGCAGTAAACACTTTGTTGCCGACACTGAATTGCTTTATTCAATATTGCGTTTCTTAATAAATAATATGGTGTATCATTTCTTGTTGATTGCTTCTAATAAGCGAAGAAGATGCAAGAAGAGATTGATGATGTCAAGATACAGGTTGATTGCAGCCAAGATATGTTCCTCTGGAGACAGTTTGTGCATAAGTAAATGCGTATCATAGATGATGAAACCACAGAAGAGCAGAGCTCCGCCAGCGGCAATGACCAGCTCAATGGTTTCGCTGTAAAAGAACAGCTGCAAACAGAAAAGACATTTGTTAGTGATCTGATCGGAATTACAGTATGTGCAAACCTGTCTAAACAGTGCAATGGAAAGGTCTATGTTTGCAATACATTAACAATTCCACTAAATTATGTATTACAATTATAAGTGATTTATTAGTTGTAAATTGACATCACATAAAAAGGTATCATTGAGTATACTAGAAAATTATATTATGAACTCCAAATAGGCTGCTCTTTAAAAAGGTAGCCAAAGGGGACGATTGGAATGTAATAGTCTCACATTTTGGAAGAAACGGTAGTGTACCAGTAAGTGGCAAATCGATGGTTAATCATAATAATGTAATACCATGGGAGTAAACCAACAGGAAAATAGGAAACCTGCATTGCCTTTCCTCTTCAGGGGCAGGCCCACATTATCATTACTTTATTAGGGGTAAACATTTACATAATTGCTACCCTAGTATCCAAAGACCAGGAGTACCAAGGTTAGCCCAATACAAATCAGCAAGAGGGACCCACATGATGATTTTACTGTTCAACAAATGCAACTAACTAGCTTAAGCCATCGGCAATATATGGGCTAGCAGATTGGTTTTCTTCTTCTATTCTAAAAAGGTGCCCATACACAGGTCAGATTTCAACCGATTCCGCTGGATCAGGCAGATGGGATTGAAACCAGGTCCGACCCGATGAGTGTTCCCGTGCGCTCTGGATCAGAGCCTGGAGATCTTATGAGCAGCACATAAGATAAATCGCAATCGGACCAGTCAGCAGCACATCACATGTGCCTTTCCCTGCTGTCACACACCTATAGTCTGCGGAGCGAGGAAGTGTCATGCAAGAGAGGCGCTCTCCCTGCTCTGCTGCAATGCCTGACAGGCACCAGCGTTATGCACCTCCGAGACTGTCAGAATAACATAGCAATTCAATCTCACTGGACATTCTTGAACATGTTTTTGCCATATATTTTACTCACCCTGAGAAATGCAGCAATGATCAAGATCCATAAGCCAGCAAAAAGTCTGAAATAGTAAATTAAAGGATTTAATTTAAGCATTTCTTGCCGTCTAAAGCACCAATGGAATGAAAAAGCTTTTTATTTTTTTGCAGCAGTTTCAAGAATGAAAGTAAGAAGGCAAAGATTTAGCGGTTTCTAAAATAGATGTCTGTTACTAGTCTTACACAGTAAGGTTATCTGCACCGGAGAAAAACGATTCAGCCCGCTGTCAGTGCGGGCTGAGCCGTCTATGCAGAAGGGAGACCAGCGCTGGATCCTGGATCGGTAAGTATGTTGGTGTAAAAGTGAGGTGTGTGGTTGTATGTATGTAATAAAGTTATACTTCTCTGTGTGTGTGTGTTTTCTTTTAACATTCTTTTTACAGGTGGAATACAAGTCCCAGCGGGCCCATTAATGCCCCGCATGCTGGGACTTGTGGTTCTCCAAGTCCCAGCCTGTGAGGGAGGTCTGCTGGTACTTGTAGTTCTCCTGTATAAAGCAATGTTAGGTTTGACAGATTTAACCCTATCAGGCCGGCGTCCACTGGCCACGGACGCTGGTGACAGCCCCGGGCTTCAGGCCTGGACGGGTGAAGCCTGGGGGGGACCCCTTTATTGGGGGGGGTCCCCACTCCTCCAGGTACCCCGTCCAAGGCTGACCAGCCACGGTGCTCATGTTTCGGCCGGGGGGAAAGTGTCGGTACTTGTTTCCTAGAACGGCGCCCACGATTTTGATCTTAGGCATCGCAAGGAAAAAAATCGCGTCGGTCGCATCGCATGCGGCCAAAAAAAAAAAAAATCGCATGCGATGAGACCGACGCGATTACCGCGATTTTACATAGGGAACAATGTTAAATGGCCCACAGACCCCAAATACCCACCCTGAAGTGTGAAATGGCCCCCCCCAATTGTTAACGCCACCCTACGATCAACGTGAACCCGAAGCATGGCGAGCGCAGCGAGCCCGCGAGGGGCGGCGGTACGCGTCCTCCGACCTTTTCATACCCCCACTATCCACGTCGGCGTGGAGTTGAGAATAGAAAGTGTGGCGAGCGCAGCGAGCCACCGAGCTTGAAGCGTGGCGAGCCCCGCGAGGGGACACTGATTACTTAACATGTATTCCGCGTGCGATCGCCACGCTTCGGGCTCGTATTCCGCGTGCGCTCTCCACGCTTCGGGCTCGGTGGCTCGCCACACTTTCTATTCTCAACTCCATGCCGACGTGGATAGTGGGGGTTTGAAAAGGTTGGAGGACGCGTACCGCTGCGTTCGCCACGCTTCGGGTTGACGTTGATCGTGGGGTGGCGTTAACAATTGGGGGGGGGGGGCATTTCACACTTCAGGAAGGCTATTTGGGGTCTGTGGGCCATTTAACATTGTTCCCTATGTGAAATCGGGTCAATTGGGCCATTTATCATTGTTCCCTATGTAAAATGTAATCGCGATGCAACCGACGCGATTTACATTTTTCAATGCATTTCTATGTAAAATCGCGGACATCGCATCGGTCGCATCGCATGCCATTATAATGGCATGCGATGCCCGCCGTTCTAGGAAACAAGTACCAAAGTGTCCCCCGGCTGTGGCATGACACTGTGGGCTGTTGGCGCCCGGTGCTGGTTTCAAAATACGGGGGACCCCCAGATTTTTTGTTCCCCCGTATTTTTGGAACCAGGACCGTTCCAAGAGTCCGGGGCTGGTTTCAGAAATACGGGGGACCCCTACGCTTTTTGTCCCCCGTATTTTTGGAACCAGGTCCAACTCAATGAGCCCGGGGCTGGTTATGCTCAGGAGGGGGGACCCCACGCCATTTTTTTCCCAAAAAAACACTTTAACACATTTTTTACCACAGGACCCTGCACAAATCTCGATCTGTGCAGGGTCCTGGCCAATTCGCATATCAGAACCTGGTCTGATTTTTTGGAGAATTTAAGACACATTTCCCAAATTCGCATCTCATTAAATATGCGAATTGTTTACTTTTCAATGGGAAAATATCTGGATGCGAGTTCTGGCGCGAGTAAAAATGGCACTTTCAGAAAGTGCGATTTCGCGTCAAAATCTGCATCTCATTAAATATGCGAAAACGGGATTTCGTCTGTTTTTCGCGAAAATATCGCAAGAATCACATTTTCGCATCTCATTTAATGTCACCCATTCTCTTTTAGGGTTTGAAAATATACATACCCAGCTCCAAACTTGCTGAAGTCTCTCTTGGACTGGAACGTGAATGCAGTTAGGCCAAAGAACACAGCAGTTGTCAGTATAAAGGCCTGAACAACCACCGCTACCTCATAGTATGTCACTGAAAACATAAAGCACATACAGAAGCTATAATAAACATACAATGGGAAGTACACTGATAACTTGTACTGGTTGTTATTTATTACCTACGGTAGATTATAATGTAACAACATTTATTTACCTGCAATAGCAACAGTTATAGATTCCAAGAGGGTCTACAAGTAAAAAAAAAAAAAAAAGTTATGTCTATTAACCAATTTATACAAAACATTTTTACATTTGAAAAATATATATCTCATTACAAATTGAAAACAGGCCATAAACATACTTTCTAAACAGTCTCTAGTGTCAAGGTGTGCCAAGAAACTCTATACATGCTCACATGATGCATCAGTCGCTCATAAGCAATCAGTAGAGGGTCATATGATGAAGCAACCCAAAGTACAAAAAAATAAAAAAAGGAAAGGAGAGGTTGTCGAGGCCAACTGATCCCTCTGTAACGCTATTTTCCATTAACCTAATTAGCTAATTAGAGCCTAATTAAAAGTGGGGTAGGTAGTAGAGTTATCCAAAAGGTTCTGAAGAAAGTCTTGACATTTTTACATTAAAATAAAGATTTTCCTAACCTTTTCACCTGTTCAAGGAGAACAAAAAACAAAACATTTTCTCTGAAAAAGCAGTGCGAGTTTGCTGGGAGAATAACTGGGTCAATAAGGAGCGACCCCTTAGTCAGCACTATGGCCCATGTTACCAGTTTTTCAGTCAGTAAAATAACCAATGTTACCCATTTGCTTATTTATGAGAACATGTACTGCAACTAAAGAGAATACATCTCATCAGTCATCAGAAGATTTTGAATTAAGTTCTATTATACAAAATCTGGCACAAAACAACAGGTTCTATTAGTCGGTTTGTGTAATTGATCTTTACATAGTTTGTGGTTCAGTACCATACTGTATGTCAAGCAATGTCATTGCCACGTTGTACAAGAAGATCTAGAGCATTTTTAAGCCTATATTCTCACATTAGACATGATATATGGTTACTTACAAATCCAAAGAGCAGGTAGAGGTTCAATGGATGGCGGTGCCGATTGACAGTCAGGGCTATAATTGTACCCAAGGATCCAATAGCAGAGATAAGAAGCAAAGCAGGGCTATAAAACAGGAGGCAAAAAGGGAAGTAAAAACTTTTATGTTCACATGTTGTAAACATGTTTCCGTAAATGTCTCCAAAACCACATAAGAGCAATGCTCTGATTTGACTTAATACCTCATAGTTATGAGTAAACAGTTATATGAAAAATAAGGATAAGACGACTAAAGAAATAAAAATCAATATAGCCGAAACGTAGTTACCCATAATTTTACGTAGAATGCATTATATTATACTCCATGTACAAAAATATAAGCAACTGGGAAATAACCAACTAACAGGCAATTACACAGTACAGTCTCTTACAAATGATCCAGAATTTCCTATTTCCTGCACACAGTAAACCTGATCAAAATCAGGGGGCTGTGGCAGACAATATATAATAGAGATGTTTTCCTGGCTACACTGGCAGAGCATACACACTGTAGTGTACAATTACAGCACAGAGTCAGCAATTCAATTTCATCAAGAAAAGCTCCCTTTATATTAGGGTGAGCAGAAAATCTGGATTGAATATATGTGGAACAGGCTGGATGGTGGACCAATATGTTTTGACCCTTTTGGAGCCTTGGTGAGAATATGCAGGGGAAATGTAATTAAATGTGATGTTGGGACAAGATGTGCACTCACAGACATCAGTGATACTTACAGTAGCCCACCATCATTCCAGTAGCCCACGACACCCACAGAGGGACAAAGTGCCGGGATTTCGGCGGTCGGGATTTTGACCGCCGGGAAAAGGGACTGCATCCCCTTCCATCCATGTAGCAATGTGCAGTAAAATTAAATGATGGTGGGCTCCACATCCCCCCCCCTGTCAGGATTTAGGCGACAGGATTTTGACCGCCGGGATTCCATACCAATTCCGGATGGAAGGTAAAGGGAGTGATATTGCGTTCATAATAAGCTGTAGTTATGAACTTCATCATCAGCATGTATTGAAGCTGCCATGTAGCAGGTACAAAAGATACTAACCTGACCCTGCAGATCTTCATAAACCACATTTTATATAAATATGGAGTGTAGAACTCACTCTGCATCTCCCCCCCCCTACATGTCACAATGATGTAGCATGACAAGGACAGTTACCCTAACACGACCAGTGAATAAAATTAGGTAGTGTTCATTCTAGCACCCGCCACCTTTGAAAACCCATGTAGTTCCTCTTCCCTGCCTGGGGTGTCTCTGTCTACTGTAGTGATTCTAGCACAGTGTGGTCTGTATATCAGAAATGATATGCAAACCATACCTGTGCTAGAAACATCACAGCAGACAGTGACACACCAGGCAGGGAAGAGGAACTGCATGGGCTTTCAAAGGTGGCGGGTTCTAGAATGAACACTATTAGGCGTCACGTTGTTGTGTCCGCTAGCAAGGCTATCTGCGACACATTCAGTACTGCCAGAACCGTAGTCCAGGGTGAGATCGATCCATAAAGGAAAGTAACTTCAGCTGCTGTTGATTTTAGGTTACTTGCAATGGCAACTTGACCCCTTCCCCTGTAGATGATTTCACCATAAAGATGAAACACTTAATTCAATGGATTGCAGAATATAGGACCTTGATACTCCAGCTGTTATTGAACTACACATCCCAGCATGCTCTGCATCAGATTTAGCATGGCCAAAATAGCAAAACTGAAGCAGAGCATGCTGGGATGTGTAGTTCAAAAACATCCGGAGTGTCAAAGTTAGCCATCAAGGATACAGGACAAGGGGAAACTTGTTTTAAGTCACATAGCATTGAAGGTGCAAATAACAAATAAGCAAGATTTTTGTACTGTAATTGGTAATCTGTGCACCTGTATATAATAAAAACATGGAATTTGCCAGCAGATAAGAAGCAATTGGTAAATATAGTCTGCCCCTTTTTTAACCATATTGTTACCTCAAACCCTATTTGATCCATTTGTAATTTATGCCTATCCCAAGCGGTTTAAATTGCTTTCTCTATTTGCCTCTACCACCTCTACTGGGAGGCTATTCCACTACCATTTCTGTGAAGTGATTTTTCTCAGATTACCCCTGAACCTCCCTCACTCCAGTGTCAGCACCTGTCTCATAATACTGCTCTTAATTTGAAGAATATTTACCTCTTGGACCTTGTTAATATCCTTGATATATTTGAAAGTTTCTATCATGTCCCCCCTTTCCATTCATATCAAGGTTTTTTTAGTCGTACTTAGTAAGTTTTGTGATGAAGGCCATGTCATGTTTTTGTGGGAAACGGTCTTTAGGTCAACATACATTGGGTCGACCAATGAAGATTGGCAGAGCTTAGGTCAACACCTGAAATGCCAGAGTTAAAAGGTCGACACAAGCATTAGATCGAAAATGGCAAGGTCAACATGAGTTTTTCACGGGTGCCAACAGGCGGTATTTCACGCCCTACCACCCACTATGGTGTGTTGGGCAAATAAAATAGTGTGTTGAGCACAGCGAGCAATACGAGGGTACGCGGTATACTTTGCCGGTGTCCATGTCGACTTTGTCAACATTCGGGACAATAAAATCGAAAAGAAAAAAACTCATGTCGACCTTTTGAATGTTGACCTAATGCTTGTGCTTGCAACCCTCTTAACCTTCAGCTGTCGAACCAATGCATGTCCACCCAATAACCCATGCACCATTTTAGTTGCCCTTCTTTGTACAGTCTCTAATGTATTTATATAATTCTGGAGATGTGGCCTCCAGAACTGAACATGGTACTTGTGCATTATCAGGGCGCCCATTACGTAGTGGTGTATTGAGAATACCAATACAGCACTATGCTGGCTACGCAAAGTACGTAAGTGGCTCTGGAGCCCTAAAAATACACAATGCTTAATATCCCCACTATCCACGTCAGGGTGGAGTTGATTCTATAAAGTGTGGCGAGCGGATACGCGTCCGCTCGCCACGCTTCGGGCTCGGTGGCTCGCCACACTTTACAAAATCTACTCCACGCCGACACTGGGGGAATGACGCGGGTAGTGGGGGTAAAATGGCTGGTCTATACTTACCCTCCTCCGGCCCAGGCACCGCGTCGATCCCCGCGACCCTCGGTGACTCCCCGGCAGTTGCATTTAGTCCCCGTGCTCTGGCACTCGCCACGGATGCTGTGCGCAATTAGCATAGTGCCGCTGGGGGAGCAGGGAAACCATGTGATGCGCTGCCAGCAGCACTACGCTGAATTACGTACAGCATCCGCTGCGAACGCCAGAGCAGGGGGACTGAATGCGACTGCCAGGGAGTCACCGTGGGGATCGATGCTGTGCCCGGGCCGGAGGAGGGCAAGTATAAACCACACCACCCTGCTGCCTCCTGTATTATCACGGTGCCGGCTACACTGACAATTTAGCTTAGCCTACGTTGAAAACGTAGCATAGCCGGGCGCCCTCATAATACACAAGTACCCTGAACACAGTACTCTAGATGAGGTCACACCAATGACCTATACAGTGGCATTATGACTTCTTTCTTTCTGCTGCAGATTCTTCTCCTTTAGGTGCCCATATACGGAGGGATCCTGCTTTGCAAGGTGATGCACGCTCCCGTCCATTGCACATCACAAAAGGTATGTGCTGCACATACCTTTTTGAACTAGATCACATCTAGTTCAAAACGCACGCTGCTTTAGCACATTGCACACATTGAGAACTAGATGCAATGCGATCTAGTTCAAAACACATGGTGTGAATCGCACCTTTATGCAACCAAGCATCTGACTTGCCTTCCTTATTGCTTTGTTACATTGCTTACCTGCCTTTAAGTCACTTGATATAGTGACCCCTAGATCCCTCTCCAATATAGTGCCATTAATACTATATTTAGCCTATGGATTGTTGAGACCCAAGTGCATGATTTAGCATTTTTGGTATTAAACCGTAATTGCCATGTTCTTGACTATTCATCATGTCTACCTAGATTATCAATAATTTGTTTAACTTTCTAGTGCAGCGGTGGCCAACCCGCGGCTCGCGAGCCGCATGCGGCTCGCCGAGCTGTAAACTGCGTCTCCAGCCTCCCGTCTGCAAAGCGGGGTTTTGAATTTGGCGCCAATTCGGCTGCCAAATTCAAAACGCCGCATCGGCGGCCAATAGGAAACGACCGCGGCGAGCCATCAGCGCTCGCCGCGCCGTTTCCGCCCTGCCCCCAGCGTCTGACATCAGACGCCAGCGGGAGGGCGAAAAGTCTTCTCCACGCCGGCGGAGCGCAGGAGCGCTCCTGAAGACGCGAGAAGCCGCCGGAGGATGGCGCAGAAGACGGCGGCGGGGAGAAGAGTTCCGGCGCCGCTGAAGAGGCCAGAAGACGCCGGGATCAAGACAGAAGATCTCCGGCGCCTTCTGCAAGAAAAAAGAAGATGGCTCCCGGAGAGGCCAGCGGGGGTGGGAAGCAAAAGAGCTGACGAAGCTCCCCCCAGCGGCCTCTCCCAACACCAGGTAGGGGCCTTTGGCCTCCTACCCTCCATCCACCCTAGACCACCGGGTGTCGGGCACTAGGCCCGTGGGCAAATTCAGGCCCTTCTGGCCTGTGTGCGCATTAGTCGGGCCATCTTGGCCTGTGGCTCATTTATTTGTTGGGCCCTCCTGGCCCTCTAGGTGGGCCCTTTAGTTAGGAAGCTGGGCCCTCCAGCATAGGTGTTGCACTGTGGGCAACACCTGTGCTGGAGGGCCCAGCTTCCTAACTGTGGGGTCATATGATGTTTGGCACTGTGGGGGGGCATATGTTTGGCACTTTGAGGGGCATGTGATGTTTGGCACTGTGGGGGGCATGTGATGTTTGGCACTGTGGGGGGCATAAAGTTTTGTCATGTGGCCACTCTCCTTGTGTCATATGACCACGACCCTGACCACTCCCCTGATCACGGCCCTTTTTGGCGCGCGCATGACGTTGGCTCTTTGGCTTGACAACTGATATTTTTTGGCTCTTTACCTCTGACCGGTTGGCCACCCCTGTTCTAGTGTGTTTACCCTATTGCATACCTTTGTCTCAAAAAGGCATACTTTCCCTTCAATACCATTTGCAATGTCATAAAATAAAGATATATTTTTTAATATCCACTGGTCCAAGTACAGATCCCTGGGTTACTCCACTGGTAACATTTCTATCCATTTAAGAATATTGCACTGGGATGAAACTATAAAGCCAGGTACACACTGGACAACGTTCTAACTGATTAACCCCGACGGGATGGAAGGACAAAATTTAAATATCATCCAGTGTGCTGACAATGTGCGATCCTGCCCCGGGCATAACCAGCCCCGAGCTCATTGAGCCGCACCTGGTTCCAAAAATACGGGGGACAAAAAGCGCAGGGGTCCCCGTATTTCTGAAACCAGCCCGGACTCTTGGACCGGTCCTGGTTTCAAAAATACGGCGGACGAAAAATCTGGGGGTCCCCCGTATTTTGAAACCAGCACCAGGCTCCAACAGCCCGCAGTGTCATGCCACAGCCGAGGGACACTTTTTACAGAAGGTCCCCCGGCCGAAAAATGAGCACCGTGGCTGGTCAGCCTTGGACGGGGTACCTGAAGGAGTGGGGACCCCCTCAATAAAGGGGTCCCCTCCCCCCAAGCTTCCCGCACTGGCAGAGGGCTGAACGGGCTTTCTCCGAGGCAGATAACAGCCTATGTCGCGCAGTCCCAGTGTGGCATGACACTGCGGGCTGTTGGAGCCCCGTGCTGGTTTCAAAATATGGGGGACCCCCAGATTTTTGTCCGTCCCCCCCCCCCTATTTTTGGAACCAGGACTGGTCCAAGAGTCCGGGCTGGTTTCAGAAATACGGGGGACCCCTATGCTTTTTGTCCACCGTATTTTTGGAACCAGGTCCGGCTCATTGAGCCTGGGGCTGGTTATGCTCAGGAGGGGGGACCCCACGCCATTTTTTTACAAACACAAAATCGCACATTTTCATGCCGAAAATTCGCACATTATCGCACTAAATCGCACTTTTCTTTCCGGAACACGCACCTCATTAAATATGCGAATCTGCGGCAAAAATGCGATTTAAAAAAAGTGCGATAATGGGCGATTTTGAAAGTGCGAAAAACTCTCATTCTATTAAATGTCACCCAATACATCTAAAACGGATACAACTTATGCACAGGTTACATTCATACTGTAGCCACCTTTGTGTGAATAGGAAAACATTTTTTAAAGAAAGCACATGGGTAACCTACCTTTCATGAACAAAAGACCGCACAGAATCAAAGTAAAGGAATACTGCAGCAGTTACGGTCGTCAAAAGAACTTGCACAAACAAAATGCTGTAGACTTTTCGCAGAAAATCTATCCAATAAACAAATAAATATTAGTGTAATGCACACAACAGGAGTTTCATATACATTATCAGAAATAACTTACGACACACACAATGTTCCTTCCTGATTTCAATGTTTCACAAAAACATAACATTGATATACCTGTCAGATATAGTGTGGTAACTTTCGGGTGTGGATCAATTGGTCACCAGCAAGTTGATAGACAGTCATTAGGTAGACATGAGGTTTTTCACTGTTTTTTGACCCGAATTCGACACAGGTTGAAGTGCCCAGCTGCGCTCACCATGCTTCGGGCTGGGTGCCTCGCTACACTTGGCACACTATTTTATTCTACCACCACGCCCTAGTGGATGGTAGGGCATGAAATACCGCCTGTCAGCACATGTCGGGTCTAAAAACCAGTGAAAAACCCCATGTCAACCTTTTGACTGTCGACCTAATGACCGCATCCCCAAAGAAGCAATGTATATTCATTATTTTTACATTTATACAATACAAAGAATTAGGCTACATAACAGAAAAACAAAATAAAAACCCCAGAAATATTCACCAACCTAGCCTGTTTGTTATACCCCTTCCACATCACAAATGCTGGGTTACTACCAGGATTTAGACACGAGTCCATCCCGGAAGCAACCCGGCATTTGTGAGGTGAAGCTCACCTCAGTGACCTGGCAATTAGCCAGGTCGCTGATGTCATACGGTGGTGAGGTGGAGCATAATCAGGGGGCAGGGAAGGAGGCAGAGCTTGGAGCAGATGCTGCCTCCTCCCTATAGTGTAAACTATATAATCTTGCCTTCAGTCTATTTTCTGTTTGATTTAAACCCCTTTTCCACTAGCCGAAATAACCCAGGTTTTTGCATGGGAGCGCACAAAAGCCGGCATTTTAGGCAGGTGGAAACGCTCCCTGAGAAAGCCGGAGTTCTATTATCCAGGGAAATGCGTTGAGCTGTTGAATTTCCATTTATTGCTGACACCATCCAGTCGACTAAGCGACCAGTCCATCTCCCACCGATGTCACCCCATCTGGATCCATCATCTATGGGATATCTGCTTTTTTCGTAACAAACATCCAGTAAAAGGAGGAAATCATCCTAGTGTGAGGCTTGAGCCCTTGAAATTATAGGGCAAACTACAAAGGACTTCCGAGTCGTCTAATTGGACACAATATCTATCAGGATGGTAATATGATTACACTTGTCAGCTTTATGAAAATAACGGATATAATATCCCGGTGATATTATTTTTATTATTACTATTGACTTTTTGTTCTATGATTCACCCATTGTGGCCTCATTAACACTAGTCATTTTATTAGGTTTTTATTGTAATAAATGTTATATACTTTTTGAGAACCGTCTCATTCTATTATTGGATCAGCCAGTGCTAGCACACCTTCTTTCATTTTCTAGTGTGAATGGGTTTGCAAGCCGGATCGCACCCAGGCTATAGCCGGGTACAAAATCCCGACCTGGCTTGCAGATGGAAAAAGGGGTATTACACTACACCAGGCATGCCCAAAGTCAGGCCCGGGGGCCAATTGCGCCCCATCCTGTCATTTCAAGTGGCCTGCAGCTGGAAGCGGGCAGAGCATCAGATGTGGAAAGCACAGCACAGGACACTAAAGGTGGGGACCCGGCGAGCGAGTCTTTACCTTGCTGTCCGCTGCATTGAGGAGGTGCTGGCCATCACAGTCAGTTTTGGGTCCTACCCCTGCTACTGCAGTTGTATATCACCCTACTCCACAATCATAGTGACAGCAGTGTTTGGGGAGGGGGGCAGCAAGGGGGAAGCTTTCTCCCGTAACATGCAGAGCGGAGGAGGGCAGCAGCGGGAGCCCAAGCATCTCCTGTCCTTGCAGTTCCTGCTTTACCTCTCCTTCCTCTGGCTCATACAAGGGGCTGGGAAACATACAGAGAAGGGAGGGGGCAGAGTGGGGGACATACAATGAAGGAGGGTCAGGCTGGGGGACATACAGTGAATGGAGGCAGTGATGGCCATTTAGAGAAGGGGGAGCAGGGGCAGGCATACAGTGAATGGGGGCAGAGTGGGGTACATAGTGAATGGGGGTCATACAGTGAAAAAGGATCAGGCTTGGGGGACATACAATGGGTTCAGAGTGGGGAACATACAGTGAATGGGGGACATACAGTGAAGGAGAGGCAGACTGGGGGACATACAGTGAGTGGGGGCAGGCTGGGGGAAATTCAGTGAGTGGGGGCAGGCTGGGGGACCATTCTGATGTGATCAATGATTTAAAGAATGTCAGGCTGAATGGTCGGCCCCCACACATTTACACTTCACCAAATCTGGCCATTGTCACAAAAAGTTTGGACACCCCTGCAGTACACAGTAGCACGCACCAGCATCCAATCGGGATTGAATGTGGTTAAAAACTGTTCTATTTTGACTATATAGTAAAAAATAGCAGGACTATCTCACCGTGTGTACACAGCAAAAGTGGATGTAAACAAGTGCTGACCTGGTGTCTTCCTGCCTGGGCCTTGTGGTCCTTTTTGTAGCAAAGAGAATCATTTAGTGAAAAAGATTATTTGCAATGCAACATATTTCGGGGGGCTTGGCCAGGTGAGTTGCACCTAGTGCTGATTAATTTATGTTTGTTTGGGGGTGGGTTCTCCTGTTAGTATAAGTTTGTGGCACTTACACAATGAAAGTTGCCCAAAACATGTTGGATTGCAAATACATTTTTCACAGATTTTTCACTAAATCCGGGAGTTACGCCTGATTCTCTTTGAGATATATATATATATATATCACAGTCCGTAGTGTCATGTCCCACGAAGTATGTGTCTTCATATGCTGTTCAGTTCATGTTATTATTGCAAAGCTTTGCATTCTTTTGAAAATTGTCCTTCCTTGTTCCTGTAGGGCTCTGATGTCATTAGCCCTCCCTTCTTCCCATCTCTATCTCATTGTATGTCTGCCATCTTAACCTTCAGTTGATTCCTGTTGAGCTCTGGCAAATTATCATCTTTTCACCTACTGTTTTTGTGCATTATTACAAGAATATCAGCTTGAAATAAACCCTCATCTGGATTCTTCATACATGCCTCTTCAGTTGAGTTAACACTAGGGTGGCCAATCCCGGGATCGGGGGGGATCTGGCCCCCAAAACGCCGGGATTTCAATCCCGGGATTGGAGTTTCCAATCCCGGGGTTTCGGGATTAGACTGCGCTTGCGCGCAGTCTAATGCCGGGCAGCGTCTGAGCATCGCTCAAACGCTGCCCGACTTCTCCCGGCAGCACTGTGTGCAGCGTGACCTCTCAGCGTGAGATGAGGTCACGCTGTGCAGGCAGAGGCCGAGCCCGGCATTGTAATGCCGCGCCACCCGCCCGTCCAGCGTGCCCAGCCGCCTGCCCGCCCAGCCAGCGTGCCCAGCCGCCCGCTCGCCCAGCCAGTGTGCCCAGCCCTAGCGCCCAGCCAGCATGCCCAGCCAGCCAGCGCGCCCAACCGCTCACCCAGCCAGCGCGAAGCCAGCATGCCAGCAGCATGGACGACCCGCCCCCCCACCAGGCAACCATCAAATGTAAGTAATTACGTTGTAATTACTGACTGGGGCAGTAATTGTGGGGCAGTTTTTTTATTAGGAAAACCAATCCCGGGAATCCCGGGGATTGAGCATTTTTCAATCCCGAATCCCGGGATTGAAAAAATGCCCCGGGATTGGCTTCCCTAGTTGACACTGTCTGACAAAGTCTCCTGGTGTGAGTACTGGTTCACTAAAGACATACACAGATGAACTGTCTTAAAGGCCCTTACATTTACAGCCTGGTTATTGAGTCAGAATAGTGAAAAGATAGTTTATAAACTGCCAGATATACCAGCAAGCCAGCTGCAGCTTCTGCAGATACAAAGAAAGTAACTAGTTTGCCTGCAGTGTGAGGAGAAATCATCAGTGTTTTGCAGCCACATACAGCTACATCACACAGATTCTTCTAGCAAGCTACTGTACAAACTTACTCCAGTGTTATTCAGCTAAATTCTACCTGTGTGCTATCATGGCTGAAGGGAACACTGTGCAGCCTGTTCAAGATGAACACTATCTACAATCAGAACAAGAAGAAGTTATGGATCTCAACTTACAGTCTAAACGCCCTGTTAAGCCTACATGGAAGGTTAAAGAGAATCTTGAAGGTAGGAAACATGAACTTTCTGCCCATATCCTAAACTTATGGCAAAAACTACAAAGTCACATGTCCAATATCTCTCATGATGTGTCACCACTAGAGGGAGCCCTAGGTCAGCTTTGTTCAGTATATGAACTTTACACAGTGAAATGTCAAGAATATGTTCATGTTTTGAAACCGCTTAATACTCACGATGCATTAAAAGAATTGCAAGGCTTCAATCATCTCAATTTGGATCGAGACAGTTTAGTATGTGAAGTTAAGTGTAAGACAGCAGCCAGAATCGCACAATTATTGGAAACATCATCACGCATTTCTGTTTCCACCAGGCATTCAAAGCGATCATCTAAGTCACGAAGTTCAAAATATTCCATGCTAAGTGAACAACTTGTAAAGGCACGTGCCGAAGTAGAAACTGCTAAAATACAAGCCGACTTTGCAAAAAGAAAGGCAGAAATGCAAGCTGAAATGGAAGCCAGAGCAGCACGCGAAAAGGCTGAGATGGAAGCCAGAGCAGCGCATGAAAAGGCTAAAATGGAAGCCAGAGCAGCATGGGAAAAGGCTGAAATAGAAGCTCTGGAGAAACAATGTGAACATGCTACAGCAATGGCACGTTTAAAGATTTTAGAACAAGCTGCCAGTGTAAGTGAAAGAGACAGCATCAATTTAAGTGAAGTGGATGCAGAGGATCCTCTTTAGCGCACAAGAGATTACGTCCTAAGCCAGAACAGTGAACCCCTGATTGCTGAAAACATTCCTAACAGGGCACAACAAAGGGACTCAGATCATTTTTCAACAAACCATGTCCAAGGTCAGTACAATATACACACCACAGTGCACCAAGGTCCAATGCCTCAAGAAGCTCCATATACAAATGTATGGTCGCAAACCAATATGCCAGTAAGTCACCAGATCCCTGGTAACCACACAGTTTCATATGCAGCGAGACCTATGGACGTTAAACCAGCTCCTAGGCTGAATGCCTATGCACCACCATATCTCCCTATGTCTCTTACCCAGAACACTATAAACAATACGAACAACCAAACTCAGCAGCCAGCATTTTCTTGCCCAAAGTCAGAGAAAACAGACATGTCAGACTTTGCAAGATACATGGTTCGCCGTGAACTTATTAAGACTGGCCTTACTAAGTTTGATGATCAGCCTGAGAACTACAGAGGTTGGAAATGTGCCTTCAGGACCGCAATTAGTGACCTTGGCATTACTGCTGCTGAAGAACTAGATCTGCTGGTCACATGGCTTGGCCCACAGTCCACAGAACGTGTCAAGCGACTCAGATCCGTCCACATCGCTAATCCTGCGGCAGGCCTCATTGCTGCCTGGGAAAGGCTAGAAAGGAGCTTTGGAAGTCCTGAAGCCATAGAGAATGCTTTGTTCAAACGGCTGCAGAATTTCCCAAAAATATCCGGCAAGGACAATGAGAAATTTCAAGAGCTCAGTGACCTACTCTTTGAACTCCTGCTGGCCAAGGCTGATACTCACTTACCTGGCCTCAGTTACCTGGACACAGCTCATGGGGTAAACCCAATAGTTTCCAAGCTGCCATACGGTATTCAAGAAAGGTGGACTACACTTGGGTCAAGATACAAAAGGGAAAATCAAGTCTCCTTTCCCCCATTTTCCTACTTCTGTGAGTTTGTCAAGAACATTGCAGAATCCAAGAATGACCCAAGCTTCTTCTATAGTGAGCCAAATCATTCTGGTTCGCTTTCCCCCAAGTATGATAGCCCACGTTCTAACTACAAGAACCACAGGGCGTCAGTGTCAGTGAATAAGACAGAAATCCTTTCCACATCAACATCAGCTCCTGACAAGAGCAACCAAGGTGAAGTGATCGAAAACCCTAATCGTCTGTGTCCCATACATAAGAAACCACACCCCCTCAAGAAATGCATTGGTTTCAGAAAGAAACCACTCCAGGAACGCATGGAACTTCTAAAGAAGTTTGGGGTATGTTACAGATGTTGTGCTTCCACTGAACATTTTGCTAAGGACTGTAAAACTGCTATTAAATGCACAGATTGTGACTGTGAGGACCATGTGCAGGCACTTCACCCATCTCAACTGAATCCTACACCACCCGCACATCTCCCTCCTATGCCAAGGCATGGCGGGGAGATTACAGAACAAACGGCAGGTCCCGCTACTATATCTTCTTCATGCACTAAAGTTTGTGGGGAAGGTCTTTGTGACAAGTCTTGTGCAAAGATATGTCTAGTCAATGTATACCCCAAGGGACAGCCAGAGAAGACTCTAAAGGTTTACACCATCTTGGATGACCAGAGCAATCAGTCACTCGCAAGTCCAGAACTCTTTGATCTGTTAAAATTAGAAGGATATATTTATCCTTACACTTTGGGTACCTGTAGTGGAATTACGGAGGAATCTGGAAGAAGAGCCAGTGGACTGGTTGTAGCATCTCTCAAAGACAATCTTGAGATACCCTTACCCACACTTGTCGAGTGTAACCAGATACCATCCAACAGAGAAGAGATTCCCACACCAGAGGTCGCTCTTCATCACATTCACCTAAGGCCTATATCCAATGAAATACCGAACCTTGACGAGAATGCAAAGATCTTACTTCTGCTCGGTAGAGACATTCTCCAAGTACATAAGGTGCGTCAACATATAAATGGACCAAATAATGCTCCGTTTGCCCAACGCCTTGATCTAGGTTGGATTATCATAGGCAATGTCTGTATGGACAAGATGAAGACGCCTACCAAGATTTCCTCATTTAAGACAAACCTCTTGCCAAATGGTCGCAGCACTCACTTTCAGCCATGCCCACATCATTACTGGGCGAAAGAGAAGCTGGGTAGCAGTAAATTACAGCATGACCATCACAATAATACCAACATAGTCCTGTCTTGGGATGACAATCTTGGATTGACAGTTTTCAGTTCAACAAGTGAGGATAACAAGTTAGCGTATGCAAGAGAAGATAAAGAATTTCTCAAGATAATGGACAAAGATTTCACTCAAGATGATTCCAACAGCTGGGTTACACCTTTACCCTTCCGCCTGCCAAGAGTGAAACTACCAAACAATCTACAACAAACAGTTGCAGACCCTGAACATGCAGAGGAGTTTCTCATTCAGCGTGTACAACAAGAAGTATACTGTCAAGAAATTGATAAGATCACAAAGGGAGCCACCCTATCCGAGAACAGTGCACTCTTTGAACTGAACCCAGGAATGGATTGTCACAAATTGCTAAGAGTGGACGGTCGTATAGCGAAATCCAATAAGACTAGAGCTGCTTTAATTCCTTCTGAAATCTTAGACCACAATGACATCTACAGGCGCCAGTGGAAACAGGTTCAACACCTGTCCAATGTGTTTTGGTATCCCTGGAAGACAGAGTATCTACACATGCTTCAAAGTCGTCATAAATGGCAGATGTCAAAACCCAACCTCCAGATCGGTGACCTCATTCTCTTAAAGGACAAAGAGGCCCATCGCACTGACTGGCCAATGGGACTTATCACCAAGGTTATCCCATGCGACGATGGAAAGACTCGTAAAGTGGAAGTCAAAGTGACCAAAGGAGGTTCTGTCCGAGTTTTCTTCCGTCCAATTAGTGAATTAGTGCTTCTTCTCCCAAAGGAAGATGTCACATAAAGATGAACTTGGCTACTAGATTCAGCTAATCATAGGAAGAAATTTACTACAAACTTCCAGCTATCATACCATCGACATCTAATTATTTGGATTACAGTGTGGGTTGGTGGAAGTGTTTGCAAGTTGCGACTTCCCCAATCCGAAGATGGGTTTGACACTTGGGACTTCAGTCACAAGATTTAGACTAAATGTTTTCTTATAATTATCTGTTATTGTTGCAGGTTCTCTTTGTTTACAGGTCTCAAGATCAATTCTGCACTTCACCAAATGACTTTATTATGTTTGAATTATCGTGAAATCTAAAGATTTCAGACGGGGAGTGTCATGTCCCACGAAGTATGTGTCTTCATATGCTGTTCAGTTACTGTCATGTTATTATTGCAAAGCTTTGCATTCTTGTGAAAATTGTCCTTCCTTGTTCCTGTAGGGCTCTGATGTCATTAGCCCTCCCTTCTTCCCATCTCTATCTCATTGTAGGTCTGCCATCTTAACCTTCAGTTGATTCCTGTTGAGCTCTGGCAAATTATTATCTTTTCACCTACTGTTTTTGTGCATTATTACAAGAATATCAGCTTGAAATAAACCCTCATCTGGATTCTTCATACATGCCTCTTCAGTTGAGTTGACACTGTCTGACAAAGTCTCCTGGTGTGAGTACTGGTTCACTATAGACATACACAGATGAACTGTCTTAAAGGCCCTTACATTTACAGCCTGGTTATTGAGTCAGAATACGTAGCCTCCGGAACTCCTGCCACCCCCGACAGGGTTAATGTGCTCCGGTGCCCTCCTTAGAGGCAAATAGCCAAGTAATAGAACAAAATAACCAGGTGGCACTCGAAGTCTTGTAAAGCCAAACTCAGTGTATTAGAAAAATCACATCTATGGTGTGGTTTTTCTAATACACTGAGTTTGGCTTTACAAGACTTCGATGCCACCTGGCTATTTTGTTTAAATGTATATAGGTGAATAAGTCCTGGACGTGTCGACCAAATGCTGAAATAAATATCTTTGATTGAAGCCCTTTGGAGTGAGGCTGCACATACATATATATATATATATATATATATATATATATATATATATATATATATAGATAGATTTTTTTTAATGTGGCCCCTTCAATGAGTGATTTTCAACTGCAGCCACTTGACTAAAAATGTATATACAAAAAGACCTATAAGTGGAGTCTTACTGTATATTGGCGTGTACATAAAATCATTAGAGAAGAAAACCTTTGGTCACAATACATTTCAGCAACACACACATTAGCAAAACAAAAAAACAGTGACAGTACAAGACAATATAGGACCACTAGTACAGGGTATATAAACATATTCCATGGTGGTGGAGAGGGTGTCAATAGGAGGTTGTGGGGATGTCATCAATTATTACTTGAGGCGTCCATACGATGTCATTGCATACAGGAGCCACAAGAAGTCAGAGTTGGTAAAAAGAATGGGGATGGGTGGTCAGGGAAGGATGGAGCACGTTGCTGAGGGTCTGGTAGATGTGATGTCTGACTCCTGACATATGGAGTAGTATCCGCTCAGCTGCCCCTCAACGCAGTGTCACACCGGGCTGCAGTAAGCAGTGGTCACAGAGCGGGACGGGGGCAGAACTCACCCATACGGATCTGGATACTGGCTGAGGCCACATTGCTGCCGTAGTTGAAGTCATCCTCGATGGAAGACCTGGGGTACTGCTCCGCGGCCGCCATTTCTTATTCACCTGTCACACTATGTATACTTCCTGCTGCGGCCCAGCTGTAACAACAAAATGAGGAGGTGTCAGCGCATGCGCAGCGCCCGTTCATTGCGTCATCTCTACCTACAGTACCCGCCTTCTGTAAATTGCCAAAGCGATAGGGGTCTATGCAAGTGGCCATTTTTCTAGAGACGATTATATCATATATATGTGAGTGACTCAATGAAAAGGAAGCTGTTACCCTGTCTATAGAGGCATCCAGATGGAAGTATAGCTTATGCCTCGTTTACGGGTTTCCTGAACCGTCATACAAAGCAGCGCGTCGCGTTGACTGTACTGATAGCTAAGTTTTATAAACACAGTAGGGCGAAATACATAGGTTGTAGGGAAAATGGCTGCCGGGCTGTGGAGACTCTTTGTAGTAGAAATACTACTTACGTCCTTTCCCTCTAGTGTTAGGGGAGCGTAACGTGCAGCAGCAGCAGCAGCAGCACGTGTGAGGAAGTCGCTGTCGCAGTCTTTCTGAGTGCAGCAGTAGCAGTGTTCGGGTTGCGTGTGTATACCGGTAATTGTTTTCTCCTTTCCTATAGGGTTCTGAGTGTCTATAGCAGTTTTATTTATTCTGTGTAAAAGGTGTAGCGATGTTCTCGGTAAAGGTTCAGAACATAGGGTACCCTATTTTTCTTTATTTTATTTATCGTATAGTAACCTTTTATGGTACTTATAAGTTAGTTGGGCGCCCACTAAGCTATTTGCTTAGTTTTCCGCGTCCCCTCAAGGGGCTCGCCACGCTTCGGGCTCGGTTGTTTGCCGACATGGATAGTGGGGGTATGAGCGTACTAACTATAGTGGGCGCCCAACTAACATATAAGTACCCATTTTATTTCATTTATATTCTCGAAATTAGGTTAGTGTACCCGGAATCTGTGGGTTGAAATGCAAGCTAGCCATAGGGGTTTCTCATGTGGGGAACTCTCAGAATTGAATAGCTCAGAACAAAATAAACCCATGGCATTACCCACACAGTGAACACTGCGACTAATTGTATCTGCTTCATAGGGAGGTATTCAGTTGTTTTTCACCAGCATTTCCACTCGCTATATCTGGGGGTGGTGAGCTGTAATGAGCAAATGCTTTACTAAACCTGGCCATAATGAGGCTCAAAAAAAATAGATCAATTGAATATCGCTCCATGATCTCCCATCATTTTAGATCGGAGACTGGGCATGATATAACAATTAAATACCACCCATAGAGTAGAAATCTAGAATTGTGTATTTGTAATTTAATAATCATTGTTTTAATGGTGAAGGTGTAGTGTTGTACAGCATTTATTTTCTTACCGTGCATTTTATCACTCCCTTAGGAACCAAAATGGCAAAAAGTTTAAGAAGCAAATGGAAGAGAAAGATGCGGGCTGAAAAGAGGAAGAAAAATGCCCCAAAGGAACTTGCCCGCTTAAAAATTATTTTGGCAAAAGCAGATACAGATGTGCTGATGAATGACGTGAAAGATATTGCTACTGTTGTTACTGCAGAGAAAGTGAAGGAGAAAAAGGAAATGGAAGTTGAAGCAACAGAAGGTGAGTGCGTCAATGCGGCGTGCAGTTTTACTTCTGTACGCTGGCCACATGTACCAGTGCATACAAACAGACCTCACTAGGGAAATGGAATAGCAGACTGTATTCCTGTTGCTTTCTTGTTGCTGCAGTGTAAAACTACATGTAATTAAGGGTATTTCTCTCCAAAGCAGTACAAATTTAGATTGGTACATACCTACAGGGCAGGATTTTAATAATGAATACTCCCTGTGTGTAAAATAATAGGATATCTGCAATAGTGTTACATATATAAACAAGAGTCTTGTTTTGCTCCTCCCTTCGCTGAAATATAAACCGTAATTCTAAAACAATCACAGTGGTAATTTACACCTTTTAAGATTCGCTTTTAAAAATAACACATTAGTCCATCAATGATCCATTCTGCACCCTGCATCGTGTATGCACTTTACCCGACATGCCAGAACACAGATGGCTGTTACCTGGTATGTTTATTTTAGACCGAAAAAAAACAAAAAGCACACAAGTTGCAACTAACATCTACTGTAAGCCAGTAAAAAAAAAAAAAAATCCATTCTGTATTATAAAGCACCTACCACTTCACGGTTTCTGCTTAAGTACATTTCAAAGGCCGCATACACTTCTAATAGGTGACTTAGATGATACGGCATTCATTCTCTTGTGTCTTTGTTTTACAGCAGTGACCGTGGTATTCTGTTATCTAATAACAGATTTCACTAGTGTTTACTTCACTGTGAATAGTAATTAAGCAGAATTTCACATTTCAGTAGTTACATTACTAGATATAAGTTTTTAGAATATTGAAATTAAGCATTATATGTATTTATTTACAGTTTCTTATATAGTGCAGCATATTACAATTGGAAACAACAGTGATTAAACAAACTGGATAGATACAAACCGACATGGAGGTAGGAGGGCCCTGCTTGCAAGCTTACAATTTAAAGGGATAATAGGAGGGATACATAAGGATAGAATTCCATGGCATGGCAGTCCCATCAGATTACAAGATGGTTCTGATGGGATGCAATTAGATATGAATGCTACTGGAGGTTGTGTGGGGGTCCTGAATATGATAAGTTAGCCTGAAGAGGTGAGTTTTCAGGGAGCGCTTGAAATTTTGGAGTCTAGAGGAGAGTCTACGTCATGGGTCCTCAAACTGCGGCCCTCCAGATGTTGTGAAACTACAAATCCCAGCATGCCTTGCCACAGTTTTAACACTCGCTTATAGCAAAACTGTGCCAAGGCATGCTGGGATTTGGTAGTTTCACAACATCTGGAGGGCCGCAGTTTGAGGACCCATGGTCTACGTGGAAGGGCATTCCATAAGGTGGGTGCTGCCCGACCAAAATCCTGCAAGTATAAGTGGGATATATATCAATTTATGGTTGCTTCAGTATTTATCATCCATTATAATATTAATGCTAGTTTTACTAAAAATCATTATTTTAGGCAAGTTGTACAGTGTGTTCTATTCCATTTATTCATTGTAGAATTTCCAACCTCTGTACTCTAGGCCAGGCGGTACTTGTGTAGTTTCACGGCGCCACCGCGTGTACAGTGAAACTTTAAAACTTGGCAGTCTCCCAGACTCTGTGTTTGTTGTGCGCGTGCCGCTCTAGCTGTTCTCAGCGCAGCGCGTGGCTGCTTTCCTTATGTAAGCTACGTTATCAGCGTAGCGCTGGGCAGCAGTAGCACACGCTGCCCAGCGCTGACAGGTCACCGTGGTACTTGTAGTTCGACAGTGAAAAAGGCAGTCCTGCGCACCGCTGACAACCCGGCAATTTAGACGCTAAAGCGTCTAAATCCAGAGACTCCCTGAACCGGACACCCCGGCAATTTAGAAGTCTAGATTTAGACGTCTAAATCCAGACTCCCTGCAAACCGCTAAGATGGGGGCATCTAAATTTAGACGCTAAAGCGTCTAAATTTAGTAGGGTCTAGGGGTACACTATTAAATTAAACCTGTTCACAATGACACTAGTCGACGTAACAGCTGTCGACCTTGTTAATTCCACTATCCACGCCAACCCGAAGCATGGCGAGCGCAGTGAGCCCGTGAGGGGGCGGCGGTACGTGTCCTACGACCTTTTCATACCCCCACTATCCACGTCGGTGTGGAGTTGATTTTATAAAGTTTGTCGAGCCACCGAGCCCGAAGCTTGGCACACGGACACCTTCACAGGTATACGCGTCCCCTCACGGGCTTCACAGGTATCTGCGTCCCCTCGCTCGGCTCGCCACGCTTCGGGCACGGTGGCTCGCTGCGCTCACCACACTTACAAGTACCACAGTGACCTGTCAGCGCTGGGCAGCATGCGCTGCTGTTGCCCAGCGCTACGCTGATAACGTAGCTTACATAAGGAAAGCAGCCACGTGCTGCGCTGAGAACAGCTAGAGCGGCACGCGCACAATTAAACACAGCGTCTGGCAGGCTGCCAATTTTCAGACACAGACTGTGTGCGCGGTGGCGCCGTGAAACTACACAAGTACCGGCCAGGCATTCCCAACCACGGTCCTCAAGGCACACCAACAGTGCAGGTTTTGTAGATATCCAGGCTTGAGCACAGGTGACTTAATTAGTATCTGAGGGATTCTGATTAAACCATCTGTGCTGAAGCCTGGATATCACTAAAACCTGCACTGTTGGTGTGCCTTGAGGAGCGTGGTTGGGAATGCCTGCTCTAGGCACTCAACAGTCCATGTTTTAAGAATATCCATGCTTAAGTAATTGTGACTTACCATAAAATCCTATAATTTGATGGCAGACTAGATGGGCCACTTGGCCCATCTAGTCTGCCTTTTTTTTATCCTTTAGGCAATCTCATATTTTTTAATTACAAAAAATAAACCAATTCAGTGAACAATGTATCTTGCTTTAAATGAATTATAATATGTTTAATGAAGTATAATATGTAGTTTCTACGTTTTCCTGACCATGGTCTAAAATAGGTACATCTTGGATCCTTTTTTGAATCTATAGGGTAGGAGAGTAGAGTAATATTGGCTGTCAAATAGTTTTTTGACTCACCCCAAAACTGTATATGTGCCAGTAAATTGGGAGATCTATACAAGGATGAGAGCTGCAAAGGTCCTGGGTTATAGACGAAATGCATTTAATTATTTCTTGCCTTGCTTTAATATTTTACTGCAAAGAAACCGCTGAATACGCACACCTGTACATATCGGTGCACACCATTTAATTATCAGACTGGTCAGCCAATTTCAGCTAATCGGCCTGGTTATTGGATATTGTGTACCTAGCTGTATTGAATAGTATACAGTGTTCCACATCTTAGCAGCGGTAAATAGAATATTTCTTAATCGTTAACCCTAGCAACATTAAGTTTTGATTGGCAGGGATTTTGAAAGTTACCACCATTGACTATATTTATAACTGAAATTTAAACATTTAATCTGTTAGTCCTTAGAATATAAATTTGAGTTATAAAAGTTCAGTGGCATTTATATTTATTATAGGGTCAGTTCAATTATATTTATGATACTATCCCCATACCTCCCAACTTTTGGCTTGAAGAAATAGGGACACTCGCGCGGCGAAGCCGCGCGAGCGCCCGAAAAGGGGCGGGGTGTATGCAAATGAGGGCGCGGCTTATGCTAATTAGCCGCGACCTCATTTTCATACGAGAATAGACGCTGTGCGCATGCGCACAGCGTCTATTCTACTAGATTGGGGGGTCTCCCAACTGCCACCCCCCGCAGCGGGACAATGCCTGCCGCGGGTGGGACAGAGGGACAGGACCCGAAAATCGGGACTGTCCCTCTAAAATCGTGACAGTTGGGAGGTATGTATCCCTAGATTATATGATATAGGAATTGGGATGAGCTATTATAGGCTATCAACATTAAATACTCTTAAGTGCCTTGTGGTTTTAACCCCTTCCTGACAGAGCCAGTTTTTGCGTTCCTGACAGAGCCCTTTTTTTCAAATCTGACATGTATCACTTAAGTGGGGATAACTTTTTTTTGCTTTTACTTATCCCAGTGATTTTGAGATTGTTTTTTCGTGACACATTGTACTTCAAATTAGTGGTAAATTTGGGTCGATACAGTCTGTGTTTTTTTGTGAAAAATACCAAAATGTCGTAAAAAAATGGAAAATTTAGCAATTTGCAAAATGTTAAATTTTCTGCTTGTGAGACAAATAATCATACCACTCAAAATAGTTAATAACTAACATAGACCATATGTCTACTTTATGTTTCCATCATTATTTCAACTTCCTTTTAATTTTTTTGGACACTAGGAGGCTTACAATATAAATAGCAAATTCTCAAATTTTCAAGAAAATTTCAAACACTGATTTTTTTAGGGACCAGTTCAGTTCTGATGTGACTTTGAGGGACTTGTATGTGAGACACCCCCATAAATGATACCATTTCAAAAACTGCACCCCTCACAGTATTCAAAACAGCATTTTGGAAGTTTGTTAACCCTTTAGGTGTTTCACAGGAATTAAAACAAAGTGTAGGTGAAATTTCAAAATTTCATTTTTTTTGCAGATTTGCAATTTTAATACATTTTTCTAAGGAACACAGTACATTTTACTAGAGAAATGTGACTAAAAATTGATTCCCCCAATTCTTTTGTTTTCATAAATATCCTATATGTGGCCCTAGTGTGCACGTTGACCAAACCACAGGCTTCATAATAGAAGGAGCACCTACTTGATTTTGAAACCTCCTTTTTATGAGATTATTTTTTAGGCACCATGTAGGTTTCTAGGCACCATAAGATGCTAAAATTTAGGAACCCCCCCACAAGTGACCCCATTTTGCAAACTACACCCCTCAGGGAATTCATCTAGGGGTATAGTGTACATTTCAAACCCCCAGGGGTTTCACCAATTTTGATACAACTGGGCTGTGCAAATGCAAAATTACATTTTTTACACAAAAATGCAGTTCTGGCTCAAAATTTTTCATTTTCACAAGGAATGAAGGAGACAAAGCACCCCAAAATCTGTGCCCCAATTTCTCCCGAGTACGGCAATGCCTCACATGTGACCAAAAAATACCATTTGGGTGCATGGCAGGACTCAGAAAGGAAGGAGTGATTTTTGGATTTTGCAGCTCAGATTCTGGTGGAATGTTGGTGGGTGCTATGTTGCATTAGCAAGACCCCCCAAGCACCAATACAGTGGAACCCACCCACAAGTGACCCCATTTTGCAAACTACACCCCTCAGGGAATTCATCTAGGGGTATAGTGTACATTTCAAACCCCCAGGGGTTTCACCAATTTTGATACAACTGGGCAGTGAAAATGAAAAATTACATTTTTTTACACAAAAATGCAGTTCTGGCTCAAAATTTTTCATTTTCATAAGGTATGAAGGAGAAAAAGCACCCCAAAATCTGTGCCCCAATTTCTCCCGAGTACGGCAATGCCTCATATGTGACCAAAAAATACCAGTTGGGTGCATGGCAGGACTCAGAAGGGAAGGAGTGATTTTTGGTGGTGGAATGTTGGTGGGTGCTATGTCGCATTAGCAAGACCCCCAAAGCACCAATACAGTGGAACCCCCCCACAAGTGACCCCATTTTGCAAACTACACCCCTCAGGGAATTCATCTAGGGGTATAGTGTACATTTCAAACCCCCAGGGGTTTCACCAATTTTGATACAACTTGGCAGTGAAAATGAAAAATTACATTTTTTTACACAAAAATGCAGTTCTGGCTCAAAATTTTTCATTTTCATAAGGTATGAAGGAGAAAAAGCACCCCAAAATCTGTGCCCCAATTTCTCCCGAGTACGGCAATGCCTCACATGTGACCAAAAAATACCATTTGGGTGCATGGCAGGACTCAGAAGGGAAGGAGTGATTTTTGGATTTTGCAGCTCAGATTCTGGTGGAATTTTGGTGGGTGCTATGTCGCATTAGCAAGACCCCCCAAGCACCAATACAGTGGAACCCCCCCACAAGTGACCCCATTTTGCAAACTACACCCCTCAGGGAATTCATCTAGGGGTATAGTGTACATTTCAAACCCCCAGGGGTTTCACCACTTTTGATACAACTGGGCAGTGAAAATGAAAAATGACATTTTTTTTACACAAAAATGCAGTTCTGGCTCAAAATTTTTCATTTTCAGAAGGTATGAAGGAGAAAAAGCACCCCAAAATCTGTGCCCCAATTTCTCCCGAGTACGGCAATGCCTCACATGTGACCGAAAAATACCAGTTGGGTGCATGGCAGGACTCAGAAGGGAAGGAGTGATTTTTGGATTTTGCGGCTCAGATTCTGGTGGAATGAATGGTGGGTGCTATGTGGCATTAGCAAGACCCCCGAAGCACGGTGAAATTATGAACCTAATAATCCATAGATGTGTGGTATATTTTAAAACACTCCTTTATACATAGGCCGGGTTTGTCGGGGCAAGTGTCACACTGGAAAATAGTTTGCTTTCTTATTCCCTTTTTATAGCAAACTTTGCACCTTTTTTGTGTCCTGCCCTTTTTTCCAGTGGAGGGGATTTCGTTAGGAAAATGCTGCCCTGGTACAATACGGGGGCCAGTACTAGAAGTACTGGGGCCCTCTGCCTGCTGGTTCCCAAATATTAGGCCCTTTATGACTTCCTCTTGAAAGTGTATAAATGTCCCCCTCTGGCCGGTAGAACGGAATAGCACGTAAGCGTTATACAGTGCCATCTGGATGATATACACGGCCAGCTTCTTGTACCAGATTTTTGTTTTCCGCAGGGCACTGTACGGCTTCAGTACCTGATCTGAAAGATCCACTCCGCCCATGTACTTATTGTAATCCAGGATACAATTAGGTTTGGAGGTGTGGGTACTGGTACCTCGTACAGGGACGGAGGTGGTACTGTCTCCGTGAATTGTTGTCAGTATAAGGACATCCCTCTTGTCCTTATATTTGACCAACAACATATTTTCGGTGCATATTCCCCTGCTTTCACCCCTTCTCATTACTTGGGCAATGTGCGTTTTTGGGAGGCCTCTTTGGTTCTTGCGCACAGTACCGCAAGCTGCTGTACCTCTTGAACAAAGGGCCTTAAACAGGGGGATGCTGGTGTAAAAGTTATCCACATAGAGGTGATAACCTTTATCCAGGAAGGGGTGCACTAAATCCCAGACAATTTTTCCACTAACACCTACGAGGGAGGGGGGGCATTCTGGCGGTTCAATTCTTGAATCCTTCCCTTCATATACCCTAAACCTGTGGGTGTACCCTGAGGTGCTTTCACACAGCTTATACATTTTTATGCCATACCTTGCCCTCTTACTGGGAAGGTACTGGCGGAATTTAACCCTTCCTTTAAAATGTATAAGGGACTCGTCAATACAAATACATTTTTCAGGGATGTACATCTCTGCAAATTTGGCACTGAAATGATCAATGACCGGCCTGACTTTGAATAGCCGGTCAAAGGTGGGATCATCTCTGGGAGGGCACTGTGCATTATCGTTGTAATGCAAAAATTTAAGGATCGTCTCAAATCGAGCCCGGGGCATGGCCATACGGTAAAATGGGGTGCTGTACAGAACATCTGTACTCCAATATTGCCTAATTTCTGGCTTTTTTACTATGCCCATATGAAACACCAGACCCCAAAACGTCATCATCTCTACTGCATCTACAGGGGTCCACCTAGCAAATGATGACGTGGGGTTTTGAGCAATAAACTGCTGGGCATATAAATTAGTTTGGTTCACCATTAAATTTATAAAATCATCAGAGAAAAATAATTTGAAAAAGTCAATTTCTCTGAGACCTGTGGAATCAAATTGGATTCCTGGCATGGCCAAAAACTCAGGAACCTGGGGCTCAAAATTGTCTGGTGGTGGGGTCCATACAAGATCAATTATTGGGGGGGTCTCAGCTGCTCTACGGGGGCGTCTTTGAGGGGGTCCCTCATCACCAGAGGAGGAAGAGGAGCTTAAGACAAATCCTTCAAATTCCCCGCTTGCATCACTGGCTGTGTCAGAGTCAGAGGCAAGCATGGCATATGCCTCCTCCGCTGAATACATTCTTCTGGATGACTGGGATGACATTTGGGATGACATTTGGGATGCCATTTTTATTTTTGTGTTACTGGTAGTGAAATGTTTCAACACGTGTATAGTGTAGGGGGGGGTACAAACTTTATTTCAACCCAGGGGGTATGTAGTGTGTAGTGTGTATGTAGTGCAGAAAAAAAAAAAATACTTTATACAGGAATTTGATCCCAATAAAAAAAAAAAAAAAATTGAAGGGGTTAAAAAAAAAAAAAAAAGGTCCTGCGCCAAAAATTGAGCACAGATGTTGGTCAGTAACTGAACAGCGCTCAAAGGCAACAGGAATTTGATCAAAAAAAAAAAAAATAGATCAACCCTGTGCCGAAAAAGCTGATCAGTGATGTACGTCACTGATCAGCGCACAGTGGCCACAGGACACCCACAAAATCACAGTGTGTGTAAAAAAAAAATTAAAAAAAGACCCCACAGCACTCTAAAAAAAAAAAAAGGTGATCAGTGATGCGACACTGATTACCAGTGAGGGGCAGCAGGTGCACAACCTTTGGTGCAACTGACAGTGCAACTGGCAGCAACTGACAGGTATATATAAAAAAAAAAAACCCTGCGCCCCCAAAAAGTTGCTGATCAGCACAGATATACTGATCAGCACAAAAGGGGGGGTAGCAGACACAAAATATACACTCTCTATCACTCTCTGTCACTATCTCTCTCTATCTCTCACTATCTATCACTATCTATCACTATCACTCTAGGACACTGCAGCAGCAGCACTGACAGTTATATGTATAAAAAAAAACCTGCACCCCCAAAAAGGGGGGGGTAGCAGACACAAAATATACACTCTCTATCACTCTCTGTCACTATCTCTCTCTATCTCTCTATCTCTCACTATCTATCACTCTATGACACTGCAGCAGCAGCACTGACAGTTATATATATATATATAAAAAAAAACCTGCACCCCCAAAAAGGGGGGGTAGCAGACACAAAATATAGCTCTCTGTCACTATCTCTCTATCTCTCTCTATCTCTCTCTCTATCTCTCTATCTCTCTATCACACTGCAGCAGGAAGTCCCAAGAAGTCAGATCAAGGAAGCGTCCAGCACGCTACAAGCAGTGATCAGGTGATCAGGTAAGGTATTTGCAAGGATCAGGTAAGTATTAGCAAGGATCAGGTCAGTATCACGGCAGATAGGCACGGTGACCGCTCTGCACGCTATTCCAGACCGTTATGGCGTCTGCAGCGCAGTCACCGTTAGTTTAAATGTCGCGCCTTGGCTGTGATTGGTCCGTGGGTCCCACGGACCAATCACAGCCTTGGGGGCAGGTGGGGTGAGGTGTCATCGTCACCGATGACCCCCTCATGCCCCCTGACGCCCGGCGGTGATTGACACCTGTGTTACCGAGCGTCTGATTCGCTGGTAACACAGGAAAACGCTGTGAATGGCTGTTCACACTGAACAGCCAATCACAGCGATCGCCGACGGGGGGGGGGCGGCATCGCAGCCCCCCCTGGGCATGCAGGGACATGTCTGCTGTCAGGGACAGCAGACATCGTCCCTCTGTCACTGCGTCTCTAGACGCAGTGACAGTTTAAAGTCATGACGTACATTTATGCCATGTGTCGGGAAGTACATCCCGGCCATGACGTAAATGTACGTCAAATGTCGGGAAGGGGTTAATCTATCTTTGTGTTATTATATTTTATTAATTTTGTGTCACTTTGGTGTTTCTTTCATTTTTTGATTTATTCTATTGTCAATTCATCTTTTTTCCCGTAGTTGCTTTAATATTAACCTAATAAAGTCTTTTGCTTTTTATTCTGCTGCATATTTATTATAATTGACAAAAGGTCCAGTTGTACTATGTCATGAAAAGTGATAAACCACCAACCAATTGACTCCTTCCTGTCATTTATCAAACATGTGCCTTTGACATGGCAGTTAGGAGCTGGTGGTTTATTAGTGTCAGTTACTATTTCATGAGCATATTTTAGATTACTAATCAATACACGACATGTGCTCTGAAAGTCAAGAATTTATTGTCTGCTTTCTGTCACATGTGAACTAGTTTAGTGTGGTTACAAATTTGATGCATGTGCTCTGTCCGGAAAGTAATGATTTTTTTAAAGGCTTTGTAGAGTGGCATGGCTGGAGGGGTGTCTAGGCTACACATTTTCATTGGTGAACATTGCCTGCGAGCCTTTACAGTGTATGGATGGAGCTGTAAACTAAGTGTCTTTTTTTTTACATCGATCGAGGTTCAAGATGAAGCATATTATTGAGCAATAATATGATATATGATCAAGTCTTGTTAAACTCTAAAAATTTGGTACCGAGACGCTTGCCATGCTTTTTACCATAGGATCTGGAAGGCCTATGTAGCATGGTGTGTGTCACGCAGACTTCGCACAGCAGCATATAGTCTGTCTACGTTTTCTGCAAGCAAGCTTGTTGGCTGGCCTAAGAGTAGGTTCCCTCAAGGTACAGATTTCAGCCCTTTTGGTGTTTTTCATTGGAGGTTGGCTGCTATTTTGGTGGTTGAAACCTTTTTGAAGGGGTCTTCTGCATCCAAGCTCCATTTCTGTTGTTCCTACAGAACTTTGGCACTTGGCTTTAGTCTTGTCCGTTCCTCTTATTCTATACCTTCGAGCCTTTTGCATCTTTGGACTTGTACAGGCGTGTACACGCGTATCGGCTGTTTGTGTACGGTCCGACGCGTCTACGGTCGCAAGAAAACAGGGATTGTATAGTGTATATGTGTATGTGTACCCAGCTTTACGGTTGTTTAATATGGAAGACGGCAGTGTGTGGCTTCAGCCAGGCAGGTCTCTGACCTCAGGGCGACAGGCAGGAGAGTGCAGGGCGACAGGCAGGAGAGTGCACTATCTGGTGTTTCATTTGGATAGGGTGGAATTAAGAAGTAGGCAAGACTTCTTGCCCAAGGTAGGATTGTCTTTCCATATCAACCAACCCATAGAGGTTCCACCTTTGACTGTGTGATTCAGTTTCCATAGATGTTGTGTACGCTTTGCGTATCTAGGTAGGTAGAACAGCCTCTTTGCAGAAGTCTGATTCACTCTTCATACTTTACAATGTGGCAAAAAGAGGATGGCCTGCTTCCAAACAGACTCTTTGGTGCTTCAGATTGTTCTCGCTGTCAAAGAAGCCAAGCCGATTAAAGATGTTACTTCAGTGCTGATTGGTTGCCATGGGCCACATCTCCTACCTTATCACTGCTTCATACATCTACCCTTTTATTCTTGGAGATTTTGCTCCTAAATGTAATCCTGAATTGAAATGATTAATGTGGCCCAAAAAAAGCGGATCATGTCTAATGACCATCCAACTAGATAATTTTCTAATACACATTGGATAAAGCAGTTTTTTGTGTGTACTGCCCTCTTCCATCTTCCCCAGTATATGGCAGTACCAGAAATCATTTAGTCCAGAGGTTCCCAAACGCGGTCCTCAAGGCACCCCAACGGTCCAGTTATTAAGTATATCCATGCCTGGCCACAGGTGACTTAATTAGTAAGTCAGTCTGATTTAACCATCTGTGCTGAGCCATGGATATACCTAAAACCTGGACCGTTGGGGTGCCTTGAGGACCGTGTTTGGGAACCTCTGATTTAGTCATTTAGCGTAGTTTGTTGATCACCCAGGGTGTGTAGCTTTAACTTAATGTGCCCCAATTTAACAAAATGAATAGAGCTTAGCAGTTATGTACATTTGTGCTAATTTGTAAGGAATACATGATCAATATTTGCTCAATCCAATTCCTGTAACACGGCTTGCAAAAAAATCTTAATACCTTTCCTGTTAAACTAAGGAATTTTTGTCTTGATATGAATGGATATGGCTGTCTAGAGATGAAGACGTGGTGGGGGATCCTGGCATGGAAATCTGTCTGTTTGAAGATATATATATTTTCAAATATGGAATTGGTTTCCACCTCCACAGAAGGCAGCTTTATAGTTCTGTGCTGGATATGTGGTGATTTGCGCTGCTTTCACCACACTTTGGGGAATTTCATTTGACATTTTCTGGGCATTCTGCAGTGTTAAAAATTGCAACACAAACATTGTAGCATATCTTGTTTTGTCCTTTGTAATTAGTGAAGTATCAATATAGCATACAATTTTGTGCAATACAAATTAGCTGGCTTTATCTAAGGTTAGACAGATTATGGCAACATATCTTAGCAATTAAAAAAAATCTGACTAATTTTAATACAGCTCTTTGCGCAAGAGAAAATAACAATGTAAATAATGTCTGTACATCTGTCAGTATTCTTTTACATGCATTACTTTCAATGATCCATTTGGGGGCTTTATTGTCTTTCACAACTGCCACTAGATGGTGCCCAAGGAAATTCAATTGTTGCACGATTAGGGGGAGAGCTTTCCATTTGGGGATAATTTATTAACAGTTTCTTATATAGTGCAGCATATTCCATTGCACTTTACAATAGGAGACAACTGGGTATTTACAGACAGTCAAAGGTATGATGGCCCTGCTCGCAAGCTTACAATCTTTAGGGAAATAGGCATTGATACATAAGAATAGATATTCTTTATTGCATATTGAAAGTCCACCAGAATGCAAAGATTCCTGGTGTGCTGTATGATATGGTGACCCAGCAGTTTGGCCAGGGGATGCGTCTGATTGGCTTCAGATTTATTCTGCAGCAGGATAACAGCTTCAGACATATAGCCAATGTCATTAAGAACTATCTGCATCATAGGGCAGTATTCAATGAAAAAAATTCTCCGTGCATTGCGAGAGATTTTCTCTCTCGCCATGCACTCGCCCTGTTCCGGAGGGCTCGCTGCCACTCCTGCTCCCACTATTCAATGTGGTTAAGACTCGCCGCCACTCGCGGCGAGTCTTAACCCCTGCAGCGGACGAGCGTCCGCGGCAGGGAGCTGGCAGGGAGCCGGGGGACGGTGGCAGCCAGGGAGATTAAAGTCTCCCTGGCTGCCCCAGAACATATGTGGAGGGGAGGAGGGCTCCCCGGGACCCAGGCAGCACAAGCTGCCCCCCCTATAGCCAGCGGGGGACCCAGTATTCACTGCACCCGATCGTGCATATGTAATGATCGGATGCAGTGAATATATGAATATCTAATGAGCGGCTCGAGAGCTCCGGCCCCTTGCTGGCTGCTCTGTGTAAAAAATAAATAAAAAAAAAAATATTTTTTTTTTAAATTAATATATATTCATGTGCTATAAGCACATGAATAAAAATAACATTCCCCTTCAGAAAAAAAATCCTGATTTTTTTTTTTTTTTTTTTTTTTTTTTGACACCAAAATGTAAAAAAAAAACCTTTTAGTTTAAAAGTTCACATTCCAGTTCTCCATGAAAAGATGGAGAATTGCTACACGGAGAGACACGGCGAAAATCACTTATAAAGACGGCGAAAATATCACATTGAATAGGGTGGTTCACTTTTGGAGAGCAAAATGCTCCTTCCCACGCGAAAACAGCACAAACTTGCCATAAAACAAGGCAAATTTTTCTCATTGAATACTGGCCTTAAATGACAAGTATTCCTCAAAGTTATGATATGGCCCCAACACAGCCCTGATCTCAAAATTGACTCTGTATGTGGTTACATATAGGCCAATAATGATTTGAGCGGTACTCTTTACCTAGCACGGCGCCCATCGCGGGTACATTTATGTCTGGCCGCGACGCGATGCCTGCGATTTCCCATTGAAACCCATGTTAAACATGGAAATCGCGTCGGTCGCGGCCGGCCATAAATGTGCCCGCGACGCGATGCTCCCGATTTGCCATAGGAATCAATGTTAAAAGGCCCGATGGACACGATTTTACTGTTAAATGCCTCAATGGACCCGATGTGGCCATAGGAAACAATGTTAAATGGGCCTTAGAGGCCAAATAGTTACTCTGAAATGGCCCCCCCAATTGTTTACGCCACCCCACGATCAACGTCAACCCGAAGCGTGGCGAGCGCAGCGAGCCCGCGAGGGGCGGCGGTACGCGTCCTCCGACCTTTTCATACCCCCACTATCCACGTCGGCGTGGAGTTGAGAATAGAATAGTGTGGCGAGCGCAGCGAGGGGACGCGGATACCTTCACAGCTATACGCGTCCCCTCGCGGGCTTCACAGGTGTCCATGGCGACGCGGACACCTGTGAAGCCCGCGAAGGGACGCGTTTACCTGTGAAGGTATCCGCGTCCCCTCGCGGGGCTCGCTGCGCTCGCCACGCTTTGGGCTCGGTGGCTCGCTGCGCTCGCCACACTATTCTATTCTCAACTCCACGCCGACGTGGATAGTGGGGGTATGAAAAGGTCGGAGGACGCGTACCGCCGCCCCTCGCGGGCCACGCTTCGGGTTGACGTTGATCGTGGGGTGGCGTAAACAATTGGGGGGGCCATTTCAGAGTTCAGGGTAACTATTTGGGCTCTAAGGCCCATTTAACATTGTTTCCTACGGTAAAATCGGGTCCATTCAGCCATTTAACATGAAAATCGTGTCCATCGGGCCTTTTAACATTGATTCCTATGACAAATCGTGGGCGTCGCGGCCATCGTGTGCACATTTATGGCCGGACGCGACCGACGCGATGTCCATGTTTAACATGGTTTTCAATGGGGAAATCGTGGACATCGCGTCGGTCGCGTCCGGGCATCTTTAGCCCGCATACGACGCGATTTTTTACCTCACGATGCCCACGATCAAGATCGTGGGCGCTGTGCTAGGTAAAGAGTACCATTTGAGCTAGCCTACATCTGCAAAATATCTGCGGTCAATTTTCAAAGATGTTTAGAACAACCTCCCTGCAGAAACTTCCTTCAAAAACTGTGCAAGCCTACCTAGAACTGATGCTGTTTTGGTGGGAAAGCTTTCTTACATTGCAGAATATATTCTTCAAACCTGCCTGAAACTTTTTCACAGCACTGTATATATTAATATTCTGTTTGCCATGTGCTGATATGGCTTATTGGATGAAATGTTTGCCTCTTGCAGATAAGGGTACTTGTTTCCTAGCACGGCCACAATCGCGGGCATCGGGTGTAATTTTTAGTGGTCTGCGACGCCCCCGATTTTCCCATTGAAATGCATTGAAAAAAGTCAAAATCGCGTCGGTCGCGTCGTATGCGGCTAAAAAAGGCTTAAATGGTCCAGACGCGATGCCCCCGATTTCCCATAGGAAACAATGTTAAATGCCTCAATTTACCCGCGATGCCCCCGATGCCCCATAGGAAACAATGTTAAATGCCTCAATTTCACCAAATCATCATAGGGAACAATGGTAAATGGGCCAGAAACCCCCAAAAACTCCCCTGAACAGTGAAATGTCCCCCCAAAAGTAGTTTACGCCACCCCACGATCAACGCGAACCCGAAGCGTGGCGAGCGCAGCGGTACGCGTCCTCCGACCTTTTCATACCCCCACTATCCACGTCGGCGTGGAGTTGAGAATAGAATAGTGTGGCGAGCGGACGCGGATACCTTCACAGGTAAACGTGTCCCTTCGCGGGCTTCACAGGTATCCGCGTCCCCTCGCCACGCTTCGGGCTCGGTGGCTCTCTGCGCTCGCCACACTATTCTGTTCTCAACTCCACGCCGACGTGGATAGTGGGGGTATGAAAAGGTCGGAGGACGCGTACCGCTGCGCTCGCCACGCTTCGGGTTCGCGTTGATCGTGGGGTGGCGTAAACTACTTTTGGGGGGACATTTCACTGTTCAGGGGGGTGTTTTGGGGGGTTTCTGGCCCATTTACCATTGTTCCCTATGATGATTTGGGTAAATTGAGCCATTTAACATTGTTTCCTATGGGAAATCGGGGGCATCGCGGGTAAATTGAGGCATTTAACATTGTTCCCTATGGGAAATCGCGGGCATCGCAATCGGTACCATCGCACTTGATTTTTAAGTGCATGCGATGGCCGCGATGCCCCCGATTTTTACTCACGATGCCCACGATCATGATCGTTGTGGCCGTGCTAGGAAACAAGTACCCAGATAAGTGCTGTCAGCTAGGACATCCATTATTCTACAGAAGAATTGGAAAAGCTTATATACTTGTATATCTGGGTCTTTGCTGTTATTCTATATAGAGTATTTTTTTATATGTAGGATCCTGCGGGTGCTGTATTGGATGCAGACGCTTATTACATGTAGGATTTGTGAAGGAATTAAACGTGCATTTAATTGTCATATGGGTAGATCTGATTGTATGAGGGAGGGGGTGTTCTTGGTGTAAATATTTTATTGCAGTTTCTTGAAGTATAATCGACAATGTCAAGAAACATACAATAATAAGTAAGCTTATGGTATAAACCTATTATGTAAAAGGTGTCTGCCCATTTAGTTAGTGAGCAACAAGAGACTATATTACATAGATTTAGAAAAGAGGAGGGACCATTGAAATTAACTGACGCATTTCTTAATAGGAGTACATTACTTGGTCCTAAATATGTTAACTGTCTTTAGTCAATAGTTGTATAACAAACTTACATCTATAAGAGAGGACAATGGGGAGGTGGGGTTTCTCTTCTAATCAAGTTGCTATTTACTATAGGAGTTGTTTTTGGAAATAAAAAATATCTAGCGGTTTCTAGGATGGGCTTTGAGAGTCTTTGCTAAAATAAGAAAAATAGAATCTTGGAGATTACTGGAGAGGATTGAGACTTAAATCCTTTATGGAGAAGGTTCCTGCTGTCGCACTCCCTGGAACAAAAAAATTTCCACAAGACACTAGTCACTGGGTTGTCTATCGACTGGAGGATTTGTTTCACTTCATAATTTATGTTGCTTTTGGAGATGTATAGCAGCCTCTGGGTCCTTATGTCAGGATCTAGAGATGTAATGTCTGGGTCCCATTTTAGGTGGAGCGTATCAGTGGATGGGAATTTTTCAAGTTGTAGTAAGCGTATATCCTATGATAGGAGATGAAAAGTTTATCTTTTAGTTCGCAGACAGTCGGAGTAGAAGTTTTAATCCAATGAATTAATGAGTTTTTTTTAGCTAGGTAAGAATTATCATTAGAAAAGGAATATGGATCTGTGAGGAATGAGTGGTGTCCAGTTTTGAAAATTTTAGGCATAGGCAAGCAAGTGGGTCTAAGGACAGGGAGGTTTTGATTAACACTTTTATATAATGGGTGACTTTGCGGCAACATTTTAGAATCTTGCCACAAGTCCAAAAGCAGGGGGAAAACTTGGCATCCATCATTCTGCACCTCGGGCATGGTCCCAATGTTTGCGGAGTCATATGCTTAGTTTGGGCTGGTGCCAAGTTTAGTCTGTGTGGTTTTAAAAGGAACTTCTTGAAGATCGGCTGATTTTAGTATTTTCATAGTGGGGGGAAATTTCTGAAGATAGTGTGTGTGTGTATATCTATAACAGAGGAAAGATCAGATGACCACATTTGGGATAAGTATGGTGGGGTTTGGTGTGTGGAGTGTTCTAGAAGAATGTCATAGATGGAGGAAATTTTGAATTTGTCAAAATATAGTGAATTTAATAAGGGAAGTAATGGGTCTGGAGATTTATTATGGGAGGTATCCATTGAGAAATGTAGTGTCTCATCTGAAGATACTTAAAAAACTGGTATTAGAAAGGTCGTACTTGGTTTTCAATGTCTCAAAGGAGAGGACCTATCCCACTGGATCAAATAGTTTGGTGGCCAAGTCTAAGCCCTTTCTTTTCCAGATCAGAAATGTGTTATTAAATAATGATTGAGGGAAATGTGGGTTACCCCAAATAGAAACCCAGAGATATCCCAATTCATCCCTGTTTGTCATTTTATTTATTTGGATCCAGGCGTTGTAAGTGCTTCGGAACAGTACATATTTTAAGATATGTGAGGGGATCATTCGAATATGGGCATAAAGTAATGTGTTAGGGGAGTAGGGTGAAAAAACAGCTCTATCCTTTTCAGCGTCCGTGTATATAGATTTATCTAGAAGCCTGTCAGAAATTAATCTAAAATGTATTGACCATGAGTATAATTTAAAATTAGGTATGCAGAGGCCTCCTCAGATTTATCGCTCATTATTCTGGAGATAGACATCCTAGGACATTTGCCCATCCAAAGGAATTTGGACATGAGTTGGTTAATGAGTAATAGGTCAGCCTGTAGTATGATACAGGGTAATAGTTGTAACAAGGGAAATTAACACTTTTTTTAGAATTGCGGCTCTACCTAACAGGGAAAGGGGGAGCTTGGTCCAGCTCTCCAATTGTGTTGCAATCTTGGTAAATATTGAAGAGAATTTCGCTTTATAAATTTTTTATGGGGGTCATAAGTGACTGAGATGCCCAAATATTTAATTTGTGAGGATTGTATTTTAAATTTTGATGGGCTGGAGTGAGAAAGGATGGAGGGAGGTAAGGGAGTAATTGGCAAAAGCTCTGACTTGGTGACATTAATTTTATATCCTGAGAACGTGCTAAAGGAATAAATAATATTCAATATGTAGGGGATTGAAGACGTCGGATGGGATACAAAAAATGTCGTTGGCAAAGAGTGCTAATTTTAAGTCCGACTTGTCCAATTAAGATGCCTGTAAATTCTGGGGATGAACGAAGTGCTTATAGCAAGGGGTTCGATAGCTATGGCAAAGAGTAGTGGGGATAGAGGGCATCCCTGTGGGGTGCCTCTCTGTATGGGAAAAGGTGGTGAAAGGAATCCGTTACATGCTATTTGTGAGGAGGAGTTTTTATATATGGTCAGTAGAAAGGAGATAAATAATGGGGGAATGCCAAATTTTTCCATCGTGGAGAATAGGTGGGTCCAAGAGACAAGATCGAACACTTTCTCTGCATTGATTGTAAGAATTAAGGGTACTTGTTTCCTAGCAGGGCCACAATCGCGGCCATCGGGGGTAATTTTTAGTGGCCTGCAACGCGACCAACGCGATGCCCCCGATTTTTCCATTGAAAACAGTGAAAATCGGGTCGGTCGCGTCGTGTGCGGCTAAAAATGCTTAAATGGTCCACACGCGATGGCCGCGATTTCCCCATAGGGAACAATGTTAAATGGGTAACTTTACCCGCGATGACCGCGATTTCCCATAGGAAACAATGTTAAATGGGTCAATTTTACCCAAATCATCATAGGGAAGAATGGTAAATTGGCCAGAAACCCCAAAAAACCCCCCTGACCAGTGAAATGTACCCCCAAAAGTAGTTTACGCCACCCCGCGATCAACGTGAACCCGAAGCGTGGCGAGCGCAGCGGTACGCGTCCTCCGACCTTTTCATACCCCCACTATCCACATCGGTGTGGAGTATAGAATAGTGTGGTGAGCGCAGCGAGCCACCGAGCTCGAAGCGTGGCGAGCGGACGCGGATACCTTCACAGGTAAACGCGTCCCTTCGCGGGCTTCACAGGTGTCCGTGTCGCCATGGACACCTGGGAAGCCCGCGAGGGGATGCGTATAACTGTGAAGGTATCCGCGTCCCCTCGCGGGGCTCGCCACGCTTCGGGCTCGGTGGCTCGCTGCGCTCGCCACACTATTCTATTCTCAACTCCACGCCGACGTGGATAGTGGGGGTATGAAAAGGTCGGAGGATGCGTACCGCCGCCCCTCGCGGGCTCGCTGCGCTCGCCACGCTTCGGGTTCACGTTGATCGCGGGGTGGCGTCTAGTACTTTTGGGGGGACATTTTGATGTTCAGGGGTGTTTTTGGCCCATTTACCATTGTTCCCTATGATAATTTGGGTAAATTGATCCATTTCACATTGTTTCCTATGGGAAATCGGGGTCATCGCGGGTAAATTGAGGCATTTAACATTGTTCTCTATGGGGAAATCGCGGGCATCGCGTCTGGCCCATCGCACCCGATTTTTTAGTGCATGCGATGGCCCCGATTTTACCCCCGATGCCCGCGATTATGATCGTTGTGGCCGTGCTAGGAAACAAGTACCGAATTAAGTCAGATGTGGGGCAGGAATATGTGTGCTTGGGTGGCTGCTAAGATTTTATGTACATTCCATACAGATTGCCTGCCCATTATAAAACCTGTCTGGTCCTGATGTATTATGTGGGGGAGAGCTGGGTTCAGTCTGTTGGCCAGTTTTTTTGTTAGCAATTTGTAGTCGCAGTTTAGTAAGGAGATGGGTCTGTATGTACTTGGGCTAGTAAAGTTTCTACCTGGTTTGGGTAGGACTGACTATAGCTGAATTAAAGTGTGTTGGGAGGGATTTATTAGTCAGGATATAATTGAAAAGAAACTAGAATGTGTGCTAGTTTATCTGGGAACATCCAGTAGAAGTCTCCAGAGAAACCAACCGGGCCAGGGGCTGGCTTCAGGGATTTAATGGCTTGTGTGACTTCTTCTAATGTGATGGGAGCCGTGAGAGTGGACGTATACTTTGGGCGGGGGGGGGGGGGGTTAATTGAGGGAATTGGAGAGAGGACCAAGCGTATTGAGGATGTGGGGAGCTATTGAAACTTTCAGATGTGACTGTGGGGTCAAGTTGAGGTGTTGGGGGGGGGGGGGGGGAGAGGAGAAGTAAATTGATACATAAGTCTACCATGACTTGAGCTATCTGAGCATTAGATGTGGTTAAGTTACCATCTGGTAAAGTTATGGGATGTACTGTCATGGTTGGGCGGGTGAAGTTGAGTATGTTAGACATCAATTTACCAGTTTTATTACTGAATTTATGAAATTTGTAATTAGATCTAAATTGCATTTTATCTGACATGGCTTGAAGAGTAGTATCCATAACTGATCTGGCCTGGAGATACTGAGATCTGTTTGTAATAGTTGGGTGAGATAGGTAATTAGAGTAGGCTTCAGTTAGGGTTTCCTGTTGTTTAACATAGGATGAGGAGACCGCCTTAGCCAATACCTACCACAATTGATAAAAGAGGAACAGGTGGGATTTGTAAGAGACAGGCAAGGAACAGAAAATATCAGGAAAGCAATAAACATAATGGAACACTTTTCAAAAAAAGAACTTTCGCTTGACGCACAAAAAGCCTTCGATCGTCTCAACTGGGAATATATGGAGGAGGTCTTGAGGAAATTCAGAATAGAGGGAACGTTTCTTAAAGCAAGTTTGGTGCTATATTCAACCCCAACAGCACATGTATATACAAATAATAAAACTTCGTATAGATTCCCCATCACAAACCGGACGCGGCAGGGATGCCCACTCTCGCCAATTATTTTTGTGCTCTCTATAGAGCCCTTTGCTGAAAGCATAAGAATAGCGCAAGCAATAAAGGGGCCTTTAGTAAACAAAATCCAACATAAAGTAATGTTGTTTGCAGACGACGTATTATTAATGCTAACCCACCCAGAGAAATCGATAGAGACACTAATGGAAATTATTGACGAATATGCAAGAGCATCATATTATAAACTAAATTTAAAAAAAAGACGGAAGCCTTGCCAATAAACATAGAAGAGCCAAAATTAGCCAACCTGAAAGAAAAATACAAATTTAACTGGAGATTAAAAACAATTAAATACTTAGGAATAAACCTAGTAGATAAGGAGGAAAACCTAATAGAGTATAATTATACCCCAATGCTGGAACAATTAAAAAAGAAAACTAAAGATTGGATAAACTATGAGGTCAACTGGATAGGAAGGGTAGCAACCCTTAAAATGTTCCTCTTACCAAAAATAATGTATTTATTTAGAGCAGTCCCACGAATACTACCAAAGTATTGGCTAAACAAGTTTAATGCAGTCCTAAATAGATACATATGGAAAAATAAAAAAGCAAAAATAGCAAAGAAATATTTAGTGAGACAAAAAAAGAAAGGAGGCGTAGCACTACCAGACCTAGAAATATATCAACAAGCATGTACAATCAATCAAATATCAGGCTGGGTAAATAAAGGAAAAAAAGCAAGGGTAAAACTAGAGGATGACTTGACAGACCATTTGGACACAGATTAATTAATTTGGATACCATCAAAAAATAGAAACATAACTAGTTCTACCCCTAAAGCAATAAAAGGTACTCTGAAGGTATGGGACAACATACTAAATACAAAAGCTAAATTTACAGCCCCATTAAGACAAATGGAAATAAAAACAATATCAAAATGTATCCCACAGTTAAAACTAAAAGAATGGATAGCTAAAGGTATAACAAATTTACAAGACATATATTCTGGAGAAGGACTATTGTTATTTACACAGCTACAGACAAAATATGGTATTTTAACAGCAGACTTCTACAAATACCTCCAGATAGGAGCTGGCTGGCCGAATTCCCAACCACCGAGGACACATTAGAAAAACTCCCTAATAATTTATTAAATAAAATAAATAGTAAAAATCAGAAAGGAGGAATTACATTCTGGTATGGATATATCCTGAATAACAAACTAGAGGAGAAAATTAAACCACAGTATAGATGGGAGCAAGAACTGAAGGTGTCCCTGGATGAAGGGGATTGGGCCAGCCTGTTCAACTCAATACACACAATGACGAAGTCCAGTTCACATATTGAAAAATTTATGAGACTGTTTTATGCGGTATACCTAACTCCAGAAAAAATTAACAAATTTTGCCCGGAACAACCAAATACATGTTGGAGGTGTATGGAGGAAAGAGGTGACCTGCTCCATGTGTTCTGGTCATGTAGCAGACTAAAAGATCTATGGCACGAAATTGAACACCTAATTTGACAAGTAACAGGAGTCAAAATAAATCTGACCCCCCCCCCCAAATGGTATTGCTACACAGATATAATAAAGAAGTGGAAGTAAAAAATAAAATACATAGTAAACCATATTTACATGGCAGTGAAAACAGCTATCGCCCAGAACTGGAAACAGAGCCAAGCACCAAATCTAAACCTAGTAATAAGTAAGGTAAATTATGCATATAAGATGGAACATTAGAAAGTAACATAAATAAAAAAATGGCAAATGTGGGAAAAATATATGGTAAAGGAAGTAATACCACTTGGGGGGAGTCAAGAATAGACCTAAGACCAAGGAATTTATTGAACCCTGCTATAAATACCATATAAGTAATGTTTAAAAACCGAGATAGGTTAATACGGACCCATGAATGTTAAATGTAAAATGTTAAGTGTTAAATGTTTGTAAGTCAAGGAATGTAATTGAATATATGTGAGATATGGGACATATATGTAGATGTCAAACATATCTAAATGTATGTAAATGGTTTATAAAGAAAAAAAACAAAAAAAAAAACACAGGATGAGGAGAAGGATTTTTTTTTTTTTTAAGATGAGATTCGTATGCCATTATAACACCTTTTAGTACTGATTTTGCTGTCATCCAATACAATGGGGGGTTAGATGCTAGAGAATCACTATTATGAGAGAGGTATTCATCCCATGCTTCATGGAGTTTAGTTTTTAATAGCTGTGAACGTGTAAGGTGAGCAGGAAACCTCTATGCTCTGTATGTTGATATTTCTTTAGAAGTGTGTAGTGTAATATGTTGTAGTGCATGGTCTGATAGAAGGATGGGTGGATTTCTGTTTCCTTAGTTTGAGAGGAAAAAGGAGGCGGAAATGCATATGTAGTCTATACGTGATCAAGTATGATGTGCTGCTGAGAGGCACGTGTATTCTCTTTGGGTGGGGTGGAGGGCTCGCCAAACATCTACTAATTGGAGGGATTTTAATATAAAGGGGATATTTACTTTTGGGTTAAGTCTTGGGATATTAGTTTCAGATGATCTCTTTAAGGTAGGGTGAGAAGTCCAAATAAAATCTCCAGACAGTATGGTATTTGAATCTATATGAAAACAATTTTTTATAGAATTGTTTAGAATAGTTATTGGATGCATAAATGGAACATATTATATAAGGTTTACTATGTTTAAGTTAAGCATTATGTATCTATCTTCCGTATCTATTTGGGTGGTAGTAATTTCTATAGGTATAGACTTAGAGGCTAAGATGACTATGCCCCTCGCCTTACTTGTATAGGGAGCGGATGCTACCAATCTCCAATTCAACATTTGTAGTTTAAGGACCTCTGGGGGAGAAGATGTGTCTCCTGTAAACAGACCATGTCTAGATTTTGTCTCCGAAGATACAACAGCACCTTTCATCTCTTGGCAGGAGAATGGAATCCTCCTACGTTGAGTGTTCTGATTTTCATATTGGTCATGGGAGTCTGGGTGTGGTATCCAAGATTGACGTGGGTGAAATAGCTGCATTTCCACAGATTGGGTGTTGAATAGCCTGTAAACACAAAAGGGGAAATGGGGAGGGAAAGAAACTGACAAGACAAGGGGAACAACCAACAATGAGAAGGTGGTATGATCAACATACCTAGTGATTAACACAAAAAAAATTACTTTCCACACTGTAAATCAAAGAACTTATTAACGTAATGTGCCTCTTAACTGGGCACAGTTAAATTGTACAGATCCGAGTCAAAACAGTTGTCCTGAGACCCTAGTGCAGAGAATAGGAAATATTAGTGCCTTAATCATGTAAAATGTACTGCAAGTGGAGCACATTAATGAACATCTATCAATTCAAATCAATTATAACCTTAACAAAACCTTAAAGGTACAAGAAAGAGTCAAGTAGATTTTAGGTGTAGTTAAGGGAAGGGGAGGCAAGCTTCATCATGAAGATCGGCAGTAGAATTGGCTTCATAGCCTGAGTATTTTAGAGAAAAAATGATTCAGAATTAGTGGGAGGGATGAAACCAAGTTGCAGTCCTCAATGTCTTAGGAAATACATCTAGAGATCAGTCTTGGCAGTCAAGCTGGCGGATCGGATATGTCTGCAGAGTGGGTCTTTTGTAATTCTCTGAGGTATTCTTCAGCATCTTTTGGGGTGGAGAAATCTTAGTGGGAGTCTTCTATAAATACATGTAGTCGTGCAGGGTAGAGGAGGGCAAATTTATCAGCTACCAGTTTGGTGCAGATCGGAGAGAAGGCTCATCTCATCCTTGATAGCTCCACAGAGAAGTCTTGGAATAAACTGATGATGATTTTGCCTTCTCAAGTTATATTGGGGACTTCACGTGACTCTTTCCAGTAAGCAACCTTGTGTAGATCATGCAGCGGAAAAGCACCACTCTGGGGTGGGTGTCGTTAGGTCTGGGGGGAGGGGGGGGACTACTCGGTGGATTCTCTCTATTAATAGATCTTTACAATTCCGGTTGTATGCGTAGTAGTTAAGGTAATGTCTCGGTTACAAAACCCAGTCAGTGCTGGACCCTTTACGTGTTAGGGGAGACCCACAATTCTAATATTATTCCGTCTTGAATGGTTCTCCTCATCTAATTTATTCCATAGCTGATGGTTCTCTTTCTGTAGAGTGATGACCTGCATATCATGATTTAAACCCCCAATCCTGTTCTCACCCTCTGATACCCTGATACTGAGTTGGTGTATTTGCTGTTATCTCTGCCACTGCTTTTGTTAAGCAAGGGAGACATTGTGGACTAAATTGCCTCCACAATATCTCTGTATGATACAGAGGCGTTGGGGTCCCTGGTTACCTGTGGATCGATAACTCATTATAAAAACATGACTTTTAAAATGACTTAAATTTGTCCCTTTATTTTAAATGTTTGGTTTTGTTCTCCCATCCTCTTTAGGTGATGCCATGAAGATGGATATGGATGTAAAACGGAACAAGAAGAGCCTGTTAAACCAACATGGCCAGTACCCTGTGTGGATGAATCCAAGACAGAGAAAAAAGCTGAAAGCCCAGCGTGGGAAAAAGGGAAAATCCAAACCCCCAAGAGGACTGGCATGGTAGAATGAATGTGTATGTCGTACACAGAGTGGTAGGGGATGCATCTTACACAGAGGAAGAGCTGGCTAATATACAGCATGTAGCTGTGGTGGAGAGGTGGTGTCAATTCTCTAAGGACATTCTTCATTATTTTAAAATAAAGCTTCCTTTTTCACGAATCAATGTTGCAAGTGGGTTTTATTTGATCGACTCCACAATCAGTAAAAGTATGTGTACTATATTTTAGGTGTGTTTTGTCAAGGTTTACAACAAATACATGCTAACAAACAGCATTATAATATGTAATTTCTTATTTGACATTTACAGAAATAGGATTTGAAACTGTTACTAGCAATCATTTTTATTTCCTACAACAAATTAAGGTTGCCAAGTACAGAGTCTCCCATATACAAAATGATTGGGACCAGAAGTATTTTACAAATCAGATTTTTCCATGTTTTATAATACAGGTCGAGTATCCCGTATCCGAATATCCGTTATCCGAATTATTCCGAAATACGGACATTCCAGAAAGTGAAAAAAAAATTTTTTTTTGCTAAAAACTCACTGGGGACATATGTAACAGCATCACTGGGGACATGATATGTAACTGGCACTATATATGTGCAAGACAATGATTGCTTGGCATTCAAAATCAGTACTGAGATAGTACACACATTTTGTTTCACGTTTTGAAACCTTGTTTTTTGAACAATTAAAATATGTTTGTGTGTATTTTATGTGGTAATAAAATATATTTGTGTGTATATTATGTGTTTATACAGCATAAATGCAAGATACTTCAAAATACATCATTGAAATATTAAAATATTCCGAAATACGGAATCCGTTATCCAAAATTCTCCTGGTCCCGAGCATTTTGGAGCATTTTGGATACTGGATACTCAACCTGTATTCACATTCCATAATGAGATCTTCCGGATGGGACCCAAGTCTAAACACGGAATGCGTTTGTTTCATGTGCACCTTATACACCTTTATACACAGCCTGAAGATAATTTAAACATTTTGTTCATTACACAAAGTTTGTGTAAATCAAGCAATCTGAAAGCCAAGATGTTCTGCTAAAAAATTACGGAAGTTTCGGATACGAGGGGTTTGCTATGAAGCTTTGTTTTTTAAAAATATATATTTTTTGTCAATCATGTGATACCTATCACTATTTTTGTGTTAATAAAAACCTATTACTGAAAAAAAAAATATTTTATAGAGTTCTCGTAAGGTAAAACAAGTTGGTATATATAAAAGGGAACCAATAGGAGGGACAATAAGGGGGAAGGAATAAGATCTGATACAAAAGTGCTATATGACATGCTATAAAACATAAGTCTTCTGAAACATCCAGCGGTACTTGTGTACTAGCACGGCGCCCCAATTATTAGTCGCCCCGATTTTTTAATCGCATCGCATGCCATACACCCGATGGCATGCGGTGCGACGCGATTTTAACTCAAATTTGATATTAAATTGTAAAAGCTCCCTAATAGGTGCTTTTAAGTATAAAAACAGAAAAGAGTGCCAACATATAGTGCACAATTAAAACTCAGTGCAGCAGATGTGATTACACCCTAAAGTAGGACATCCAGAACCTACTTAGAAAGACATCTAATAGCAACAACAAAAGAGGTGTCTCACATACAGCGCTCTGTGTATAACCTTAACCCCTTCCCGCCGCAGCCTGTTTTTGCCTTCCTGACAGAGCCCTTTTTTTCAAATCTGACAGGTATCACTTAAGTGGGGATAACTTTTTTTTGCTTTTACTTATACCAGTGATTTTGAGATTGTTTTCTTGTGACACATTTTACTTCAAGTTAGTGGTAAATTTGGGTCGATACAGTCTGTGTTTTTTTGTGAAAAATACCAAAATGTCGTAAAAAAAAATGGAAAATTTTGCAATTTTCAAAATGTTAAATTTTCTGCTTGTGAGACAAATAATCATACCACTCAAAATAGTTAATAACTAACATAGACCATATGTCTACTTTATGTTTCCATCATTATTTCAACATCCTTTTAATTTTTTTGGACACTAGGAGTCTTAAAATATGAATAGCAAATTCTCAAATTTTCAAGAAAATTTCAAACACTGATTTTTTTAGGGACCAGTTCAGTTCTGATGTGACTTTGAGGGACTTGTATGTGAGACACCCCCATAAATGATGCCATTTCAAAAACTGCACCCCTCACAGTATTCAAAACCGCATTTTGGAAGTTTGTTAACCCTTTAGGTGTTTCACAGGAATTAAAACAAAGTGTAGGTGAAATTTCAAAATTTCATTTTTTTTTTGCAGATTTGCAATTTTAATACATTTTTCTAAGGAACACAGTAGATTTTACTAGAGAAATGTGACTAAAAATTGATTCCCCCAATTCTTTTGTTTTCATAAATATCCTATATGTGGCCCTAGTGTGCACGTTGACCAAACCACAGGCTTCATAATAGGAGCACCTACTTGATTTTGGAGCCTCCTTTTTATGAGATTATTTTTTAGGCACCATGTAGGTTTCTAGGCACCATAAGATGCTAAAAGTTAGGAACCCCCCCACAAGTGACCCCATTTTGCAAACTACACCCCTCAGGGAAATCATCTAGGGGTATAGTGTACATTTCAAACCCCCAGGGGTTTCACCAATTGTGGTACAACTGGGCAGTGAAAATGAAAAATTAAATTTTTTTTACACAAAAATGCAGTTCTGGCTCAAAATTTTTCATTTTCACAAGGAATGAAGGAGACAAAGCACCCCAAAATATGTGCCCCAATTTCTCCCGAGTACGGCAATGCCTCACATGTGACCAAAAAATACCATTTGGGTGCATGGCAGGACTCAGAAGGGAAGGAGTGATATTTGGATTTTGCAGCACAGATTCTGGTGGAATGTTGGTGGGTGCTATGTCGCATTAGCAAGACCCCCGAAGCACCAATACAGTGGAACCCCCCCACAAGTGACCCCATTTTGCAAACTATACCCCTCAGGGAATTCATCTAGGGGTATAGTGTACATTTCAAACCCCCAGGGGTTTCACCAATTTTGGTACAACTGGGCTGTGAAAATGAAAAATTACATTTTTTTACACAAAAATGCAGTTCTGGCTCAAAATTTTTCATTTTCATAAGGTATGAAGGAGACATAGCACCCCAAAATCTGTGCCCCAATTTCTCCCGAGTACGGCAATGCCTCATGTGTGACCAAAAAATACCAGTTGGGTGCATGGCAGGACTCAGAAGGGAAGGAGTGATTTTTGGATTTTGCAGCTCAGATTGTGGTGGAATGAATGGTGGGTGCTATGTGGCATTAGCAAGACCCCCGAAGCACGGTGAAATGATGAACCTAATAATCCATAAATGTGTGGTATGTTTTAAAACACTCCTTTATACATAGGCCGGGTTTGTCGGGGCAAGTTTCACAGTGGAAAATAGTATCCTTTCTTATTCCCTTTTTATAGCAAACTTTGCACCTTTTTGTGTCCTGCCCTTTTTTGCAGTGGAGGGGATTTCGTTAGGAAAATGCTGCCCTGGTACAATACGGGGGCCAGTACTAGAAGTACTGGGGCCCTCTGCCTGCTGGTTCCCAAATATTAGGCCCTTTATGACTTCCTCTTGAAAGTGCATAAATGTCCCCCTCTGGCTGGTAGAACGGAATAGCACGTAAGCGTTATACAGTGCCATCTGGATGATATACACGGCCAGCTTCTTGTACCAGATTTTTGTTTTCCGCAGGGGACTGTACGGCTTCAGTACCTGATCTGAAAGATCCACTCCGCCCATTATTGTAATCTAGGATACAAATAGGTTTTGAGGTGTGGGTACTGGTACCTCGTACAGGGACGGAGGTGGTACTGTCTTCATGAATTGTTGTCAGTATAAGGACATCCCTCTTGTCCTTATATTTGACCAACAACATATTTTCGGTGCCTATTCCCCTGCTTTCACCCCTTCTCAGTAATTGGGCAACGTGCGTTTTTGGGAGGCCTCTTTGGTTCTTGCGCACAGTACCGCAAGCTGCTGTACCTCTTGAACCAAGGGCCTTAAACAGGGGGATGCTAGTGTAAAAGTTATCCACCTAGAGGTGATAACCTTTATCCAGGAAGGGGTGCACTAAATCCCAGACAATTTTTCCACTAACACCTACGAGGGAGGGGGGGCATTCTGGCGGTTCAATTCTTGAGTCCTTCCCTTCATATACCCTAAACCTGTGGGTGTACCCTGAGGTGCTTTCACACAGCTTATACATTTTTATGCCATACCTTGCCCTCTTATTGGGAAGGTACTGGCGGAATTTAACCCTTCCTTTAAAATGTATAAGGGACTCGTCGATACAAATAAATTTTTCAGGGATGTACATCTCTGCAAATTTGGCACTGAAATGATCAATGACCAGCCTGACTTTGAATAGCCGGTCAAAGGTGGGATCATCTCTGGGTGGGCACTGTGCATTATCGGTGTAATGTAAAAATTTAAGGATTGTCTCAAAACGAGTCCGAGCCATGGCCATACGGTAAAGTGGGGTGCTGTACAGAACATCTGTACTCCAATATTGCCTAATTTCTGGCTTTTTTACTATGCCCATATGTAACACCAGACCCCAAAACGTCATCATCTCTACTGCATCTACAGGGGTCCACCTAGCAAATGATGACGTGGGGTTTTGAGCAATAAACTGCTGGGCATATAAATTACTTTGGTCCACCATTAAATTTATAAAATCATCAGAGAAAAATAATTTGAAAGTCAATTTCTCTGAGACCTGTTGAATCAAATTGGATTCCTGGGATGGCCAAAAACTCAGGAACCTGGGGCTCAAAATTGTCTGGTGGTGGGGTCCATACGGGATCAATCATTTGGGGGGGGTCTCAGCTGCTCTACGGGGGCGTCTTTGAGGGGGTCCCTCATCACTAGAGGAGGAAGAGGAGCTTAAGACGAATCCTTCAAATTCCCCGCTTGCTTCACTGGCTGTGTCAGAGTCAGAGGCAAGCATGGCATATGCCTCCTCCGCTGAATACATTCTTCTGGATGACTGGGATGACATTTGGGATGCCATTTTTATTTTTGTGTTTCTGTAAGTGTAATGTTTCAACACGTGTATAGTGTAGGGGGGGTACAAACTTTATTTCAACACGGGGGGTATGTAGTGTGTAGTGTGTTTGTAGTGCAGAAAAAAAATACTTTATACAGGAATTTGATCCCAATAAAAAAAAAAAATTGAAGGGGTAAAAAAAAAAAAAAAAAAGGTCCTGCGCCAAAAATTGAGCACAGATGTTGGTCAGTAACATCCGTCACTGAACAGCGCTCAAAGGCAACAGGAATTTGATCCAAAAAAAAAAAAATTATATCAACCCTATGCCAAAAATGCTGTTCAGTGATGTACGTCACTGATCAGCGCTCAGCGGCCACAGGACACCCACAAAAGCAACGTGGGTGGAAAAACAATTTAAAAAAAATAAACCACAGCACTCTCCAAAAAAAAAACAATTTAAAAAAACTGCAGAAAAAAAAAAATATCAACCCTGTGCCAAAAATGCTGTTCAGTGATGTATGTCACTGATCAGCGCTCAGCGGCCACAGGACACCCACAAAAGCAACGTGGGTGTAAAAACAAAACCCCACTGCACTCTCCAAAAAAAAAAAAACTGCAGATCAGTGATGCAGTGATGCAACACTGATTAGCAGTGAGGGGCAGCAGGCACCCAACTGTGGGTGCAACCTGACAGGGTATATATATAAAAAAAAAAACCTGGACCCCCAAAAAGTTGCTGATCAGTTAATTTATACTGATCAGCACAAAAGGGGGGGCAGCAGTCAGTTGCACAGGCAGCACAAGCTTTGGTGCAACTGACAGGTATATATATAAAAAAAATAACCCCTGCACCCCCAAAAAGTTGCTGATTAGCACAGATATACTGATCAGCACAAAAGGGGGTGCAGCAGACACAAAATATAGCACTCTCTGTCACTATCTCTGACTATCTCTCACTATCTGTCACTCTATGACACTGCAGCAGCAGCACACAGGAAGTGACAAGATCCAGTAAGCATCCAGCTGCTGGCAGCACTCTACCAGCGGTGATCAGGCAAGGATCAGGTATGTATATCACGACAGATTGGCCGGTGACCGCTCTGCACGCAATTCCAGACCGGAATGGCGTCTGCAGCGCAGTCACCGTTAGTTTAAATAACGCGCTATGGCTGTGATTGGTCCGTCGGTCCGACGGACCAATCACAGCCTTGGGGGCAGGTGGGGTGAGGTGTGGTCATCACCGGTGACCCCCTCACGCCCCCTCCCACCCGGCGGTGATTGACACCTGTGTTACCGAGCGTCATATTCGCCGGTAACACAGGAAAACGCTGCGATTGGCTGTTCACATTGAACAGCCAATCACAGAGATCACCGACGGGGGGGGAGGCATCGCCGCCCCCCCTGGACATGCTGGGACATGTCTGCTGTCAGGGACAGCAGACATGTTTAAACTGTCACCGCGTCTATAGACGCGGGGACAGTTTAAAGTCATGACGTATATATACGTCATGTGTCGGGAAGTACATCCCGGCCATGACGTATATATACGTCAAATGTCGGGAAGGGGTTAAAATAGAGATGCCACCATTTGTTTTTTCTCCTTTAAATGGAGATCTCAAATCTGCAGGCTTTTTGGTGAACCTGAAATGATAAACACCCAATCTCACAGATTTTGAGAGAGGGTGAGATAGGAGAAAAATGTAGTGCAGATTATCCTTGGTTTTAAAAAGGGGTTTAATTTACAATCCGCACTTACAACATAAAAGCTTTTAAAACAGCATGTAGTACATTCCACCAGGCAAAAACAGCTCACAGTTAGATGGAGGAGGATCTTAAAACCAGGGGTCCAACGTCCAGTCCGGAACCAGAAAGGGGGATCCACCGATATGCACCTTTTGACGACCTGTGTTCAGCCTTGGATGGGGGTATGCACCGTCAAACACTCAACGCGTTTCGAAGGAATCTTCTTCAGGAGTGTGATTCTCTGTAGGTCTAGCAGGCATATTTATACCTGGAGGTATAAATATGCCTGCCAGACCTACAGAGAATCACACTCCTGAAGAAGATTCCTTCGAAACGCGTTGAGTGTTTGACGGTGCATACCCCCATCCAAGGCTGAACACAGGTCGTCAAAAGGTGCATATCGGTGGATCCCTCTTTCTGGTTCCGGACTGGACGTTGGACCCCTGGTTTTAAGATCCTCCTCCATCTAACTGTGAGCTGTTTTTGCCTGGTGGAATGTACTACATGCTGTTTTAAAAGCTTTTATGTTGTAAGTGCGGATTGTAAATTAAACCCCTTTTTAAAACCAAGGATAATCTGCACTATATTTTTCTCCTATCTCACCCTCTCTCAAAATCTGTGAGATTGGGTGTTTATCATTTCAGGTTCACCAAAAAGCCTGCAGATTTGAGATCTCCATTTAAAGGAGAAAAAACAAATGGTGGTATCTCTATTTTAAGGTTATACACAGAGCGCTGTATGTGAGACACCTCTTTTGTTGTTGCTATTAGGTGCTTTTAAGTACCCGAAGGGGTTCTTACAATGCTTAAATGCACCCCCACGCCACCCCCCAAGTATAAACGTGAACCCGAAGCGTGGCGAGCGGCGGCGGTACGTGTCCTACGACCTTTTCATACCCCCACTATCCACGTCGGCGTGGAGTTGAGAATAGAAAGTACGGCGAGCCCGAAGCGTGGCGAGCGGACACGGATACCTGTGAAGCCCGCGAGGGGACGCGTATAGCTGTGAAGGTATCCGCGGGGCTCGCCACGCTTGTGGCTCGCTGCGCTTGCCACACTTTCTATTCTCAACTCCACGCCGACGTGCATAGCGGGGGTATGAAAAGGTCATAGGACGCGTACCCCCGCCCCTCGTGGGCTCGCTGCGCTCGCATCGCTTCGGGTTCACGTTTATACTTGGGGGTGGCGTGGGGGTGCATTTAACCATTGTAAGCACCCATCAGGGTGCTTATACAATTTATAATAGCATCGCATTGTATGCCATATACAATGGCATACAATTTTAAAATTGTATGCCATTGTACAACATTGGCCGATATCGCATTGCATGCGATATGGTCTGCGATGCGATGGGCGCCGTGCTAGTACACAAGTACCCAACCAGCAGTAGACCGAAGCCGGTCAAGTATGCAAATCAGTCACTGGAGTGTTCTGTTGTGTTTTTTTTATTTTTTTATTGTGTTTATTTAAGAATAAGAACAATAGCTTACATGGTAGTGATAGACAAAGTTGTAGATGGTGTAAAAAGTTTAGCAAAGAATCCCCTTTTCATAAACCATTGACAGTATTTTAAGCAATCATACCCATATCTAGTCCCATTTTATTCTAAAATGGTGCAGAGCCACTTTACGGACATTTTCCGTGGAAAGTAGAGTTGTTAGATAAGGAAGCCATACCGAAAATTTATTTCGCTGAGCGAGATTCCACATCTAGCAAACATTCAATATAATCCATTTGGAATAAAAACAATAAGTGGGCCAACATTTGGGAAATGAGTATATATTTTTCTTTTTGTATCCATTGTGGTGTTTTTCAAAGGACAGCTGCTACGCCAGCCAGTAATAGTTTAGGGTACTTGTTTCCTAGCACGGCACCACCGATTTTAATTGTATGCAATCAGGTCGCAAAAATCGGGTCCATCGCATGCAACCAAATCGCATGCGATGCGACCGACCCGATTTTTTACATTGGCCCGAATGTTAAATGCCCCCCTGACCCCATTTTTCATTGTACGCCCCCTCATTGTTAACGCCACGATCAACGTACACCCGAAGCACAGCGAGCCCGCGTCCTCCGACCTTTACATACCCCCACTATCTACGTCGGCGTGGAGTTGATTTTATATAGTGTGGCAGAATGAGTCCTGGACAGGTGTTCCACCATCGGTGATGTATGCAAATCATTGTGTACGTCTACGAATTAGGGGCCGGATTCACGTTGCCTTGCTAAGCAACATAAATTTGCTGTTTAGGGAGCCATCTAACGACGTACGAGGGATTGCCCGCACCCTGTGCCTGGTGAACATCCACACCGCATTGCAAATGGATTACCGCCCATTCGCATCGGAGAGTACAGTGGTGAAATTATTCGATGGTCGCTGACCTTGGAATGATTTAACCCATCTGACTCCTACAATGGGGTGGGCACTGATGCCATGTGACATCAGCCGCCTGCCCCCAGAAGCCATCGGCCCATCTGCGTTCCTATGGGGACACCCACTGTATTTGTGGGTATGCCCAGGAAATGCTGGGCGTCCCCATGCACCAGCCCCCTGCCCGCCCCCATCCTGACACCCTCCCCCCGTGTGATTGCCTCGGCACAGTGGCCCTGCATATGTGTATATTTGCTTATATACATGCGCGGAGCAAAAACATTGGTCCACTGTGCGCAAACACCGGGGACCGATCAAACGTGAATCAGGCTCTAGGTCCAATGCCCAGCTACTGCAAGTGGAGGCAAGTACTGATCACTGTATATGACATTCTTATGCAATTTACTGACTTCTGTTTCTGCACTTCCTGCATATTTAGGAGATCTACAAATACTGTAGAACACAGATGCTGTTTCTAAAACAATGTTTTTTTAACATTGAGTATGAAAAGCACAAAAATTCTACAAATGCTTAAATAAAAATCAGAAAATAGTATTTGACTTCAAACAAATATTTTATTGTTTTAGGTTCTTTATATTTAGTACTAACCTACTTTTATGATGTAAATATTTTATGTATTTGAATTTGCTTTTACTTTATGTATGCTGCCTTGCTGCAGTGGCCTGGAATATGTTGCTTACACAATTAAGATTTTTATCATTCCAAATCGTATCAACATGTGAAGCAGCACCTGCAACCTTTTACTGTTTGTTAAAACCATATGATACTTTTATGTATATTCTATATTGCCAGTTCAATGGGGTTTTTCTTATTTTACTAACAATACTAACAGTATAGATGCCACACAAGTGACTTGCTCTAAACCATGTGTATTGGCTATAGGAAAGCTGTTGGTAAATATTTACCACTGCATGTAGGGATACGGTCGTATTGTCGACACCACTTAGGTCGAGACCGTTGGGTCGACAGGTGTCAAGGTTGACATGGGACAAGGTCGACATGGTGTTGGGTGGACATGGTTTTCTTTACTGTTTTTTGAGCCGACAGACGGCATTTCATGCCCTACCATCCACTAAGGCATGGTGGGAGAATAAAATAGTGTGCCGAGCGCAGCAAAGCACCGTGCCCGAAGCATTGCGGGCGATGGGGATTATGCTAGGTACACACCAGAACGATAATGATCCTGAGCAGATCGTGAGACGATCGTGCGATCTGCATAGGATCCGATCACGATCTGTCTCCAGTTGTATGAATCATTTACAGATCCTGACTGCAGCACGTAGGATCTCCAAAATGACCAAACGACCAGTGGGGATGCGCATCGAATCAGAATCAGATCTAAAACATGCCCAATTTATATACATATATACATACATACATACACCCATACACCCATATATATACTCACATATATATAATATTGTGAGTATATTATATATAATATTCTCTCTCTCAGACAGCCTTAATGTATTACATATCACTTATATGTATAAATCTGTATGTGTTTTGCTGTATCTGGATATTAAATTACTTAATGTTTGTGGGCAAAGATTTGCAGAATTATCGGTGGACCACTGAAATGGTCGTGCACAGTATGAGTGGAACCAATTACATATGAGGAAACATTGGGATCAAAAAAAAAATTTCCTTTCGCATTTTTTTTCCCCCGATTTTTTGTATTTTTTTCCCCTGGTAATTTTTTATGGGGTATCCAGTTAGCTCTCCCATAGAATAATACTTTTTCACGCAGAGACACAGTTATCAGGGATTTTGCTTTGCTTGCCCAATAAGCCGTGGCTTGTGCTGGCTTATTGAGGCTAATGGATACCAATTACCAGCAATTAGTGACCGCAGGTAATTGTATAGTTTGTAAACTTTGTAAAGCATCCATCCGATCCAATGCGCGGTCCTGTGAGTGTCGTAAAGAAGCCCCTAAATCGCTCGTACTGCACCACTGATTTATTGGAATTGGATGAAAAAAGGAGTGCTTTTTGTGCATGCGATCTATCATATGCTATATATCACAGGAAGTTTGACTGATGTTTCCAGTCCCTCTAGCCCCCTAATTCAGCCTATCAGATATATCTTATGGTATAATTGTATACCATAAGATATAAAGCTATATCTCATGCAATATATCTTGGCAATCGCATGAGATATATCTTATGCAAAAATTATACCAAAGTACAAAATCAGATGGAATCACTCCCGGGGAGTTCAAGGGAAATTCCATCCGACTTCAGGGTCAGATGTATCCTTGTAGTGTATGGGGCCCTTTACAGCTTTAAAAATGCTTTTGACAAATATTATGTGTTGTTGTGATAACCTACAGTAGGTGGTGCTATTGCTGTTTGTGAAGATGTTATGATTTAGCAGCACTTATTTACAAATGACTTGGTGAACACTGTGTACTGAAAGAAGAGTTGACAGAAGTCCAGGTTGGTGACGCTTCGCACAGAGATCTGGCATCAGAAGAAAATTTCAGAATTTTCTATCCTTTCATATTGTACCTTCCAGACAGAAAAAAACAGGCCCAGAGGTAGACGAATTGGTAGCTGTTTTTTTTACTACTGCACAAAAAAAAAACCTCCTGTGGAACACTTCCCCTCTAACATGCAGGAATGTAATACTGTACTGCTCTACAGCACTAGATGGTCATTTTATAAAAACACAGGTTTTAGAAATACCAGAATCCTTCCTAATTGAAAACAACAGTAAAAGACAATCTATCCTGTTACATGTGGTCAGCTCACTTGTATTGAAGTAGAAGAAATAAGAAAATATGTTAATGCACTTAATATGTTTTGATTTCACTGTCTTGAATTTTCATTACTTTTCTCAGCATGCTTATTACATTTTATTGATCTTTTCTAGAGATAGTGCTTTACTTAATGTATATTTGCTGGGGTTCCAGATGCTTTGTATTCTACATTTAATTCATGCCGGATGCTTTCAGTCAAGATCTTTCTCTTTGGTACTTCTCCATAGTCTGAGCCCCTTGATGTACTCTGACCAGCTGGTCCTTTTGTAATATCTTAGAAAAATAATAGATTGCTCAGAACATAATTATATACCTGATACATATTGATCAGCATAATGTGATTTAATTAAACCATAAATCTGAAAATTATTATAAAAGTTCTAAGTAGATGCAATAAATTCCCACATCTTGCATAAGGGTACCTTTTGATTCATTCAAAGACAGTCAAATTAATAATATTGATCTATTTAATAATAGGTATATATTCAATTAGTGTTGGATCCATTCAAATCAGCGGGCAAATCCGAATGTCAGATTTGGGTACTGATTTCTGCTCCCCTGGCTGGGGCCAGGACCAAGTGAGTGGCGACGTAGGGTGGGCGGGAGGAGGTGGTAGCTGGGACAGCTCCCGGCTGAGCTGCTGCTACTCACCCGGCACCATCCTTCCTGCCTCAATCTGACATCTTTTCAAGTCAGATAGCTGGAAATGGGCCAAATCCTGTAGCGTTTCCATCAAAAGAAGGTGGATCTGCAGCTAATCCGCCAATCCACCTGGTTTCCGACAGGTCAGAGCATTCCGAGCTGTTGCAAAAAGCAGCCAGAATTGACTAGGTCAGAACCCCTTCCAATTGAAATCAGTTGGCCCGACAAGATGGCAGTTTTGACTGTAATTAAATATACCCCATAGGGGTGTATTCAATGATTTTAGCGAGCATTGCGGACTGCTCAAAGTCACAGCTCGCAGGGGGCCAGATGCTCTAAGGTTCAAAAGTGATAAAATGGAGAGTGATAAATAACCAACCAATCATATTTCTGATTTCTCCAATTTCCCTTCCCCCCTCTCTGACATCACCTTCTCTCTTTTAAGTTATGCCTCACTGCTTCTCCATCTCCACCTCCCAAAACTACAACCACCAAATGTAAAATCGAGACTATTGACACCACCTCCCTCTTTGACTCTATTATTGCTCTCTCATGTCCTGAACAAGCCACTTCCCTATATAATGCTTCACTCACTTCTGCTCTTGATTCTGTCTCTCCACCAACCACTATTCACCCCCGCAAACGAACACCCCAACCCTGGCACTCCAAATGCACCAGAAAACCTGCAAAAATGTTCACGTACTGCTGAACGACATCAGACTTCCTCCATTTCAAGCTTATGCTTTCATCCTTCAGTGCTGCTATTTCCCTTGCTAAACTTCATACGTCAATAAACTCATCTCCCAGTCTAAACCCCCCCCCCCGGCGCCTCTTTGCCACTGTCAACTCCCTCCTCTGCCCACCTCCTCCCCTCATCATTCTCTGCTCTTGACTTTGCCACTTACTTTGCATCCAAAATTGACTCCATACATCATGGCATCACACCCCTGGGCTGATATGGCACACTTAGCATCACCCCTGGACTAATACAGCACACTTGGCAGCACCCCATGAATTATACGGCAGACTTGACTTGCCCCAAGAATTATTTGGCACACTTAGCATCACCCCTGGACTGATACGGCACACTTAGCATCACCCCTGGACTAATACAGCACACTTAGCATCACCCCATGAATCATATTACACACTTCGGCTCACCCAGGAATTATGCGTCACACATGCGGGCATCCCTGACCTGATACAGCACACATGGAATTATACGGCACAGATGGCGGCACCCCTGGACTGATACGGCACACATGGCAGCAGGTATGGAATTATACGGCAGACATTCCTGCAGTAAAAATAAAAATTTGTATTCTTTTAATTATAAAAAAGAGCAGCACAGCTGGAATTATACGGCAGACTTAGAAACACCCCATGAATTATACAGCACTCTTGGCTCACCCCTGGACTACAGCGCATTTAACTTTGCAGTAAAAAAAAAAAAAACACTTTATTTTTATTTTCATTAAAAAAAGGGCAGCTTCCCTGGTCTGATACGGGACACATGGGGGAACCCCTGGAATTAAACGGCACACATGCGGGCACCCCAGGACTGATACAGGACACATGGGGGCACCCATGGAATTATATGGCACACATGCGGGCACCCCTGGACAAATACAGCACACATGTGGGCACCCCTGGACAAATACATCCGTGCTGACTGAAATCACCAGCCTGTTTGAAAATGGCGCCAACCGCCGGGAACTATATATCCCCAGGTCTCGCGAGAATCCGACGCGAGATGATGCCATTTTAGCCTAGATTTGGACTCGGAAATATGGCGGGAGCCGGCGAACTCCTCGGATTAGGTAAGTTCGGGGGGGGGGGTTCGGATCTCTAGGATCCGAACCCGCTCATTTCTAGTAAATTCTTGCCCTCAAGTAATCAAGCAAGTAGTATTATGGCTTTAGTAAATCTAGCCTACAGATCATAAGACTGTGTTAAAGCATCATACTGGAAGATACAGTATGCATTCCTCTCAGCTCCATAGAAACCTGTGATTACCTGCAATACTTCCTGCACCACTATGTAAACATACTGGCTGGTGAGCTATATGACACCCTGCTACGCTGAATTTCCACTTTGAGAACCGGTGTGTAACAGTGAGTACAGATGTACCTGTAATCTATCCATACTACCAATGTCATGGGCAGCCAGGGGGAGGTTGTTAACTTTACTTTACGCAGATATGATAGTTACGCCACTGCATATACCACTGTTTCTGTGTTATTATTCTTATTATTTGATACTAATTGTGTGACCTATTTACTAACATATTTTGTGGGCTTCAGCATACCGATAAAACCAAACAATCATAAGGCTGTCACTGCTCCTGACGTCTGTAGGGGATTTAAAGTGTTATACATGCCAGAGGCCACTACATGTTACTCGACAGAGCAAATCAAGTGTTGTTCTGTCCTTTTGACAAGCTGGGAACTAGTTTATGATAATCTATGATATACATTAATGATACTGTAATTATATGTGCCTAATGGCTCAGAACACATAAGAAAAAGACAAGTAAATCTTTCAGCACTTCTATAGCTGCATGCATAACCCATGGACACCTATTTAATGCATAGGACTTTTCCTACTTCCAGCGTTTTTCCAAAGTATCTTCTCCATCTCTTCTTCCCTTATTTCCCCTCTTCCTTTGTCTGCCTCATCTTCTAGTCATCCCATTTTATGTTGCCCAATCCTTCTCTCCAGGGGCCAGATGGACTAATCTTGAAAAGTGATAAAAATGGGAAGTGATAAACCACCAGCCAATCAGCTACTATCTGCCATGTCACAGACTGAAAAATGACAGTGTGGAGCTGATTAGTTGGTGGTTTATCACTCTGTTTTATCACTTTACAAGGCTTAGTACCTCTGGCCCCATGTGTTCTCTTCCTTTCTGGTCTCATGTGTCCCTCTATATATTGTCTGCACATTGTACACGTTTGATAAGAGCCTCATCTTTGTAAGCCCTGCTAGTTGATCCTTACCTTATCTAATTTGCCACATCTCTCATTCCATTTTACTATCTGCTTAAAGGTCCATACACACTGGGGGATTTTTCCCAGCGTGTATGCACAGCGATGTAGTGATAATCTCTGGCTGTTAAATGGCTCAGTGCATACACACTGAGCAATTCTCCCCCTGCCCAGCAATTTTCCCATATGGTGGACGGCTTTCCATAGCAAGACACCATGGAAAGTCATCCACTTGGATAGTAAAACCAGTTGACGGCGGCCGGCATTGATATGAGAGTGTGCATCAGCACTCACCGCCGGGACGTACACTGAAAGCAGCTCCAAAACACCAAAAGTGAGCTGCTTTCAACTCAATGTCACCCAGTGTGTATGGGCCTTTAGCTTGATGTGATTTTTGTTTTTCCTGACAACTGTCCCACTTGTCACCTTTCCCTTTGTCTACCCTCTTGTCTTCCCCAAGCATCCAATTTTTTTACTGTCCCCAATGCATGATTTGATCCCTAGCTGTTACTTCTTGTTCCGTGGAAATGTGACATACATAATATAGATACCCCCTTTAATCATTATCATATCATTATCATTTCATATCATATTCTCTGTGTATGATATCATCAAGTGAAACAACCCCTCTCATCCCTCCAAATAAAATATTTTAAACAGGTAAGGAGAGACATGAATTCCCCACCATCAATGGCAATGGAATTTGATGGCAACCACCGATTGCAATGGCAACGATGGCCATCCCTAGGCCTTTTACTCTTGTAAGTCAGACATTGCACTTTCCCTCTGCTCCTCAGCCCACTTCATGCTTGCTAACCCCAGTCTCCATTAATCCCCTGCAAACCTGATATGATAGCACATCTCCTTAAACCTGCAGGGTAGTAGTACGTAAGAAGCTCTGTCTCCTAACATGAACTTTTGTGGGGTTTTGCATAGGGAGGAATCCTACACATCTGGGAGTGTTCCGCCAGAGAACAATGTTTTTGTTCAGTCTTATAACTTTCCATTTTATACCAGAAGATGGCAGCCTTGGCTTGATGTAAACTTACATTCAAACCATATCCGAGGAAACAGTGTGTGCGGCCAATGAGCAACTGGTCACACATTTTTCATCTAAATATCCTGTTCTAAAGTGATGCTAGCTAAGCAATGCTGTATTATTTTATATTACTTACAAAATAAAAATGTTGGTCTTATAATTAGGATAATTGGTTCTTCATAACTGTTCGTTAATATGTTTTTTATAGTTGTATAGTGTTGTTATGGGCAGCACAGATAGTGTAATGGTTAGCACTACTGCCTCACAGCACTGAGGGGGATGCAGTCACTTTCCCGGCGGTTGGAATCCCGGCGGTCAAAATCCCGACCGCCTAAATCCCTGCACTTTGTCCCTCTGTGGGTGTCCACGACACCCATAGAGGGAGAATAAATTAGAGTGCCGAGCGAGCCCACAAGGCGAGGCGATCCATGTCCCCCCTTGTTGGGATTTCGGCGGTCGGGACTCCAGAGTCGGGATTTTGACCGCTGGGATTCCATACCAATTCCCACTGAGGCCATGGGTTCGATTCCCACCATGGCCCTAACTGTTTGGAGTTTGTATATTCTCCCCATGCTGACGTGGGTTTACTCCGGGTACTCTGGTTTCCTCCCACAATCCAAAAATATACTGGTAGGTTAATTGGCTTCCACCAAAATTAACCCTATGATAAATGTGTGTGTTCATGTACATGTGATAGGAATATAGATTATAGATATTTATAGTTAGAAAGCAATTCTAATTTAATTTCAAACATTTTTACAGAAATCTTATATTCACTTCACTAATGACCTAATCAATATAGACATGTACAGATAAAATTCAACAATCAAAAGAAATGTAAACTAACTAAATAATAAATAAATAAACAACAAACAGTTTTTAGCCCTTTTCCAACTAGATGAGGCTGCGGTCCGAGCAGAAACAGGAAGCAGCAGCAGTTACAGGGGGTACAATGGCTTTGAGGGAAAAAAATAAATCCTTGCACTTAAATATCTAAATAACAATAAAATAGCCTGTCTGGTTTCTGTTGTTTTCAGATGTCTGATGATCTCTTTCCTTGAGAGGGGAAGAAAAAGGCAATACACTTTCGTGGTCGTCAAAGGCATAACACACAAAGACAATTATACATTAATGTATCTGAGAAATGTGGGAAAGAGCCCATGGGAGTGAAGCTGGGGCAGACCACCCAACTCTATTCACATGTTTAATTACAGTTGTTAGCTCACTTCATTTGTGATCAAAGCTTTAATGGAACATATGTCTCCATTGGTGAAACGTAAGTTGCAAGATCAGTACATATGGCACATTTAAAAGGCGCTGAAAAATAGTTTTAGGGAGCTGTAACAAAAGGTGATCATTAGGGTGAAGGAAGGAGGGCTGCTTTGATAGAGTTCATTCTAAGGACAGCGCCTATTCAGAATGTGCAGACACTACTTGTAAACAGACACTGATGTTCTCATCAGGAAATGTGGAAAAAAGAAAGATACAAACCCAAAGAGAAAGTGCCTGGAGATAAAAGTTAACACTAGACTAGTGTCAGTCATGCTCAGATTAACTCTCCCAAGGATGCAGTGTTGGTGAACTTATTTATAAGGATACTGTTACTGTAGCTGGGGAGATGCAGCTGTTTTACGCTTTGCTTTGTTTTTGAACACACAGAAAATGACAAACTTTATATTTAATTGACATGTTTTTATTCATCTTTCATGTTCCAAATTACAATTTTCATTAGATTCATCTTCAACAGGATATTCGCCCAGCTAAGAACAAAACAGTGCAAGTGATAAAAGATTAAGGGTCAGAATTATCAAGCACAGTTACAGATGTAGCGTCTGTCATTCTTGCAGGGGCTGGTGGTAGATTTGCCAACCCACGCCAGCCGCCGAAAGGGGACACGGGCACAAGACGCACGTGCGTCCCCTTACTACGGAGCTCTCCGCCGGTCCCCACCACTTCACGGCCGCCCAATTTCACCTCTCCGCTCCCCCCCTCCCAACCCTGCCTGTCTCCCTGAAGCGGAGATGGGCAGGGTTTGCGTTCCCCGCTGGCGAGCCCCAGTGCTGAATGAAGGGCGCTCCATCTGTACTGAATAATGTTATGTATTTCCGCTATGTACTAACAGCCTAATGAAGGAATTTCACAGAAACCTGCTGCAGAACCGCAATAAAGACTGAGTTTGTGCCACTGTGCATTATACTTGCCTACTCTCCTGGATCCCAAAGATGGGTGGCGTTCCCAGACAAGTCTCTTGTAGGTGGCATTATAAATCCATTTGGCCCTCCCTGCAGCTGTCCTTTGAAGGTGGGAGGTGATCCGGCTGAATTGTGTCATCATTGCCCAACCCTTACTACTCAATGCTGTTAATCTTGGCGTTGAATTAGCGGGAGGCTATAATGATGCAAACACAACTCCACACACACGCCCACTCATGGTGCATCCACACTGCTATTATACTAACCTGGCCGTATCCTCCGCATGAGGAAGCCAATATTTATTTATTTACAGTCTCTTATATAGCGCAGCAGATTCTGTTGCGCTTTACAATAGTAGACAGTGATAAAACAAATTGGGTAACAACAGACAGACTTGGAGGTTAGAGGGCCCTGCTGCAAGCTTACAATCTATAGGTATATAGGAGGGAAACACAAGGACAGGCTCCAGTAATAGCATAGCAGTCCCACCAAGTTACAAGTCCCGAGGGGAAGCTATATAATACATGAGTGCCTCAGAGGGTTATGCGTGTAGAACTTAAATATGATAGGCTTGCCTGAAGATGTGAGTTTTCAGGGAACACTTGAAAGTTGGAGGCTAGTGGAGAGTCTTATTGTGCGTGGAAGGGCGTTCCATAGGATCGGAGCAGCCCGATGAAAGTCCTGTAATAGCGAATGGGAGCTAGTGATCCGTGCAGAAGAGAGACGCAGATTTTGTGCAGAGCGGAGTGGTCGAGATGGGAGATATTTTGTGATAAGTAAGGAGATATATGTTGGTGCAGTATGGCTATTAGCTTTATATGCGAGTAGAAGTGTTTTATATTGAATACGGTAATATACAGGCAACCAATGGAGGGACTGGCAGTGCGGATCAGCAGACGATGAGCGTCTTGCAAGGAAGATCAGCCTAGAAGCAGCATTTAAAATGGGTTGTAGTGGTGAGAGTCTGTTCTTGGGAATACCAGTTAGGAGACTATTGCAATAATCAATGCGGGATATAATGAGTGCAATAAAATCAGTAAGCATGCTGTGTGCATGTCTGCTGGAAGGTCTCCTCGAGGAGTATTACATTAATGTGAAGGACACCTTCATATGCCTGGGAAATAAGCTACAGTGGTTTATTCTGTCCCTCTGTGTTTTACAAATACAAGGATATTGTCATTCAAAATGAAAATATTCATTACGATACAGCTTGTTCATTTGTAGCTGTGCTTTTTTAACATAGTCTTTATTTTTAAAAATTTCGGAAGATAAACAATACCATGAGCTAAAAAGTATTTAAAGCCAACCAATGACTAATATAGAACATAGTTTGCCTAAAATAGAACTCTATCTCCCTGCGCACCTCCTGTTCAGCTGCCTGGGTACCTAAAGGTGTTCCTAACACCTGTGGGTAGATATCAAAAATATATATGGAAAGGAACCTGGATGTACTCACAAATGCATAAAAATGCAGAAAGCAGGAAAAAAGGGTTGATAAAAATACAAAAACAAACGATGGTGAACACAGTATGATCCCTTACCCAGTGGTGGCGTTGGAGCCTGGGATGGTAAATGCAGAGTGTTCCCGGGCATGAACAAACACACCCTGCAAGGCTCCAAGAGGTTAAACTGGGCTGGGTCCTGGTGGATGCAACCAGGCCAACGGGTTTTGAGTCACGGTGGACTCTTTTTCAAGGCTGTTGAGAAAGCAACTTAGAAAGCTGGGTCAAAACAAAAAAATACATAAGTACAACTGTTTCTAAGGCGCCGAGGAGGTGTACAGTACCTGTTTGAACAGTGAACACCTTTGCCCTAAGGGCATCTCAAAATATGGCAAGTGTTCACAAAACAAGTTATGTAACAGAAGTGGAAAGCAGCAAATGTCTGCAGACTACCATGGGAAGATAGTGGGCATTAAATCATCAGAATATATATGTAACGTCTCCAAAGGTTGTATGTGAATTTGACTCTAACATGTCCTAAACATACAGCAGATTTTGAGTTAATTAAAGCAAAATGCATTGTCTGACTATAAATTCTTATATATTAACCAACGCTGGAGTGTCCTCCAGGTGTTTGAACTCAGAATTTACAAGATAAAAAACCCCAGTGAAGAAGATATATTCTTGAGAAAACGTCAACATTTATAGGTAACATAGTAACATCTGTAGCCTATGTTGTCAGTCAAAATGTATTTTATGGTTTACCGGATGACAAAATATTTAATATCATTTCTATAAAATGTTGTTTAATGGGTGGAAATCTAACTTAGAATGGTAATATAACTTAAGGCCAAATAAATGCAACATTCCCATATTACATGTTTCAAATATTTTTATATGTTCCATAAGAAGATGGATTATTTTATATTACTAAACTAAAATTGCACATGTGTTTTCCACTGATTTATTTTTACTCTTCCTGTGAGGCAGAAGAGTTCATTAATAGGAAAAAACCTAAATAAACTATATGTAGCTATTATTTATATAATGGAAGTAAGGAATTTGCTTTGTGTAGCAAACCATTGTGAGTAATTTCCGCCACTTTATCATTTCTCTACTAAAATGATATATGCATGTACTTGTATATCACAAGTATTATTAAGCATTCAAATTCTAGTTTTCCACAAGTTAATGAACTTAAAAATGGTGACATCATGCCAGTATTATTATTATCATTTATTTATATGGCGCCACAAGGGTTCCGCAGCACCTGACAATACATCAATGAGCAAAAGACAAGAAAATAACGAATTACAGTATAAGGCAAATTAGGACAAGGACATGGTAAATAAAGACAGTTGCGGCAGGGGACAGGACACCATTGGCGGATTCAGGGGGGGGGGCACCCTGGCACGTGCCCCCCCTGTCATTTCATTTTATAGCTGAGGACCAGGGCTTTCCAACAAGCCCAGCCCCGTGTCTCTAGCCCCCTGGGAACCGGAGATATCGCATGGCAAAGCTCTAACGTTTTTCCCCATAGGATAATATGGGACCCGTTAATTCCGACCCCCACCCGGTTCCGACGCCTGCAGTTCCCCCCCTGGTATCACAGAAGCTTGTAGTTGATCTCATTCAATTCCAAATCGCTGGGCCTTCAATATCATACCAGGCTGGTCCATATTGGTCAATTGGTTCCAGAGATATTGCATGTAAACCAATTTCTTTATTTTTTAAATGTAATTTCATGGCTGTTCATGTTGTTTGAGGGCAGATTACTCTGGAACCAAATGTTCCAGTTTCACTGGACCAAAATCATTCAAAGCTCACTCAAAAGTTCTTCAATATTATACTTGTCTCATGTAAATGGGTCAGTTGGTTCCAAAGATATAGCCGGTTAAATGAGATAACTGGTTAAAGGAGGGGGGTGGTTTTCTCTCCCACTCACATCAGAAAATGCAGGGACTAGGCTGGTGTAAAAGGGGCCAACCTGGGAATGCATTTTCTGGTGTGAAAGGGGTATTATTTGAAATAGCCGGGACCTGCAGTGCTCTGAATACGGCCAGGCTCTGCCACTGTCAGTGGCTATCACTTCTGCCTGGCGGCGGCTGTCCCCCATTTACCGCGAGCATGTATTCCCCCTAGGCAATGAGCATGTAATCCCACATGGCAACGAGCATGGAACCTCTGGAAATGAGCATGGAACCCTTGGCAATGAGCATGTAGATAAGCAGCACTTATGTAGCATCATTTTTAATAGGCATTATGGTGTTTGGCATAATACATAATGGACATAATGGTGTGTGGCTTAACATGTAATGGACATTATGGTGTAAATGTTTAATGCGCACCTTTGGTGGACATTATTTGAATTTTGGCTCAATCCATTTGGCATCATGTGTAAGGGGCAAGTATAATGGGGTCTAGTATTTTGTTGCATAATGTGTAGAAGTTGTATATGGTGTTGTACACTACACTCAAGGACACACCCCCTGTTCAGTGGCCACATCCCCTTTTTCAGAGCACGCATTCGGCACGCACACAACTACATCCTTCACTTTTGTTGCCATGGTGGGCCTGCGTATTTTAAATGCCAGGGCCTATTTTTAATCCCATTCCCACCCTCTCTCTGCCGCTCTCTTAGCATGTACACTGGCACCACTAACACCGCCCCTCCCCCACCTAAACCCTCTTTTATCATGGTGCCCCCCCTGTCATTTTATCTTGGATCCGCCCCTGCAGGACACTGAGCATACACCACCGCGCTTGGACGGTTCTCAGCCTTTTCCACCGACATCTGGCGTACATATAAGCGTACGCCACCGTGCTCGGACGGATCTCAGCCTTTTTTCGCTCTGAGACTCGGCGTGTCCATGAGCATAAGACATTTAACAAACATTGTAAGTAGAAAAGGTGACCCAAAAACACATTGTTGGTGTTAGACGTGATAGATGTGTGAAAATAAGTAATGTGACTTGTATGTTTGTGTTGCAGTGAAAAAGTTGACACATGTCGACTCCTATGATTTGTGGATCCTGTTTTCAAAATATGGGAAACACAGTTGCATAAAGGGTGTACATGTATACAAAATAAATAAATGTACATATTGAAACATGTTTAATTAGATTAATACTACATAAAAATAAACCAACCTTTAAATGGTGAGAAGTGTAGAAAGAGAACCTTCCATAGTATTTCAGGGCTGTGTCTGGCTTGCAGGTACTGAAATGATGGATTTCACTTAATAGGCTGCAGCATTGCTTAATATTGCAGTCAGGTATATGCCATTTTATTGTAATTGGCATTAATTAGCAGACCAGGGCGGCCGCACTCAGACGGAAACTCTAAAGCCCCGTATAGACGGGGGAGATATATTGCTAGCAATATATTACTCTGTGTCTCCTGTTCATCAGCGACCAGAGATGGTCGCTGATGAAAAAGAAACTGCTGGGGGGAGCCCAGCAGTGGAAATCAGCTGGTCGCAGGAGCATGTTCCTGTGACAAGTGATCACTACAGCAGTAAAAACAGGAGCGCGCACACGGCGATATATCACCGGTGCACACTCCCATCGCGGGCAATATGGTCGCTCAGCGACCATATTTCCCGCAATATTACAAATAATCGCCCCGTGTGTACGCACCTTTAGAGTGGTATTGAGCACTCTTTGGTGTCCGACTGTTTATTGCCAAAAATGCACGAGCGAGGCGGTTGTCCCACCGTGCAGTTTGAGTGCACACCCCCGTGTACGCCCAGGTATACCCCCAGTTTTGCCCAGTTTTCTGGCCTCTCCCCTAAAAACACTCACATCACGCCCACTATCACCATGCGATTGCGGATAGGATTTTTTGCTCGGGACAGTCCGTTCGTCAGCGGTGTGCTGACGCCGCACATGCGCATAGCGAATGGTACGCATGCGCAGTTGAAAAAAACCTCCGGTCTGTGCGAACGCGGTCCTCCCGCATCAACCAGAATAAGTCCCATAAGGAGAGAGGGCCCTGCTCGTGAGAGTTTACATTCCAAAGTATTCAATGTTTGCTAGATATAACATCTGAATTAAGACTCTGCATGAGGGATACAAACAGAGATACAATGCAGTGTCTACAGGGCTAATTCAGAGATGTATGCAAACCAATTTATTATGTACATTTCTGATTTTAGTTTAACTGCACATGCACAGAACCCATACTGTCAACCTATACTGTACATGTATACTGCTCCCCTAAGCTGCAACCTGATTGGCAGACTGTGGTCATTTGGTGGTGGGGGCCGGTGATGAAGAATGTTTTAGAAAACAAGGGCATTGGTTCATTTTCAAGGAGTGCCAAAGCCAGTGTCTGCCACTCTTAACGCAGCTTAATTGTCAACGGAAGTATGAAACCACTGGCCATAGGGGTTACTCAGATGACCAGTGTTCATGCAAATAAACTAGACAAATTATACCAATGGTATATCAGGCGCAAATTATAAAAATTAAGTTAAATTAAATAGACAGTATATAATTTTAAATGTACCACAGCATTAATTGGTTACGGTGCTGCTCCCAACAATTAAACCAACATAAACAAAATTCAACTAAAAAGAGAGAGCGCACTTAATATATCAATATATTTAATTAATAAAAAGACACATTTTAAAACAATTCATTTGTGAATAGATATAACATGATAAATAAAATAAGAATCAATTTTAAATATCGCTCAAAATTTATCCAGAGGTCAAATGTCATCAAACTATAGCTCCAATGCTCTTACCCACTTGAGTCCTTGTATTGAAGGGGGAATGTGTATGTGGGGAGCCTCCACTGTGTAATTTATAACAATTGTGTCCAGAGATAAATTGTACCAATTTGAGGCAGATTAAAGGCAAATGTCGCTAGACCAAATACTTCCAGGCACTTTGTGTCAGTACTTATCTTTAAGGGTTTATTACCGCAGGACAGGGGGATGATGGAATAGGGCAGGAAAGTCAGTAGGTCGCTTCTACCGGCATGGCTCTGTTGTATTTGGAGCCAACGCAGGGAGTAACCTTCGCTGTAGTAGATGGAATAAGTCGCTACAACCGGTGCCGCTCAGGTGTAATGTGAGCCGAAAGCCGGGAACAACCTCTGCCGCGATGTTACCTCTCCTGTCCTTTGCGTGAGATGGATGGTGGTTGCCAATGGGGCGGGCGGTGCAGGATCGCCGCAGGTCTCCGTTCACCGCAGTCTGGGCACTTCTTAATTTCTCTGGAAGTGGAGGGCTAAGTTTGATGTTTAGATGTGTCGGCAAAAAAGTCCGCAATTCATCGGCGGGTGCCGGTCCGGATCAGAGTCATAGACCAATGGACAATTTAAGTTGAGCAATTATTTTCCCCATTTTGGCTAGTTTCTCCCTCGTGGTATAGTGAGGGTTTCCTCAGAAGATCATTTGACCTCTGGATAAATTTTGAGCGATATTTAAAGTTGATTCTTATTTTATTTATCATGTTATATCTATTCACAAATGAATTGTTTTAAAATGTGTCTTTTTATTAATTAAATATATTGATATATTAAGTGCGCTCTCTCTTTTTAGTTTAATTTTGTTCATGCAAATAACCCTATGCTGCATTTTTACATGCTGCAGCAGATCAGAGAAGCCTGCAGTTAGACAGTTGCTGCATCCAAAGGCACAGCTTCTATGTAAACTGCCTCCATCTCCGAATCAGGCCCAATGTCTCAATATATCTATTTGTCTTGATCTATTTTATTGAATGGATAAATCCAAGCTGTTTTACTTATCAAATCTATCCACCAACAACATTGTCTTTCATAAAGGCTGCTTATGGATAGATTTTGGAGTAATTGGCTTCACTACAAAATTTCTCCCAGGCAGGGGTTAAGGTGAGGGGGAACTAGGGGAACTGAGTTCCACCACCTCTAATGGTAGGGGGAACTAGTTCCACCTCCATCACAGCCCTGCACAGTAATTCCAACAGTAAAGATAGTCCCAGCAGCTCTCTTTCTGGCACAGTGTATGTGATTTCAAGCTGTCACAAGGTACTCTTGCTGTGGGTACTATGTATAAGGGGCTGTACTACTATGGACACTGTGTATAAGCAAAGCTACTGTGTTACATACATTTATACAGAGTACTACTGTGCATTGTAACATGAAAAAAATGGGGCACTACAATGTGGTAATGGGGTAAGGGGCACTACATGTGGTGTAATGTGAATGAGATTGTGCTACTGTGTGACATACTTTTAATGGGCATACAATTGTATGACCACTGTCCCTTCATAAAGAATAGGAGATAGGGCATAAACTTATAGTTTGCAGCGGGTGCCAAAATCCCTGGTACTGGCCCAAGTTCACCTAATTTGGGGGGGGGGGGGGGGGGGGGTGATGGCAGGGGAAAGAAGTTCCACCACCTCTCCATGACCACTTTAAGCTCTGCTCCCAGGTATACAAGCATTTCATTGTTCTCCTACCACTATGGTTTTGACCAATGGCCTTACATCTTCCCTTTCAAAATTACCATTGTTAATAGACAGGGTTGTCCACTCCTCTATTTTTTCCCCTCTTATTTATTTATTTATTTATTTAATGGTTTCTTATATAGCACAGCAAATTCTGTTGCACTTTACAAATATGCACAATAAATAGCTTCTATTTACATAATTTGACCACTTAAAAATTTACAATTTTGGGTCCATTTTTGCAGAAAAAAGTTTTAAACATTTAAAAACATTTTATACTGGTATATACATGTTTTATACTTTTTATTGTTTCACTGTATAACATATTAATACTATTCTACAAGAAGAGTAACCATCAGCAGCGGGCAACCCTAAGGGTCGATCATGGCTCACTTCTGGCTAGGAGAGGAGCAGGGCAGCTAGGCATTTCTACATTAAGTAGATTCTAATATGTAGGCCTTTGTGGAGATTGTATATTCTCCATGTGCTTGCCCCGATGGCCGGGGGTTGCGCATGTGCATCTCTGCGCATGTGCAAACCCTGACTGTGAATGGCCATGGTGAGTTACTCGCCGGGCCGTTCACAGTGGAGAGGGAGGGACGGGACCAGTGGCGACTCCTACCTTCTTGGGGGAGGGGGGCTGCCTCTGGCCGCCACGGGGGTACCGCAATGCAGGCACCCCCCTCCCCCTGTCGCTGCCTCTGCCACTCACATCCTGGTCCCCTGTCCTATGATGACAGGTGCTGGAACTGGCGCATGCACAGTACAAACATATGTATTGTGCATGCGGCCAGCTTCTATGGGCTGCTTTGGCAACAGCCCATAGAAGAAGGAATCTTGGTCCCAGCGCCTGTACAATATAAATGACAGGCACCGGGACCGGCGTGTGCGCAGTACCAATATAGGTGCATGCGCAATTGCTGAATTTGCACAGCAGCCCGCACCAAGGCGTCTCGGAGGAAGGGAACACCTCCCAATGGGACTGCCTTGGTGACTGGAAGGTCGGACTTCCAATAGTCTCACAGACTGCATCTGGCTTCACTACAGTGGCGGATTTTACCTGGGGGGGGGGGGGGGGGCTGCAGCCCTGGCTGACCATCAAATGATGTGGAAGGTGCACCCATATCTAAGTGATTCTCAGGCCACTTAGATTTGCGTGCACCCTCAACAGGAACTGGGTGGGCAGCTGACATCCGGTGATGTTAGCTGCCCACCCGCGTCACCGGGTGATTTCCATGGGAACACCCATGAAATGTTGGTCGTTCCCATGGGCGAATCTCTGTTCACTGTAGCGGCACGCACCCGGCACATGCACATGCACTTGTGCAGAAATATGCAAGCGAACGGACCAGTATAAACCCCTACATTTCCGTGGTCAACCACTGCATCTACGGTCTTCAAATTTACCCGTTTCTTTGTGCCTCTTCAAAACACCACATCTTGAAAATTCACTCTGCTTTTAAATCTTTGCCTGGAAGAGACCTTGCTGATACAGTATAACTAGTTTGTGTCTTGTTGCTGTGCTCAATATTGCGATGGTGAATGGCCTGTGACATAAAACTGTATTTCACAGCCTCACCTTTGAAGCAGAGTTTGGCTGTTCCACACCCAGTTTGGTACTTGTGAGTTATCCGGGCGTCCGATTTGTAAATCGGGTCGGATCGGGACATCGCATCGCATCGCATGCGACCATCGGATGCGATGCGATGCGATGCGATGCGATGACCCGATTTTTCCATAGGAATCAATGTTAAAATGGACTGAGTCCATTTTAACATGGAATTCAATGGGAAAAAGGGTCCTTTTCATACCCCTACTATCCAAGTGGGCATGGAGTTGGATATAAACCTGTGGCGAGCGTAGCGAGCCACCGAGCCCGAAGCGTGGCGAGCGTAGCGAGCCCCGCGAGGGGACACGGAATACCGTCCCCTCGCGGGGCTCGCTTCGCTCGCCACGCTTCGGGCTCGGTGGCTCGCTACGCTCGCCACAGGTTTATATCCAACTCCATGCCCACTTGGATAGTAGGGGTATGAAAAGGACCCCTTTTTCCATAGGAATCATTTTAACATTGATTCCTATGGAAAAATCGGGTCATCGCATCCGATGATCGCATGCGATGCGATGCGATGCGATGCGATATCACATCGCATCGCATCTGATTGTATGCCTTAACTTAAGGCATACAATCAAAAAATCGGACGCCCAGATAACTCACAAGTACCCCCAGTTTTAAGCTTCCTACACAGCGGTTTATGTTTCAGTAAATGACTGTGTTTTAGCCTATATATGAAAATGCTGATGATCATTATTGCCTTTTTGGTACAATTGGTTAATCATACACCTTGTTATAATGTGTGCATGTGTACCTAGAAGAATCAATGCTGTTTTGAAGTCAAAGGGTGGTCACACCAAAATATTGATTTGATTTAGATTTTTTTCTGTTAATTGATACAAATAAACTATTAACACTTCTATTTTTGAAAGCATTTTACTATGCAACATTTTTTCCACACCTGCCTAAAACTGCACAGTATTATAAATAACTAACAAGGCAATGTCTATAAACCGGCTGTTTAGAGTTTCCATTTCCAGACATATTTATTTCCTAGTTGCTATGTCCTTATGTCACTTGTAGCGCAGACACAGGAAACATGAAACATCATGTGTCACTAAATAATACATTTCCCTTTCCCTGTTTCCCAGGCTTAACCTTTACTTTTTCCTGTTGGTATGTTAAGCTTCTGCCTCAAAGAGAATATTGCTTGTTTTGATCCTGGCAATGTGTACCGCTTCATAGCTGTGTATTTAAAAACAATAAAATGAGTCAAGAAGTCCACAGAGCTTTAGGGGGGTATTCAATGTGGGGGGTCACGACAGTCGAGCTTGCTCTACCGCCGTGACCCAGTCCCGTTCTCGGTCAGCTCGACCGAGAACATGCAGGCGGGATTCAATGTCCCTTCAATGCCTGCAGGGGGGATTCAATGTCCCTTTAATGTCTGCAGGGGGGGCGAGAAGGGGGCGTGGCCGCGATTTGCGGCCGGGAAGAGGCGAGCTGCAGCCGGCAGCTCGTCACTTCCCGGCTGTTCTCGGCAGAATGAGCCCAACAGCTAGTGATGTCGGGCTCGTTCTGCCGAGATACCCTGCTCAATGCTGTCGGGAAAGACAGCATTGATAGGGCCGGCGGGCATCTCCCCGACAGGAGATGCCGCCAGTGATTGAATATCCCCCCTTAATCTTGCAAAGTCAAAGACGTCATATTGTGGAGGATAAATCTGGATGTTGTCCCTAAGTATAAAAGGCTGCATACAGATTTCATTCATAATTTGTGGGGCTACCATGATCCAACAGTTTTGAGACAAGGTTGTTACCATTAATAATCATATTTTTTTAAAAACCCATTGGAAATTGTATGTGTTAACCTTTTGGGCTGGGACTTGGATCCTGAACCCGACCCTTTATGACCTAGATGCCCTGGTGCTCAGACCTACAACCTTATATTATTTATTTTGTATATCGTTGGTTTATCTGCTTTCCTTGTTTTATTGTTTTTGTTTTGTTAATTATCCTTCTTTAATTGACTGTTTTAACTTGACTGCTTATTGATTCAGTCCCTTAATTTTCTTTCCATCGCAATACTAATTTGTAAACTTTACATGTTTGCTTACATACAATTATCTCCTTGTGCATGGTGTCCTCTTGATTATTAAGGTTATGTGCTCCATATATGTAAGCTGTGACGGATGTTCTTTTTGCTTGATTCTGTTAATGAAAATATTTCTAAAACTATGTGCTAAGAAAAGCTATGAGAAAGCTTTCGAATTAGTAATATACATACAGTAATTGGATATAAAATGTTGTATGATTGTCAGCCTCCTGAGCACACCATATTCCAGATCTGTAACCAGGGGCTACTAGTTCCCATCCGCCGCAAGGACCCCCGCTGATGACAGCATATGCGCTGATGGGATCCCACTGCCGTGGCCCGTGCCGCAGGTGCTCCACACTTTCTGTGGGTGCTCCAGCCTCGGAGCACCCATGGTTTTGGTGCCTATGTCTGTAACTGTTTTATTGGGGATTTGTACCCACATGCACCGCACTCTTTGGAGGCTAGCAATTCTGTTGCTCCTCTTCCTGTGAAGAATGTCTCCCTCCTGTACCTTGTTAAAGCCCTTTATATATTTGGACGTTTCAATCATGTCCCCCCTTTCCCTTCCCTGCTCTAAACTATACATATTAAGATCCTTTAGTCTTTCCAGGTAAGTATTGTATTGTAGACCATGTACCATTTTAGTTGCCCTTCTTTGTACAGACTCTAATGTATTTATATCCTTCTGCAGATATGGCCTCCAGAACTGAACACAATACTCTAGGTGAGGTCGTACCAATGACCTATACAGTGGCATTATTACTTCTTTCTTTCTACTGCTGATACCTCTCCCTATGCAACCAAGCATCTGACTTGCCTTCTTCATTGCTTTGTTACATTGCCTACCTGCCTTTAAGTCCCCTGAAATAGTGACACCTAGACCTCTCTCTACCTCAGTAATTTCCATTATAGTGCCATTTATACTATATTTAGTGTTTCAATTTTTGAGACCCAAGTGCATGATTTTGCATTTATTGGCATTACACTGTAGTTGCCATCAGTGGCGTAACGAAAAATTTTGCTCCCCCCCGCCGGGACAATTTCGCCGCCCCCCCCCGACAATTTAGCCGCTGCCCCCCGTTAAAAGACCCCCTGGGGAGCTGGCAGGGGGGTCCGTGCGGCGCGGAGGTACCTGTATTCAGGGAGAGCCTGAAGGTCCTGCGCCTGCGGCGCTGAGTATGATGTTGCCGGGGTCCCTGCAGTGAAGTGGAAATAACGCGCTATCTCCGGCGGAGATAGCGCGTTATTTCCACTTCACTGCAGGGACCCCGGCGGCGGCAACATCATACTCAGCGGCACAGGGACCTCCAGGCTCTCCCGGAATACAGGTACCTCCGCGCCGCACGGACCCCCCTGCCAGCTCCCCGCTGCACCCACAAGCAGTGGGGAGCTGGCAGAGAAAAAATAGCGCCCGCAGACCCCCGGCGCCTCCCCGCCACCGCGGGGGCTGCGGCCTTATAGTTACGCCAGTGGTTGCCATGCTCTTGACCAATCCTCTAATCTACCTAGATCCTCAATCATTTGTTTTACCCCTCCTGGTGTGTCTACCCTGTTTTTGTGTAATCTGCAAAAAGGCATATTTTACCCTCAATTCCATTTGCAATGTCACCAATATAAAGATAATAAAAAGCACTGGTCCAAGTACTGCAATGTGTGGACAGTGTCAAAAGCCTAACTAAAGTCTAGATAAGCTATATCTACAGCCCCCCCCCCCCCCCCCCCCCCCCCCCCCAGAAGTACTAAGGCTATCAGATTCTCACTTCACAAAGACCCTGCCAGGACTCTGATATCAAACTCACTCAAATTGTTGGCGAGGATGTTCCTTTAGATCCTGTATTTTGGCTTTTTCAATATCTCCCCTCCACCAATTTGTCGCTATAAGAAATGTCATCTGTAGCATCTCAATAATGAAGCCAAGGTGATATTTCTCCTACTCTTCTGCCGTGTATGCTCCTACATACCTATGCTCCTACCAGGGTGGGTTGGTGGTTTGGTTTAGGCACTAGCAGGGGACTTAGTGTTAGGCTGTGGGGGATGGGGGAAGGTAAGGCTGTGTGTGTGTGTGTGTGGGGGGGGGGGGGGGTAAGGTTAGGGCTAGGCTGTAGGGAGGGAGGATATTAGAGTTGGGGAAGGCATGCATAATTTCTGGACCTCTGTCGGGATATCCTCCATTGGGATGCCAGCTTCAGTATTGTGGATGTCGACATCCCATCCCTTTTGTGGATAGAATGTCAGTGAAGCAGATTAAAAGGGGGAGGCTTATGCAGTGATGTGAGGGATTAATGTGATAACAGCATTAAGCATACATTGCATAGGGGAGAGATGAGTGAGGCCAGAGAGAAGAATATTGCAATTGTCAAGGTGGGAATGATAAAGGCATGAATGAGAGTTTTGGTGTCATCCATGATGAGGAATGGTCTGAATCTATAGATATTGTAAAGTGAAAACAGCATGATTGTGATTGTGAGCAAGAGTGAATGTTGGTGCACATTGTAAAGTACATTGTTTAAATATTATGTCCAGCAGCCTCCACCTCTTCAAGTACTCGTTCAACTACATCTTGTGGATACTAGCCTGTATCCTGCTTGCAACACGATGCAGTCTGTTCTTTTCTACTCTGCAAAGTCATTACTTAGCTAATCCATGCATGTACCTGTTAAAACAAGCACATTTGCAGAAAGACAGCATTATTCTGCTTTCCCAAAATGATCTTCATTGTGACAATGAAAAGGCCAAAGCTCAAACACATGGAACACTTTTTTTTCAAGAGTAAAACAATATCGTTTTATTGGTATGAACCATAAAACTAAGGTTCCCTTTACGCAGATATAAAATGATACAAAACAATGATGATTGGTTTCCTTTAAAGCAAAGCAACATCGCTTATATCAAGCTGTGTTCTTACAGTACAATATTGCAAAAATATTCAACACATCTCCCGTTTTTCGGTATGTGCAGTATGTCAGCCATGAAATCCTCTATACGTTTTGGCAGTCTGAAGATTGCTTTTTGTTCTTGCGCCTTACAATGTTCACTTGGAGTAGTCCAAGTAAAACATAATTGGAATTTCATTAGAAGCAAAAACAATATTATTGTTCAGACCCGAGTCCTACATTATATTTCCCTTTGTGTAAAGCTGGGAGGTTTCAAGTTGGTAAAACACTGACAGCAATATAAAATGCTAAAAAAAAATCCTCATGAAAATATTCTAATCCTCAATTTGAGGCAGGAAAGCAGAAAAAATATTGGGTGGTATGACCTTTCTGGCAAGGGAGTCTCAACAAGAGCTTTTCGTCTGTGGTCTGCTAAGTTGGACTAAAGCTGGCAATGTGCCTCGGACTTTGTGGTTGAAGATATCTATACCATATAAATTCATAAACAATGTTATTTCTATGTGGGAAGAAGTGGTATTATGCAATTCCTTTACAACATACCAAGTCAAACTAATGCATCCTTTACATGTATTATTATACATCACATTCTTTCTTACCAAAGTCTTTAGGATTTTATCTTAAGAAAACCTTCCCATAGTTTTTGTTTAATTTCTACAAAGTTTAAATTACCAGTTACACCAAAGGGGGAATAATCACTGCACAAATTAGCTCCAAATTAGATCTACAGTCTGTTCTTGGGAGGCCTACACAGACTACGCATGCAAGCGGTTCTGTTCCCTTCTTTAAAAGAGGAAATGCAAAAGGCCATATTTAGAAAATAAAAGTATTTTTTTCAAATTCCATCTATTTGTTGTCTAGATGCAAATGCATACTCACCTATATTACTCCTAACATAATAGTCAAAGAATTATCTTGTACACTTTTATTTTTTATTTGTTCTCACGGCCTCTGCACTTAGGGCCCAGGGTGGACCAGCAAGACAGTCACCCAGTGCGCTCAGCTGTAGCCTGGATGGGTTGTAGCTGCATTCAGTCCACCCACTCATTCTCCAGTAGTCCACCTCCCCTGCTGGTTCGTGCAGCTGTAGCCTCTCCTCAGCTCCATCCATACCCTATCCTGGACTGTCCCACCTTCTCTCCTGGTCTGTGCAGCTGCTGCCTTTCCTCAGCTTCAACCCTATGCTACCCCTAGACTGTCCAACCTCCCCTCCTGGACAGTGCAACTGCTGCTTTTCCTCAGATCCATCCAGACCCTACCACTGGTCTGTCTCACCTCCCCTCCTGGTACAGGCAGCTCATTCCCTCCCACTGGTCCGTCCAACCTCCACTCTGTGCAGCAGCTGCCTCTTCTAGTCTTCATTCTGCCCCCAGGTCCATCCCACTTCTGCTCCTGGTCCATGTATATGCTGCCTTTCCCTGCTATGTACTTCCTAACCATGCTACACACTACCTCTCCTCCGCTCCATAATGCTCTGTGCTGCCTTTCCTTGCTACCTACTGCATTCCATGCTCCGTACTGCCTCCCCTGCTCCTTGCTACTTCATCCCCATCCACTATTTCCACTAATCGGTGCTGCCTTCCCTCTGCTGTATACTGCCACCCCCTTGCTCTGTGGTGCAACCTTGTCCCTGCTCCTTGTAACTGATGGCACTCCTCTGCTCTGTGTCTGGTAACTGAGCTCTCTTGGGGTTTCCTGTGGTCAAGCAACCCCAGAGATATCATGGGGCTGCCAGAGGAAGACAGATGCTATGTATTTTAGAGAACAGTCATGTAGATTATCCAGATTACTACATACTGCAGGAAAGTGTACATGTGTATTCCAATTGTAAAGCGCAATGGAATATGCTGCGCTATATAAGAAACTGTATACTGTAATTGTGTTCAATTTGCATATTTACTAGCCCACAACTCACTCTTTAACAACCCTTCCCCCCCTTCCATGATGTCTCAGTCCTTGCACATTCAGCCATTGGCTGCCAAAGTGGATATAGAGTAGAGAGAGACAAAGTAGCAGCCAATCAGCTACTAACTGTCATTTGACAGCATGTGCTTAAAAAAATAGATGTTTTGATGGTACTTTGGGAGAGATGTATTAAGAGATGTATTAAGCCAGTTTATGAGATAAAGTGGTGATAAAGGAGCAGATATATTAAGCCTTAACAAGAGATAAATGTAAGGGTGATAAGGAGAGATAAACGTCCAGCCAATCAGCTCCTCACTGACTTTTTTCAAACACAGGCTGTAACATGGTAGTTAGGAGGTGATTGGCTGGACGTTTATCTCTCCTTATCACCCTTGAATTTATCTCTTATTAAAGCTTAATACATCTGCCCCAAAGTGTCTGATGATTTTATAATGGAACCTCTTACCATAGGACCAGTAATGTCTCAGTATTTCAACAAATAATTTTTCGATGTTAACCCCTGATGAAGTTGTAAAGACGAAACGCGTAGGGTTGATCAGCAGTCCATAAAATACGGGGTCTGTGCATGAGCAGCACCTTCGTCGGTACTGCTCATGGGCTGGTGCCTGTCATCTGTAGTGTACAGGCACCAGGGCCGTTATTTAACTTCTATGGGCTGTTGCCAAAGCAACGCATAGAAACTGGCCGCATGTGCAATACTGAGGTCGGTACTGTGCATGCGCCAGTCCCAGTGCCTGTCATCATTGTACAGGCTCCGGGAACCCTGCTGCGGTGGTAGGGGGGGGGCAGCAGCAGCCCCCTCACCATAAGGTACGAGACGCCACTGGAATTGAGCTCAGTGCTATGAGACAGCAATGCTAAACATTAAACCGTCTGTGCTGCCCTATCTCCCTCCACATTAGAGATCAAGTGGAGAGAGATGACTATGTTTTTTTTTTCAAACACAGTCTGTAACATTGGAATTTAAGAGCTGATTGGCTAATACATTATCTCTAAAAAGGGTTTTTTGCCAACTGAACGGTGGTAACAAGCCAAGTCCCAGTTGACAAAATCCCCGGCGCTTGAGTTTTAATTAGATATAAAAAAAACAATGTGAAGGGATAGATATATATCAGCTGCTGCAAATAGCACCTGTGGGGTTGCCTTTACCCACAGCAGAGTTTGCAAAAGAAAAGAAATGGTGTATATTGCGCTGCTGAATATATACTTTTTAATACTCCGAATATACAACTGCTGTGCAAACAATGAATGAACCAGGACACACTGCTTGGACAATATACATTTTATACTTTATATTTTAAAAGAGATCATAAAATCACGATATACATACATTTACATAATCACAAAAATACACATTCAAAAAATATATATGAAAATAAAAATAAATAAAAATAAATATAAAAAGGCAAAGAATATATATGTATATATATATGTAACAACTGGTCCTAAATAGAAGTAGAACTAGACGTTTGGTTTGGGGAGCTCCACTGTCATTATAGAACAAGATGGAATGTAACCAATGATATAGGTAGGCACATAACAATTAGCGGTGGTATCTAATAGTTGTTAGTACTTCAAAGAGTCCACAGTATGGTGTTGGTTAGTAATTGGACATAGTAGGTACACAAACTGGCAGTCTATTAGCATGTAGCAAACATGCAGTTAGAAATGGATTAAGCCGAGAAACAATGGTTAGTGCAGGGGTTAATTGCGATGATTTTAGAGCGGGGTCATATGGTTATCTCACCCCTTTAGGCTGGTGATTGTCCCGTATGGGGCACCTCTTCTGGGCGCCGGCAGCCTGCACTTCCTCCACATGCAACGGGAGCGTCCTAGTCGAACAGACGGCAAGAGTTGTTTCTGAATAGAAGCCCAAGTGGGATGCCAGGAGCTGTGGATACAGCAATCGCGTGAACAGCAGCGGATAGCCCAAACGTCTAATAGTGATGATTGTGAATATATTTTTTTAATGTGTATTTTTGTGATTATGTAAATGTATGTATATCGTTATTTTATGATATCTTTTAAAATATAAAGTATAGAATTTATATTCTCCAAGCAGTGTGTCCTGGTTCATTCATTGTTTGCACAGCAGTTATATTCGGAGTATTAAAAAGTATGTATTCAGCAGCGCAATTTACACCATTTCTTTTCTTTTCTAATACATTATCTCTGTCCACTTAATCTCTTTCCAAGGCTAAGTACATAGGGCCTGATTCTCTAAGCTTCAAAAGTGATAAAATAGAGAGTGATAAACAGCCAGCCAATCAGCTCCTACCTGCCATGTCACAGACTGTGTTTGAAAAATGTCAGACACGAGCTGATTGGCTGGCTGTTTATCACTCTCCATTTTATCACTTTTGAAGCTTAGAGAATCTGGCCCAGAGACCCCTAGGTCACAGATAGAGGAAACAGAACACTGTTAAACTTTCTTCAAATGTGTATTCTTACCTAGAGAAGCTCAGAGGAAACGCTCACCTGCATTTTAGGGTCGGGGGTGGAACCTTGGTGCAAAATGATACAGTTTGCAGCATTTTAGGTCCCCAAAGAGCCATGACTGCTGGTCTTTGACTGGCAGAGTAAGGGGATGTGGGTAGGTCTGGGGTCATGTGAGAGAGACCCCTGATTTTCCTGAAAGTAGGAAGTATGTGCAGGGTGAACCTCTATACAGAACAAAGACACACATCCAACCTGTTTAGAAACTACTACCAATCACTCAATATCATTTGGCAGCTAGAGCAAAACACATGAACATGTGAAATGTTGGGGATGGAGATTTAGGAACAATAAAATAGAATGAAGAGAAAATCAGAAGGGAAATGTCAACACTACAAATGTTAGTGCCCTAGTGTCTAATCAAATTCTGTTTTACAAGATAATCATTACTATTCTTTGCAGGAAGGGGAGACATTTTGTTATCTTTATAAAAAAATATTTAAAAAGACATGTTCTAAATCCTAAATAGCAACTTCTCTGATGCTTGGTTCCTAATCATTTCACTCATTTGTTTCTGATCCCAGAAAGCCCGTGTTCAGTAACACAGACAAGCTCTTCACTGTACTAAAGACCCGCACTGACCTCTGAATATTTTATGTTTTTCTCTCCCCTTAATGTTTGTACCCATCTGGTTTGCATTTATGATTCTTATGAGTCATTTCATTTTGATAGAAGCACTATGCTATATTATCCTCTGTAAATATTTTACCATGTTAAATCAAACACTATGCGGAAAAATTACAAAAGTCTGGTGACAATTGCTGGGGAATACATTTATGTTGTCTTAATTGCTCTGCATCAATTTTAAGAAATAAAAAAATTAACAGAACAATATTTGTAATGTAAAATGTTTAAAATAAGCACCTAGGGGGAAATTTACTAAGATGAAAACTTTTTCAGATGGGATGTTGCTATGGGCAACCAATAAGATTCTATCTATTATCTTCTAGAAGATGCTAAATGAATAAGAAATAGATTCTGATTGGTTGCCCATAGAAAACATCCCATGTATAATAGAACTCACATTTTAGTCAGGGTTGCTGACAGGGCAGCTCCAGTAAGTAGGGGGCAAGGCCGATGGGTGTGACACAAAAGGGGGTGAAGCTCAGCAAAGAAGCAAGTCAGTGCAATACAATAGCAACATGCTCACCGCTGCTTGTGCCACTTCTTCTCCTGCTGCTCATGCCGCTGCCACTCCCACTCTCTATACTGCTGCCGCTGTGTAGTGAATAGCTGCTGTATGCTGCAGCCAGCGCTACCCACAGAGCCCCGCAGTGGCCGTTAAATAATAGGTCAGCGATGTCATGATGGGTTATGTCATGATGTCACACTTGTAGGACCTGGCATTTCGTGACTCGTGCATGTAGGGGTGGATTTAGGGGTGAGGGCGCCCATAGGCACACCAATAATGGCTGCCCCCCTGCCTAGTTGTATTATTTTTATTGATTAGTTATTAGCCCTCATTTGATGATTACCAATTTAATAGAATAATAAAATAAAAACACCAACTGTAACATTTTTATATTTTATATTTACTAAGTAGGACAACTTACAGGGGCAGTATATCCATGTCCTATCCATTTACACTCTATTCAAGATGGAGCCTGGTGCAGTACAGTGGAAACATTTTGCAGTTACTGGTACATTTCAGGCAGATAGTACTATCCCATGCATCCAAGTGCCACCCCCAAACATGTGCCGCCCCTAGGCACGTGCCTCACGTGCCTAATGGGAAATTCGGCACTGTGCGCATGTTCAGTCTGACTTTTCAGTATTAAGGCTAAAAAATCAGGAGGATCTTGGGTAAGACTGGGAGAATGATTCAAAAAGCGGGAGACCAGCTAAATGCGGGAGGGTAGGCAACCTTGACATGGTTGTAAAATACATTAGCATATGACTAGATGCTCCTGAATCCATTGTAAAGTGTTTTACAGGTTTAACCTATTCACTGGCTTTAGAAGAAATAAAGCTTTACACTTTATATACTGTATGTCTAATGCAGCCGCACAGCTATTTAAACGTGCCATACAGACGCATCTGCGTATGAGACTCTCAATGAGAGTTTATGCAATGAATATCTCTATATAACCTTAAGTACACGATCAGCTCACCAATCGTATTACACACTGATAACGATTAAAGCCGATAATGCGTCCGAGACGCTCGTTTGATTATAAAGAAATAATACACTTAAACACACGATTAAATGGAGATCACGGATCAGACCCCGTGTCTTTTTATATTGAATTCCGTAGTGGACACAGAGGGTTGCAGTGTAACAAACAATATATATATATAAACTATAGGATAATGCAGTACAGCTTATACATGGAAAATAGACATTACTACAATGGGTATAAATGCAGGAACAGCTAACATACAAGAACTAGCACATATAAGGAATAACAATTACCGTCAAAAGGAAGCAGAGACCATGATCGGATAAGAATCCCTCCAAGATCCTGGGAATGTGTTCTGATTAGATCACATGTGAGCTCAGCGATCCTGGGTTTAGGTTTTTAAAGCAAGGGGGTGTGGGGTCGAAATGGATGGTCATTGGGTAAAGGAAAGGGACTAGGGCAACTCTTTATTGGCTTCAACTTCACGGGGACATCTTGCTGTTCATGAGAGTATCGTCCGAGTCATGCGGTCCTTTGTCTTGAGGTTAAGGGGAAAACCAGTTTCTACTGGGACTATAGTTCATTGTTCCTCTGTTTGATGTCTTCACATGTTGAATCAGGGGATAACACAGACTAGATATCTCTAAGGTCATGTACTGTATAGTGATTGTTTCACTATACTGACCTTTGCGACTGTTGACGGCAATTGTAACAAGTTAAATCAAAACTAAGTCTGGATTTACTCAGGAGATTTCACACAAACAAAAAGAAACAAGAGGGCACATATCATTAAGAATTAACCTTTAATGTTTCACGTCCGACCTTACGTAGTTACGTTTAAGCTACTAAGACGAAAATTGCGTTCTGGAATTGCGCAGAGGGTGGTCGTAATACCTTAATGGAGTAGAGATGCAATTTCGACTTCCACACCATGTAAACGCTGGATGTTCCGATGGTTATCAGGCAGTGATGTTGGTGCCGCGGGCAGGCAGCTGACATCACCGGATGTCAGCTGCCCACCCACTTTCTCCCATGGATGCACACAAATCTGAGAGTCACTTAGATATGCGTGGACTGCCCCAGGCGGGGTTTGCTGGACTCGCAAGGCTGCAAATTCCCCCCAAAAAGTACTCTATTATTTTTTCTGTTAACACTGGTTTTTATTGCTGCTTATGTTCTTATTCTTGTATTTCCTGCTTTACAATGTCTGTAATATAATAATGCACATCTGAACATCTGCAGATATCAATATGTTAAATACGTTTGTAAACAAACCTCCATGGAGCAATGTGCCAATAGATGATATATACAATTACATTGTTTAAAAATATGTAAAAATAATTAATGCTATGAGATAATCATATAAAAAAGTGATTGCAATATTTCATATGACATCTAGTATCTCATGTGCTGAGATCCTGGGCCCCTCACATAAATCATTGCATGTCTTTCCTGTCGAAGTTCACTTAATTAGATATAATTATGTGGCATATACTGAGGATTCCTTCTTCACAATGATAAGGAGCAATGTGCTGCTCGGTACTAGGTACATAGGATGTATTATGGGCCAGTGCAAACAGTTAAAAATGCACCCCCCCCCCCCGCAGATAAACTGGTGCGCCACAGACACGCATGCAAAAATGGGTGTGTTCAAATTACAAGGGGTGTAGCCTAGCAGGGAAAAAGGAATGAGGTTGTTTAAAAAAAAATAACCTTACACCCCACTTTTGCTACCTGCATCTCCAGACAATGAAGTAATGGTCGCTGTCCTTCCATGCTTAAGTTGGCTGGCTGAAGGCTTCATAGTGACATATAAACATGACTGGGCCACACTGAGCCAGTAGACCTCACAGATCACCCCCGAAACCCAAACAATGGCAGTCTACTTAAATCAATATACACTGTTTAATCGTAATGCCCATTATACATTATGCTACACACTGTTATGCCCATTAAGTACTATGCCACACATGGTAATGCCCATTTTACCACATGCCATAAGTAATGCCCAGGAAGATGGGGGATAGCCAGTGGAGAAGACTGCCTCTCTGGCTTGGCTTGACCATAAATAATTTGAATTGATCCTGGACCACCAACCCAAAGTACCTCTGCAAGTGTTCTGAGGCACCCCAGGGTGGGGAATAAGATCAGTATCTTTGATGTGATAGTTAATCTTGACAAAGGTTATTAAACCAAAACGTTGACTACAGACTGCATGTCTGTCTAGTGATTTTATTGCTACTACTCAGTCCTTTGGAGTGCCTCTACCCCCCCCCCCCCTTTATCTATGCTGATGCCTCATAGCATATGAGGATACACTTACCATGTCCCTGTAATGCTGTCCTGCCACTCCGGCGAATGCATGCCCCCCGACGCCACTATTTCCCCTTGCAACCATGTGAGGGGATGTGTTACAAAGACACATCCCCCCCGCCCCACACCACTATGTGCAAACAGCCTGGCGACATTGCAAATCGCTGAAGCTGTTTTCAGTTGGGGTTTGTGTCTGCACAGAAATATGTGCATGCACAAACCCCGACCATTATATATATATATATATAGCTTGCCTGGGACGGTGGCACTCGGGATAAATAAACACACGAAGACCAGTCTGGTGCAGTCAACGTTTCAATAGGAAACACCTATTTTCATCATGCCCTGATAAAAATAGGTGTTTCCTATTGAAACGTTGACTGCACCAGACTGGTCTTTGTGTGTTTATTTATCCCGAGTGCCACCGTCCCAGGCAAGCTGCATTGAGGTTCTTTTACCCCTAATCTGAAGGACGGCAACGGGAGCAGTATTGCATTTTGGAGAGTGCCGGTATCCACGCTCCTTTATATATATATATATATATATATATATATATATAGTACAGTGTAGATAGGCGGCACTCGAATCTTCAATAAACAGACTGACTCAGAGAGCTCAGAAGTTCAAGATGACGTTTCGGTTTATTAACCTTCCTCAGACCAACCGAAACGTCATCTTGAACTTCTGAGCTCTCTGAGTCAGTCTGTTTATTGAAGATTCGAGTGCCGCCTATCTACTCTGTACTACATTTGCCATTTGGCCGTGGTGGGCACCGTACCAGCTGTTGCTGTTGATTGCATGGAGTGCCGACCATCCATCCTGTTCCTATATATATATATATATATATATACTGATCCAAATCCCAAAGGACAAAGCAGGCACTCAGGAGACGTAGTTCAAATGCAAACAAACGTGTATTGAGATGGGGACGTTTCGGGGTATGAGCCCCTTCTTCAGCCCACTCCTACAGCACAAAACACATATACAGAAAAAACTTTTATACTCACAGACCTCCGGTGCCGTCCACGCCGCTGGATTCACGGAGTCGCCGCCCAAAAGACGTCACGCAGCACTTCCGTCCTAATGCGCCTGGCTGTCGTTGCTAGGCAACGCACAGCTTGCGTACCAGGACCCAGGAAGAATGCTGCCGCTCGGAATGCGTGCCTGGCCATTCTATGACATCATCGCGACGGGTACACGGGGCTGTGAAAATAACACACAAAACATAAATAAACAAAATACATAATTACAATATATACAAAAATGAGATAACAGTGTCAGTGGTTCATTACGATGCTGGGTGAGAGCATGCAGAGAGAGCTCCCGGCCACATATGAAATGTGACCCTGTAGCACATCCCGCAATTACTCCCAAGCAGAATCACAATCCACCCTGATAGAGTATATCTCACTGCAAAAATAAAGCATGGGATACTTTACAATGTAACAATACTATAAAAAATTATTTAAAGCATTTTAAGGCATTATAAAGCAATTCTACATAAGGGAATTCCAATTAATTTTTTCATTTAATCCCTTGGGGGAAATAGTATTGAGGCGGAAAATCCACTCCGATTCTTTAATCAATAATTTTTTTGCTCTATTGCCACCTCTCAGTGACTCTGGAACCCCATCGATGATGAAATGTTTCAAATCACCAATCGAATGTCCCATGGTTCTGAAGTGGCGCGCCACCGGCTGGTCAATTTCCCTCCCTTTAAGAGAGAGGTTGATCGCCGACCGGTGGAGTGCCATCCTGTCACGAAAACAGCGAATGGTTTGACCAATATAATAGAGGCCACATGGACAAAAAATAATGTAGACAACATGGGAGCTTTTGCATGTAAAGACAGATCTAATAAGGAATCTTTTCTCTGTATGTGGATGTTTAAAGTCTTTACAACTCACCATGTGTTTACAAGTCTCACAGGACCAACAGCTATAGCAGCCGGGGGGTTTTACATATGTGTTGGGTGGCCTAGGAACACCAATACCCGTGACATCAGTTTTAACCAACCTATCCCTGAGATTAGGGCCTCTGCGAAAGGCTGCCAAAGGTCTAATATTTCTCAAGGAAGGGAGGTCAGGGTCAGTTTTTACAATTGGCCACAAGGCATTAGTTGCATGCCTAATAATGGGACTGGCTACAGAAAAAGAGCTAGACCATGGAAGTACCGCTTTTACATCTCTTTGCTTGGGTTTTAGCAATTGTGATCTGGGCATATTCAGAACTTGCTGTTTTTGCTTCAGCAACACCGTACGGTCATAGCCTCTAGCTAAAAATTTAGTGATAAGGGCATCTAATCTTTCTTCAACCATGACAGGGTTACTGATGATTCTTTTAACTCTAATCATTTGTGAAAATGGTAACCCTATCTTAAGAGCAGGGGGGTGATGACTCGATGCCAACAAGAAACTGTTACGTTCCACATCTTTAAGATATACATCTGTAAGAATCTTATTGTCACAGATCATTACATTAACGTCTAAAAAATGGGCTGTGGTGGCACTCCACTGCGCTGTATATTTAATTGAAGGATCACCTGCATTGATCTCAAGCAAGAGTTCTGCTAGTAGATCCTCTCCACCCGTCCATAAGACGAAAATATCGTCTATGTAACGGGTGAATAGACGCAAATGACACCTGATTTCGGGTCTATCAAAGAAAGTGGTTTGTTCTTGGCGAAACATAAAAATATTGGCAAAAGAAGGGGCCACTGCCGACCCCATAGCACAACCCCTGAGTTGTAGATAGTATGCCCCGTCAAATAAAAAATAATTGCGCTTAAGGGTAAGTACAATTAACTCCATGAACAAGTCATGGTCCAGCAAAGATGTATCTAAATGTTCAGAAATAAATGCCTTCACAGCCTCGATACCTCCATCATGAGGGATGGAGGTATATAGGCTGCAAACGTCCAAGCAGACCATAAGTGTTCCTTCAGGAACCGGTCCCACACCATCCAATAGTTTAAGGAAACTGGTGGTGTCTTTTAAAAAAGTGTCTTTCAGCGGTAACAATGGTTGCAATAAAAAATCAAGTAGCTTGGCCACAGGCTGGTATAAAGAGTCACGGGCAGCTATAATGGGTCGTCCTGGAGGGTGAAGAGCATCTTTATGAACCTTTGGTAATGAGTATAATACAGGAACCAGCGGCCACTCATTGTACAGGGATTTAAATAATTTGGACGAAATTTTTCCTGCTTGCATGTGGCCTCTATTATATTGGTCAAACCATTCGCTGTTTTCGTGACAGGATGGCACTCCACCGGTCGGCGATCAACCTCTCTCTTAAAGGGAGGGAAATTGACCAGCCGGTGGCGCGCCACTTCAGAACCATGGGACATTCGATTGGTGATTTGAAACATTTCATCATCGATGGGGTTCCAGAGTCACTGAGAGGTGGCAATAGAGCAAAAAAATTATTGATTAAAGAATCGGAGTGGATTTTCCGCCTCAATACTATTTCCCCCAAGGGATTAAATGAAAAAATCAATTGGAATTCCCTTATGTAGAATTGCTTTATAATGCCTTAAAATGCTTTAAATAATTTTTTATAGTATTGTTACATTGTAAAGTATCCCATGCTTTATTTTTGCAGTGAGATATACTCTATCAGGGTGGATTGTGATTCTGCTTGGGAGTAATTGCGGGATGTGCTACAGGGTCACATTTCATATGTGGCCGGGAGCTCTCTCTGCATGCTCTCACCCAGCATCGTAATGAACCACTGACACTGTTATCTCATTTTTGTATATATTGTAATTATGTATTTTGTTTATTTATGTTTTGTGTGTTATTTTCACAGCCCCGTGTACCCGTCGCGATGATGTCATAGAATGGCCAGGCACGCATTCCGAGCGGCAGCATTCTTCCTGGGTCCTGGTACGCAAGCTGTGCGTTGCCTAGCAACGACAGCCAGGCGCATTAGGACGGAAGTGCTGCGTGACGTCTTTTGGGCGGCGACTCCGTGAATCCAGCGGCGTGGACGGCACCGGAGGTCTGTGAGTATAAAAGTTTTTTCTGTATATGTGTTTTGTGCTGTAGGAGTGGGCTGAAGAAGGGGCTCATACCCCGAAACGTCCCCATCTCAATACACGTTTGTTTGCATTTGAACTACGTCTCCTGAGTGCCTGCTTTGTCCTTTGGGATTTGGATCAGTGTACTTTACATTTGTGGCACCAGGGGCAAGGTGTACATTATACTGGAGTGCCGGCAGGTCTTGGACTTTATATATATATATATATATATATACATACATGCTCCAAAAGAAGGCACTCCACGCAGTTTTATGCAATTAAAAAGCTGTATTGAGATGCTCCATATAGCCTAGTACTTTCGAAACCTTCCGCTTCCTCAGGGCATGGGCAACAGCAATCACAAACATCAACATCAACAGTGTGTCCCCACTGTTGATGTTTGTGATTGCTGTTGCCCATGCCCTGAGGAAGGAGCGGAAGGCTCCGAAAGTACTAAGCTATATGGAGCATCTCAATACAGCTTTTTAATTGCATAAAACTGCATGGAGGGCCTTCTTTTGCAGAATGTGTATGGAATTTACAAGTGCACCCACCCCGCTGCAAGTATACTTCATGGAGTGCCGGCATATTGGAAAAATATATATATATATATATATATATATATATATATATATATATATAAATATAAACGCAGAAAAAGACAGCGGCACTCACGGGGTTAAGGTGGAAAACGTTGTATTAGAAAACAAACAGTGGTCACATCAGTTGCCCGACGTTTCGAGGCCAGAAGCCCCTTCTTCAAGGTCTGAAGAAGGGGCTTCTGGCCTCGAAACGTTGGGCAACTGATGTGACCACTGTTTGTTTGTTTTCTAATACAACGTTTTCCACCTTAACCTTGTGAGTGCCGCCGTCTTTTTCTGCGTTTATCTACAAAACTTGGAAGGCACCACGGAACTTTGCTACAGCAGGCAAGAGTGCCGACCGTATCCCGCATATATATAAATATATATATACTGTAAACAGTGTGTATACACACACACACACTCATATGTTGCTTTGAAATGCCATTCTATTACCACTGTTTCCTAACTTCTTGAAGAACTAAGAATAGTTTTAGTCAACCTGAAGTGACTTCCTGTAACATCTGTGAACACTTACAAGTTTTCAAGGATACTGAATAAATTGTCTTAAAATAGCATGATCTGATACAGCACATGGGATAATCCCAGCTGGGAACTTACATTTTAAAATAAATGTCTATACTATAGTTTGTGGAATGTTAAGTACTCATCTGTGTACTACGTTGTGTTACATTATATACACATTAAATTGACTTCTAAATGGAATATTTTCTTACCCACGAATAAGGCAGGTAGAGTTCAGTCTAAATAGAAGACATCATGGGCTACATTAATTATTGTGCAAATTGGTATGCACGCTTGTAAAGAGAAGCCTCATCTCAGGCTAAAAATGCGCATTCACTGTACTGTGGTCATTTACTTTTATACAGTAGTTCATGTCAATTGTTTGAGCGTGTGGGTGAGGGTGTGAGATTGAATGAGAGTGTGTGAGTGTGTGTTTCCTTATACTATAATTGAAATATAGCATAGACAGTGATTGGATCTTAATGCACAGGGCCTGATCGAAGCTAAGTGGGCCCAGGGGCATTATTGTTGTGGGGCTCCCACAAGTATACACACATACACACACTGTTATGGTTCTGGGGTGTCCTGCCTCCCCTAACTCCGTTGCCTCTAACCAGCAGTTAACGGACGCGTGCGGTGCTAGGCTTCACCTATAATAGCCGCGTTCGAGAGAGCTGGTTAGTCCGGCTCTAACCCCGATGCCACCAGGTCTTACGTGGGACAACGCGTCTGCCAAGGCTAGCGGAGAGCAAGGGGAACCTCTTACTAATAACCCGATAAGCCAGGAGCCCAGAACCATCTACAGGAAGACGATTCCACGGGGATGGAGAGTACACGATGGAGTAATGCTACCACTGGCAACAGTTCTTTGCGATGGTATACACTATCAATAATCGGCAACAATGCTCTGCGATGGTATAAACAATCAATAATCGGCAACAATGCTCTGCGATGGTATAAACAATCAATAATCGGCAACAATGCTCTGCGATGGTATAAACAATCAATAATCGGCAACAATGCTCTGCGATGGTATAAACAATCAATAATCGGCAACAACCCCCTCCCAGCGTACACAGGTCGTGATGGTAATACGACGTATAAGATGAGAAGATGATGGTACTAAAATCTCAACTTATCTGAAATGTCGTGGGTAGGGATGCCACGGATGGGTCAAGGAAGAACCAGGAACCAGACAGGAAAAAACTGAGACGAATCCACTTGACAGGACACGGACTGACAGGCTAGAATCTCCTCAGGAACCGGGAACACTCTGCACAGAAAGTGAGAACTATATCCGGCGTCAGCCATTAGTCCAGGAGGGGTTTAAATACCCCCAACAGCCAATGCCTGGTCCCTGCCTAAATCCCTGGCTAAAGGCAGCTGAGAATTAAACCCCTTCCTCCCCGCGGCCGCCTGGCGTCCCCCGTCGCCTAGGCAACCGCTGTGGCCGGGGAGGAAGTGGGAGTGCCTTGGGGCTTAAGCTGCCGCCCGCCGGCGTCCTAACGCAGCGGCGTCCTGGTTGTCTAGCAACCGCCGGGACGCGCTGCTGCGGAAGTGCCGGGCGGAGGTGGAAGGAGCGTGTGTTGCTCCTAACACCTTCCCCCCGTGACGGCGCTATGATGCGGCGGCGTCCCGGCTGCCTAGCAACAGCCGGGACGCGCCGCTGGGAGACCGCTTCGCGGCTCCTAACAGTATCCCCCCCTTGAGGAGGGGTCACCGAACCCTTGGCCCCTGGTTTCCCGGGGAATTGTTTGAAGAATAAATTTTTCAACTTAGGTGCATGCAGAAACCTCTCCGGGACCCAAGACCTTTCCTCTACCCCATAGTTTTTCCAGTGTACCAGGAATTTGAGACGCCCCCGCACCCTCTTGGAATCTAAAATTTTCTCAACCACAAATTCCTTGCGGCCGTGCACAAGAACGGGTCTGGGTTTGTGGGCCTGAGGGTTCCTATCCCGGGTGGAGGAAAACACCGGTTTAAGGAGCGAGCAATGAAAGACATTGTTAATCCTTAAGGACTTGGGTAATAACAACTTGAAAGCCACAGGGTTGATTTTTTCTTTTATTAAAAAGGGTCCAATAAATTTCGGACCTAACTTAGATGTGGCCTGATGAAGTTTGATGTTACGTGTGGATAACCACACCCTTTGCCCCACCCTGAAGAAACATGGTCTCCTATGAACGTTTACAAAACGCTTGGCGCCACGAGCTGCCTGTTCCAGGGCTACATGGATCTTTCTCCAGGACTTCCTTAAGTGAGTTACCAAGGACGAGGAAGAAGGACTCTGAGACTGAACATCAAAAGCATTGAATTTGGGATGCATGCCGGTAACACAGTAGAAAGGGGATTTCCTAGAGGCTGTGTGGCATGAATTATTATAAGAAAACTCTGCCACCGGGAGTAATTCTGCCCAATTACTTTGACATTTGGAAATGAAGCACCTTAAATACTGTTCCAGGCTCTGATTGGTTCTTTCGGTCTGCCCATTGGACTGAGGGTGGTACCCTGACGAGAGGCTAACATGAATGTCCAGACTTTTGCAAAAAGATCTCCAGAACCTGGCCACGAACTGCGATCCCCTGTCAGAGACAATATCTACCGGTAGCCCATGTAACCTAAATACATGTTGAATAAAAAGATGAGCCAGTTCCTGAGCGCTGGGAATTTTCCGTAAAGGAACAAAGTGTGCCATCTTGCTAAACCGGTCCACGGTCACCCAGATAGTGTTGTACATCCCGGATTGAGGCAACTCTACAATAAAATCCATGGAAATGTGAGACCATGGTTTACGAGGGATGGACAAAGGATGGAGTTGACCAAAGGGTGACCCTCTGGAAGCTTTGTTTCTGGCACAGACCTCACAAGACATGACAAATTGACGAGTGTCAGGACGAATGGTGGGCCACCAAACCGCTCGGGACAAAGACTCAAGAGTTTTTTTAACTCCCGGGTGACCAGAAATTTTGGAGGCGTGGAAGTCCTTGAGAACCAACAGACGGAGTCCCTTGGGAACAAAAAGACGTCCCTCTGGAGTATTCTCCGGAGCTTGAGCCTGGCCTGCCAAAACCCGTGAAGCTAAGTCCTGTGTTAACCCTGCAATGATAATGGAAGCTGGCACAATAGGAATTTCAAATGATCTGGACTCCTGAAGCGGCTGAAAACTCCGTGACAAGGCATCCGCCTTAACGTTCTTCGGACCCGGTCTGAACGTTATGACGAAATTAAACCTGGTAAAAAACAAAGCCCATCTGGCCTGTCGGGGATTCAGCCGCTTGGCCGACTCGATATATGCCAAATTTTTATGGTCAGTAATCACCGTAACCACATGCATGGCTCCCTCCAGCCAATGACGCCATTCCTGGAGAGCCCATTTAATGGCCAAGAGTTCCCGGTTGCCAACATCATAATTCCGCTCTGCGGAAGAAAATTTCCGGGAAAGATACGCACATGGATGGATCTTATTATCGGAGGGTTCTCTTTGTGACAATACGGCACCCGCCCCAATTTCTGATGCATCCACTTCCACCAGAAAAGGCTCCCTAGGATCCGGGTGTCTGAGGATAGGTGCAGAACAGAAGGCCTCCTTGAGCTTCTCAAAGGCCATCAAGGCTGGTCTGGACCAACTCTGAGGATCAGCTCCTTTCTTAGTCAATTCCACGATGGGGGCCACGATATCGGAAAAGGAGCGAATGAACCGACGATAATAGTTTGCAAAGCCCAAGAATCTCTGGACGGCCTTAAGACTGGTGGGACGCGTCCATGAGAGAACGGCCTGGACTTTGCTCGGGTCCATGGAGAACCCCTTGGGAGAGATGATATAACCAAGGAACGCAATCCGATCCACCTCAAACTCACATTTCTCCAGTTTGGCATACAGATTATTCTCCCGGAGTTTCTGAAGAACCAACTTGACATGATTGCGATGTTCTGAAAGGCTTCCGGAATAAATGAGAATATCATCCAGGTATACCACAGAGAAAACCCCAAGATAATCCCGAAGCACCTCATTAATGAAATCCTGGAAGACTGCGGGGGCATTTGAGAGCCCAAACGGCATTACAAGGTACTCATAGTGGCCAGTATGAGTGTTGAAAGCCGTTTTCCACTCGTCCCCTTCTCTAATCCTGATGAGATTATATGCTCCCCGTAAATCAATTTTAGAGAAAATAACGGCCTCCCGGACCTGATCGAATAACACTGAGATCAACGGCAAGGGATAGGAGTTTTTGACAGTAATCTTGTTCAAGGCCCGATAGTCAATGCACGGCCTCAGGGACCCGTCTTTTTTCTCTACAAAAAAAAACCCCGCCCCGACTGGGGACTTAGATGGACGAATAAATCCCTTAACGATATTTTCTTGAATATATGAATCCATCGCTTGGGTTTCTGGAATGGAGAGAGCATACAACCGCCCTTTGGGTAGAGAAGCCCCAGGGATCAAATCAATGGCACAATCGAACGGCCGATGTGGTGGTAACACATCTGCCTCTTTTTTAGAGAAAACATCGGCAAACTCTAAATATTGAGATGGTAATGAGGGAAACATCGGCTGAGTGATACGTACAGGAAGAGAGAGACATTCCTGACGACACTTGGGACCCCATTCCCGAATCTCCCCTGTCTCCCAATTAATGTTGGGGTTATGTTTCCTCATCCACGGTAACCCCAAAACCAAAGGTGCCATGGGACATTGGAAGAGGAAAAAAGAAATTTCCTCCGAGTGGAGAGATCCCACAACTAATTTGAGAAGAGGGGTACGATGAGATATGGTGCCGTTCGTCAAAGGGTAACCATCCAAACCACAAACTGAAACAGGAGAGTCTAGAGGCAAGGATGGAATACCCAGTGAGGTGGCTAGACTGACATCACAAAAATTCCCTGCCGCACCACTATCTAAAAAGGCGGTAACCTCTGTGGTACCTCCAGCGAAAGTAATCCTGGAAGCGACTAATACAGAATTTAAAGAGGAGAACCCTGCTAAACCTAAATGACGCTCCCCTCCCTCACTTAGGCTTTGTCTTTTACCGACTTCTGAGGACACTCGATTGCCCGGTGACCTGGACCCCCACAGTAGAGGCACAAGCCCCTGCTCCTGCGACGATTTTTTTCGGAAGCAGAGAGCCGCGTGGCCCCCAACTGCATGGGTTCCTCATCGGAATCGAGCACCTCCTCCGTGGGTTTGGGAGACCACCCTCCGGAGACTTTTTCTCTCTGTCGCTCACGAAGTCGTCGGTCTATTCTAATCGTGAGCTTCATTAACTCATCCAGAGAGACAGGCACAGGGTATTGTACTAAGCAATCCTTAATGCGCTCAGATAACCCAACTCTAAACTGGCTACGGAGAGCGGGATCGTTCCACCCAGAATCGACTGCCCACCTTCTAAATTCTGTGCAGTATGTCTCTGCGGGACCCCTACCCATTCTCAGAGAACGCAGGTTAGCTTCTGCCGAGGCCACCCGGTCGGGGTCATCGTAGAGAAGACCCATAGCCGTAAAGAAATTATTCACTGAGGTGAGAGCTTCTGCACCTGCAGGAAGCCCAAAGGCCCATGTCTGGGGATCCCCCTGCAGGAGGGAAACGATTATGCCTACCCTCTGCATCTCTGATCCAGAGGACTGAGGGCGCAGCTTAAAGTACAATTTACATGCCTCCCGAAAATTAAAAAACTGGGATCGATCCCCTGAAAAACGATCCGGGAGGTTAACCTTAGGCTCCACCGGACGGGAAGTGGACAAGGAGTGGGCTACCCTCTCGTCCTGAGCATTAACCCGGAGAGTGAGATCTTGAAGTCTCTGGGTTAAATTATGTACCTGACCGGCCAGGACTTGGGCTGCAGCCTGTGGTGTGGTCTCCATCTATACCAGTGATGGGTATGATAATACTGTAATTGGCCGGATATAATGTTATGGTTCTGGGGTGTCCTGCCTCCCCTAACTCCGTTGCCTCTAACCAGCAGTTAACGGACGCGTGCGGTGCTAGGCTTCACCTATAATAGCCGCGTTCGAGAGAGCTGGTTAGTCCGGCTCTAACCCCGATGCCACCAGGTCTTACGTGGGACAACGCGTCTGCCAAGGCTAGCGGAGAGCAAGGGGAACCTCTTACTAATAACCCGATAAGCCAGGAGCCCAGAACCATCTACAGGAAGACGATTCCACGGGGATGGAGAGTACACGATGGAGTAATGCTACCACTGGCAACAGTTCTTTGCGATGGTATACACTATCAATAATCGGCAACAATGCTCTGCGATGGTATAAACAATCAATAATCGGCAACAATGCTCTGCGATGGTATAAACAATCAATAATCGGCAACAATGCTCTGCGATGGTATAAACAATCAATAATCGGCAACAATGCTCTGCGATGGTATAAACAATCAATAATCGGCAACAATGCTCTGCGATGGTATAAACAATCAATAATCGGCAACAACCCCCTCCCAGCGTACACAGGTCGTGATGGTAATACGACGTATAAGATGAGAAGATGATGGTACTAAAATCTCAACTTATCTGAAATGTCGTGGGTAGGGATGCCACGGATGGGTCAAGGAAGAACCAGGAACCAGACAGGAAAAAACTGAGACGAATCCACTTGACAGGACACGGACTGACAGGCTAGAATCTCCTCAGGAACCGGGAACACTCTGCACAGAAAGTGAGAACTATATCCGGCGTCAGCCATTAGTCCAGGAGGGGTTTAAATACCCCCAACAGCCAATGCCTGGTCCCTGCCTAAATCCCTGGCTAAAGGCAGCTGAGAATTAAACCCCTTCCTCCCCGCGGCCGCCTGGCGTCCCCCGTCGCCTAGGCAACCGCTGTGGCCGGGGAGGAAGTGGGAGTGCCTTGGGGCTTAAGCTGCCGCCCGCCGGCGTCCTAACGCAGCGGCGTCCTGGTTGTCTAGCAACCGCCGGGACGCGCTGCTGCGGAAGTGCCGGGCGGAGGTGGAAGGAGCGTGTGTTGCTCCTAACACCTTCCCCCCGTGACGGCGCTATGATGCGGCGGCGTCCCGGCTGCCTAGCAACAGCCGGGACGCGCCGCTGGGAGACCGCTTCGCGGCTCCTAACACACACACACACGCTCTCAGAAATGAAGCCAGCTCAATGTTATTGTCTTGCAGTATAGGGAATTGAATTCACTATCTGTTATCTTTTAGAAGGTGCTAAATAAATAAAAGGTAGATTCTACTTGGTTGCCCATAGCATGTGAAATAGAAGTCCCATCGTAGTCATTTTCCCCATGGAGTTTGATGGAAGATGAGAACCACTTGGCCCTAAAACCCATGTACACGCACACACTTACACACTAGGGTTCATTTGTGTGGGAGACAATTAACTTACCAGTATATTTTTGGATCTGAGTACCCAGAGGAAACCAACACAACCACGGGGAGTATATACAAACTCCACACAGTGAGGGCCATAGCAGGAATTGGACCCATGAGCTCAGTGCTGGGAGGTATTAATGCTAACCATTACACCATCCATAATATCTATCTATCTATCTCAATGGTCAAAATCCTGAAATAAAATGTACCAAGACCATTCTATTGAGAATGAGTTGAAAAATGTTACAAATTGAGAGGTCTTATTACCTTATTTATTGAACCACCCTTGTACACAACAATAACATTGTTAATATACGATGAACTGCACCCCCCCACTGGCAAACCTAAACAATTGTGAAAAATATATAATATTAGAGAAGATAAATAGGTGACCAACTTTTGAAAAGGAGGACACAAATATATTGAAGAAAAAAATATCATAAATAAAAGAAACAAGGAGTAAACATAAATAGACTAGTAGGGTGGGCAGTGGCGGAACTAGCGACTTGTAGGCCCAGGTGCAAGTATATGCTTTGTGCCCCCAGCAACCCAACCTCTAATCCACAGACATTAACGTGCGCCATAGGCGTGCACCTGAAATTTGTGGGTGTGGCAAGGAATCGTGGCCTACAAACCCAGTCAGTGAAAAATAAAAGCCAATCCCATTTTGTCCATCCCCATTTAAAACATTTTTACACATATCAGCACTGACATCTCTTTCCCCCAACCCCCCTACTTTCCCCATTCTCCTCTGCCCCCATCTCCAATATGTTCACTGTGCCCTGAGCTGTCTCTTACCTTGTCCTCTGAGACAGGGCCTGGGCTGGGAGTGCTGTGCAGCTAGCTGGAGTCTGGACTCATAGCCGCAGGGTGTTCTGCGAGCGGGTGTGCACGGCAGCTCCCATGTGGCTATTATTTTATGGCTGCGTACAGTGCTTCTGTGCATGTTCAGGAGCTACTGCTTGAGATTGCCAAAGGAACAGCACTGTGCAATCACAGAGGTCTGATCGCGGAAGCCGCCGCAATGTTATTAAGGGCAATAAAGGAGGAACTAAAGGAGGACACTTTTTGAGGGAGGACAGAACCTACAAAAGAAGGACTATCCAATATTTCTGCTTGTCACAAACTGATTCTTGTGTCTGGAACCTGCAGTCTCAATTTACTGCCACTGGAGCAGTGCTGAGTAAGGCAGGTTGGAAACCTTTTTGGAGGCTTTGTAGGACCTGGCTGTTGGAATGTAACAAATTAGGTGCCTGAGCAATAGAACAGATGTAGCTGTAATAAACTGCCAGGCAGTATTTACGGACATCTCACCAAAGCTTTGTGTTGGTGGCTTAGTCATGGTCAGAAATAAACAATGTTTCAGTGTTTCCTCATAGGGGAAAGGGGAGTTTTTCATGTACACTGTCTGCTTCCTACTATATAATTTGTAAATGCCCAGAATTTAGAAATGTCTGTCTACCAGTGGCAGTTCTAACCTATGGGACTGCAGCCCCCCAGGTAAAATCACCACTGTGTGAAGCCAGATGCACCCTGTGAGACAGCTGTGACCAGCAGTGGCTTCTTATTGGAAGTCCAGCCTGCTAGTCACTCAAGGCAGTCCCATTGGGAGGTGTCCCCTCCCTCTTAGATGCCTCTATGGGCTGCTGCAGTGGCAGCCCATAAAAACGGGTTCTGCACATGTGCAGTACCCAGGACCCTACTGTACATGCGCCAGACCCGGGACCATGAAAATGCTTCTATGGACTGCTCCTGAAGCAGCCCATGGAGACTGGGGGCCAGCGCATGCACAGTATCAAAGAAGTTACTGTGCATGCGCTGGTCACGTGACCGTGACGGGGGTCAGGACCAGTAGCAGGGACCAGCAGGCCCCAGCAGCAGTGCTGGGGACTAGCAGCGGTGGCATTGGGGAGCAGCATTACAGCAGCCCCCCTTCTCCACATAGCTATGAGCCACCACTGATTGCAACACTCCCACACTTCTCACCCCACACCCACAATCACGGAACCCCTCCACTCCCATGATCGTGGTTTCCCTGTCATTGTGGGACACAATCGCGGCACCCCACTCCCCTGCAAAAGCACCCCTATGACCGGCACCCACTCCCCCATAAGAGTCTCCATCTCTGTCATCACTTGCATCAGACCACCCTCCCCCATCAGTCCCCCCTGCCCTTTTTCATTAGCAGCATCAGCCCCCAACCCAATCCCTGACATCTGCACCATCACACCCTTCCCATGGTGTCAATGTGTCCATGTGCCGGTGTCAGTCTGTGTCAATTTCCATCTGTGTGTCAGCGTCATTCTGCATGTCAGTGCTCTATCATCAGCATCTGTGTCAGCATCTGTGTTTCAATTTGTGTTTGTGTGTCAGCGTCGGTTTGTCTGCTTCAGTGTGTCAGTGTCAGTCGGTCAGTATCTGTGTATCAATGTTCAACTTTCAATCAGTCAGCGATACAAAAATTGTTACAATCGAGAGTAATTGTAACAGTTCCGGTGGAACAAAAAGGAAAAGGATTTTATTCAAATCTTTTTTTGGTGCCAAAACCAAATGGCACATTTCGTCCAATCCTGAATCTCAAGAAATTAAGGGGGTTATTCAGGTTGATTCGCAAGGCTGCGAATTCACAGCCTTGCGAGTCCACCAAACCCCGCCCGGCGACCGCCGCCCCCTCAAAGTGCGGCTTCGCCCGAACAGCTGCGAATGGATGTTTTGCATAAACATCCATTCCCATGGCTTGAGTAACCACCCACATCTTTTGATGGTCATCGACCATCAAATGATGTTTAGCGTGCACGCATATATAACTGCTTTTCAGTTACTTACATTTGCGTGCACGCTGGCGTGGATATAGGTGGGCAGCTGACATTGGGTGATGTCAGCTACCCGCCCCCCACACCCGCGTCACTGCCTCATTACCATGAGAACGCCCAGCGTTCTCATGGGATTGCCCATGGAACGCTGGGCATTCCCATATGGTAATGGGGCAGCCCGGCGCCCCCGCCCATCTCCGCCCCCCCACGCCGCCATGGGTGCATGCACCCGGCGAACCGAAAGGTCACCGTGGGTGCACGCACCACACACCTGCACATGCGCAGATACCCGCCTGCGCATGCGCAGACATGCAACATCGGTACTGTGTGCGAATGCACGCAGTACCGAAGTGATCTGAATGAGGCCCTAAATCTCTTTATTGTTTACTGGAAATTCAAGATGGAGTCGGTGCGTTCAGTAGTAGCAGGACTCGAACCAGGGGAATTTCTTATGTCTCTAGACATACGAGATGCGTATCTTCATGTTCCCATTTGGGAACTGCATCAGCAATTTCTTGGGTTCACAATACAAAGGAACCATTTTCAATTCCGAGCACTTCCTTTTGGTCTGTCATTGGCACCTCAAATTTTTACCAAAATAATGGTGTGCATGGTGGCAGCCTTGCGTCAACTAGGGATCACCATCATCCCATATTTGGATGATCTCCTTCTAAAAGCCCCATCCATGGACAGGTTGGTGGCAGATGCTTACCGTACATATCAATTCCTGATCCAACATGGCTGTATAATCAATTATCCAAAATCCCAATTACAGCCTTCCCAGAGGCTCTTGTTCCTAGGACTTCTGTTCGATACGGTCCAACAGCGAATATTTCTTCCTTCGGGCAAGATTTCGTCCCTCCAATCCTTGGTGAGACAGGTGTTGGACGCAAAACTACTCACAGATCACCTCTGTATAAGGTTACTGGGGAAGATGGAAGCCACTTTCGAGGCCCTTCAGTATGGGAGGTTCCGATCCAGGACTTTTCAATTGGATATCCTTTCCCAATGGTCGGGGTCTCACCTTCAAATGCGGAAACAGTGGCGTAACTAAGCTGCCGCAGCCCCCGCGGTGGCTTGGGGGAGCCAGCGTCAGCATGTTTTGAGGGGAGCGCAAGCCGTCCCACACTTGTCTGTGGCTGTGCAGGGAAGTCCCTCCCTAAATCTCTTCCTCTAACCTGGTGGCTGGTGCGCCCGGCTCTCACTTCTGCCGCCGGTGGAGTCCCGCTGCCTCCGCTGGATTCCTCCTTGCCCGGCGCCTATGTGGGTTCGCCCGGCTCCCTAGTCCTGCAGACGCTGGAGTCCCCCTGCCCGGCACCTATGTGGGGTGATCCTGGCTCCAAGTCCTGCAGCCATCGGAGTCCCGCTGCTGGCACTGAAGTCCCACTGTCTCTGCTGTCGTCTCCCTGCCAGACGCCCATGTGGTGTGCGCCCAGCTCCCAGTCCTGATGCCGCTGGAGTCCCCCTGCCTGGCGCCTATGTGGGGTGCGCCCGGCTCCAAGTCCTGCTGCCGGCACTGCAGTCCCGCTGTCTCCGCTGTTGTCTCCCTGCCAGACGCCCATGAGGGGTGCCCTCGGCTCACAGTCCCGCCGCTGCTGGAGTCCTGCATTACTGTTCCTGGCTCCAGCAGCATTATCTGCAAACCCTCTTCTCCTCCCTGCCATTGCTGCTAGGCCACACACAGGAGGCCAGAGAGCAGTATAATCAGTGCTGGCTGCTCCCCTAGACATTGTACTCCTTCACCCCTGCTCCTGGTTCCACGCATAGGGTGCCATTGAGTCCTTACCCTCCCCTCATGCACGCAGAGCCATCATATTTGGTGAGTAATCTGTGATTCCTCTGTATATATATATATATATATATATACATATATGCTGCATTACAGCACGTGGCGTATAGTCTAGGGTGCATTACAATGTGTGGAGTATAGTGTAAGTGGCATTATGTGTGCAGTGTATAGTGTAAGGGGCATTACAGTGTGCGGTGTACAGTGTAAGGGGCATTACGTGTGTGGTGTATAGTGTAGAGGGCATTGCGGTGTGTGGCGTATAGAGAAAGGGGCATTATGTGTGTGGTGTATAGTGTAGAGGGCATAACAGAGTGTGGTGTATAGAGAAAGGGGCATTATGGGGGGGGGGGGGGGGCGCCAGAAACTTTTCTGGCTGGGGGGAGCAAAATTTATAGTTACGCCACTGTGCGGAAACGCATATTTCTGAAACCCCAAACAAGAATCTCTCTGCTGTGGTGGCTTTGCATGGACCATCTTTTGAAGGGTCGTCCATTTGGTATCCTAGACTGGACATTAGTGATGACCGATGATAGCACTCGAGGTTGGGGAGCAGTGACTCAGGGCCAGTCATCTCAGTGTCGGTGGTCCCGACAAGAGTCTCAGCTTCATATCAATCTCCTCGAGATAAGAGCCATTCGGTTTGTATTATGTCAAGCCTCTCACCTACTTCAAGGGAGAGCAATTCAGGTGCAGTTGGACAATGCCACCACAGTGGCATATCTCAACAGGCAAGGGGGCATGAAGAGTCGGGCTGCAATGAGAGAGGTTCGTCCGATTTTTCTCTGGGCAGAGCACAATGCACTGAGTCTGTCAGCAGTGTTTCTGCCTGGGGTAGACAATTGGGAGGCAGACTACTTGAGTCGACAGGACCTCCACCCAGGGGAGTGGGCTCTGAATCCAGAAGTATTCCACCAGTTGACACTCAGGTGGGGCATGCCTCAAGTGGACTTGATGGCATCCAAAAGGAACAACAAGCTCCCCCTATACGTTGCAAGATCAAGAGACCCAGCGGCAGCTGCGACAGATATTTTGTCCGTTCAGTGGGGGTTCAGTCTAGTGTATGCCTTCCCACCATTTCCACTCCTTCCTCGGATTCTCAAGAAAATTAAGAGAGAATCAGCCATGGTGATCCTGATCACTCCAGATTGGCCGAGGAGGTCTTGGTACACGGACCTCAAATGCTTGATAGTGGACAATCCATGGAGATTGCCACTCAGGGGAGATATTCTTCTCCAAGGACCGTGCATTTACCCAGACTTACCTCGTCTTCATTTGACAGCATGGCTGTTGAAGCCGAATTGTTAAAAAGATGCGGTATTCCACATGTGGCTATCCCTACCATGGTTAGAGCGAGGAAGGAGGTCACATCAGCTCACTATATACGGATCTGGAAGACGTATATCATATGGTGTGAAAGCCGTCAGTTGCCAAAGTCATTTTTTTCTTTGGCTCGTCTTCTTCGTTTTCTACAATCCGGTTTCACAAAGGGATTAAGTCTAAGCACATTGAAGGTCCAAATTTCAGCCTTGTCAGTGTTCTTTCACAGAAGGTTAGCCCTAATCCCACAGGTTCAAACCTTTTTGAAAGGGGTTCTTCGATTAAGGCCACCCTTTATGGCTCCGGCAGAACCTTGGGACCTGCCCTTAGTTCTACATTTTTTACAGTCCTGTCGTTTTGAGTCATTGGAAACAGTCGATTTGCGTTACCTATCTTGGAAAACGCTTATGTTGTTGGCATTGGCTTTGGCCCGCCGAGTCTCGGACCTCAGTGCCTTGTACTGTCATTTGCCATTTCTCATTTTTCATTTGGACAGAGCCGAAAGTGGTGTCGGCATTTCATATAAATGAGCCTATTGTGGTTCCAGTTTTGTCAGGAGATTTATCATCCCTTGATGTGGTTCAAGCTTTACGTATTTACGTTAATCTAACTGAGTCTATCAGAAAACCAGATTCCTTGTTTATCCTGTATGATGCCGGAAAAAGAGGTTTTCCAGCGTCTAAGGCGACATTAGCTCGCTGGATTTGTATGACAATATGTGAAGCCTATCTTTCTTCTTCACGTCCTGTTACAGCAGTTCTGACAGTCCATTCCACCCATTTAGTGGGCACCTCATGGGCAGCTGCCAGAGGGGTATCTTTGTCCCAGGTGTGTCGGGCGGCCACTTGGTCAGGAACAAATACGTTTGTCAAATTCTACAAATTTGATACTTTTCATAGGCCACAAGCCAGTTTTGGCCAGGTCGTATTACAAGGAGAGTAGCGCTGACCCTCCCATAGGGGTAACTTTGGTATATCCCCATGGTTTAAAGGCAGTGTCCCCTGCTGGATGGGAGAAAATAGGAATTTGATACTGACCGATAATTCAGTTTCTCCTAATCCACAGGGGACACTGCGCACCCTCCCAACGCTCCTATGTAATATATTTTTGTTTTTGGTTACCATAAGTGTGAATAAAAACATGAGGGGTGAAATGTAATAGGATGAGAGATTCAGAAAGTGAGAGATTTGGTAAGAAATCTCCAGTTTTTTTAAAGTGGCAATCATTGACACAGCAAAAATCACACTGGTTTTGCTGTGTAAATGATTGCCACTTTAAAAAAACTGGAGATTTCTTACCAAATCTCTCACTTTCTGAATCTCTCATTCTATTACATTTCACCCATGGTTTCACTGGTGATGGTTTATTTCTTTAAGTTATTAACTTTGCTTTTTCTGTCTGGTTAAGTTCCTCCCAGAGGTATCCTGGTTTCCTTTCCTCTCGGACACAGTTTTTTCCTAAGACTGCAGTCTGGAGGGGAAGTAGCCAGCCGCGGGTCAAATTTTCTTAAAGTGCCAGCTCCTCCAGACCACATCCCAATCCCCATGGTTTAAAGGCAGTGTTCCCTGTGGATTAGGAGAAACGGCATTATCGGTGAGTACCAAATTCCTATTTTTTGCACCTGTCGACTTTTTCATATGTCTATCTTTTCTATTCCAACCTAAAGACCCCATCAACCTTTTCACCTAGTTGACCTATGCCATGTCAACCATTTGTGGCCAACAATTGACTGGCGACCTAGTTAGGGTCGACCCAATGAGTTATACACCCTAGCCTTTCTGCAGGCAATTAAAGAACCTTGCTTGTGTGATAGGGAATCTACTGTATTGTAAGAACAAAGGGCTGTGAGCCCATCAGAGGCAAAACTACCATTGCTGCAGCAGGTGCAGTGCACCAGGACCCCTGAGGACTAAGGGGACCAATGCTGCCCCTGGACTTGGGTTGGGGTGGAGGAGTGGGGCCCAAATTCTATTTTGACATCAGGGCTCACCACCAACAAGTTCCAACACTGGAGCTCATCAAAACAAACTTTTATTACCTGAATGATGCTGCTAGGGTGATCTTCCTTGCAAGACGCTCATTGTCTGCTGATCCACTCTGTCAGTCCCTCCATTGGTTGCCTGTATTTTACCATATTCAATATAAAATACTTCTACTCACATATAAAGCTATTAACCATACTGCCCCAGCATATATCTCCTTACTTATCACAAAATATCTCCCATCTCGACCACTCCGCTCTGCACAAGATCTGCGTCTCTTCTGCACGGATCACTAGCTCCCATTCACTATTACAGGACTTTCATCGGGCTGCCCTTCCACGCAAAATAAGACTCTCCACTAGCCTCCGAACTTTCAAGCGTTCCTTGAAAATTCACCTCTTCAGGCAAGTCTATAATATTTAAGTTCTACACGCATAACCCTCTGAGGCACTTATGTATTATATATCGTCCCTTCTGTACTTGCAACTTGGTGGGACTGCTATGCTATTACTGATGCCTGTCCTTGTGTTTCCCTACTATATCCCTATAGATTGTAAGCTTGCAGCAGGGCCCTTCTACCTCCAAGTCTGTCTGTTGTTACCCAGTTTGTTTTATCACTGTCTACTATTGTAAAGTGCAACGGAAACTGCTGCGCTATATAAGAAACTGTAAACAATTAAATGACCTTGACCCCTGAAGGTGTGGTGTCCCATTGTGCATTGTTTCACCTCTAGACAAGGTTGTATCAATTAATTAACTTTGTTATAGGGAGAGTTAAATCCAAAGGTGGTAACTAATGTGGAATCTTATTTTGTGTGGGCTAAATATCAGTATATATCAGTATATAAGCATATAAGTACAACTGAGCACTGTGGGATACGATGGAGCAACATTCGGCCACAATGTCAAAACATTGCTCATTCTATGTCTGGAAATTCATGCTGTACAGAAACACCTTGCTCCCAATAAAATTACAGACAATTATAGTATATATTTTAAATGAAATTGAGGTTGAAGGTAAGTATTTAAATCAAGTTATGAAAGTCCACCCCATGCTTCAATGAGCTCATGTCAGGTTGTGCCCTAGTATAAGCAAATACAATAACACCACACTACTATGAGGAGGAATAAATTATAATAACCCTGCACTACTAAGAGGAGGAATAGATTATAATAACACTGCGCTACTATGAGGAGGAATAAATTATTGTTTGTCCCGCAGTGGGCTGGATTCATTATGTATCAGATACCTGCATTTAGATGGGTTTCCTTTTGGGCACAAATTGCAGAAAGCTAAAATGTGTGTGTGTGCCATTTGGTAGTGCAAATTGTCCCATAAAGACTATACAATAGGGAATTACATGTTTATTGTGAATACAAATTAAAGCCGTAAAAACTTTCATTGCTAACTCCATAACAATCTCAGGAGGAGGGGGCCTGGACTGCACACCCTAGCTACTAATAATAGGATGCGCTACCTGAGACTTTTAGGAAATTTGGTGATTACTTGCGCACCGAGTGTGTTATTATGTTTCTATATAAGCTTCGGGTAGTGCTGCTGGTTTCTCAGGGCTGTTTTCCCTGATTGGTGAAATAGCAATGGTTTGTTGTGGGAAACAGCGCTCAATACCCTATCTCTGATGTGCTGTAATGGTGCAGAGTGATAGTAAAGCAGTGTGTTGTTGATACAAAATAAACACAATTTAATTGTATTTATTTTGTATCAACAACACACTGCTTATTTACTAACTGAGACTTAGGGTGAGATTTAATAGGATGAGAGATTCAGAAAGTGAGAGATTTGGTAAGAAATCTCCAGTTTTTTTAAAGTGGCAATCATTTACACTGCAAAACCAGTTTGATTTTGCCGTGTAAATGATTGCCGCTTTAAAAAACCTAGAGATTTCTCAACAAATCTCTCACTTTCTGAATCTCTCGTAGTATTAAATCTCACCCTTAGTATTACAACATAATAGCAGTTGCACCATACACCATGTGCGTTTTTATATATATAATATGTGAGCTTCTTGGCATAGTATTAATCAATAGTGTGAGCCTGCCTACCACTCATCAAGGTGACCTCATCAGACAGGTCCCGCTAATAATATAGGGGTTCACCCCTGGGGTGCAGGGCACCCCCAAACTGCCCCATCCAGACCACCCCAGGGCACCACACACATAAAAAGATATAAAAAGATAGAGTTTTATTTGTGTGGTGCCCTGGGGTGGTCTGGATGGGGCAGTTTGGGGGTGCCCTGCACCCCAGGGGTGAACCCCTATAATGTTAGGGACCTGTCTGATGAGGTCACCTTGACGAGTGGTAGGCAGGCTCACACTATTGGCCAATACTACGCCAAGAACCTCATATATTATTACATATGAAAATGTAAATGGTGTATTGTGCACCTGCTATTCTGTTCCTATGTTGTCCATAATAACCAAGAGGATTGGGTACTTATGTAGTATCTGGGCTGCCGATTTCTAAATCGGGTCGGATCGGGAGATCGCATCGCATCGCATGCGACCATGCGATTCGATGCGATGCGATGCGATGCGATGACCCGATTTTTCCATAGGAATCAATGTTAAAATGGACTGAGTCCATTTTAACATGGAATTCAATTGGAAAAATGGGTCCTTTTCATACCCCTACTATCCAAGTGGGCATGGAGTTGGATATAAACCTGTGGCGAGCGTAGCGAGCCACCGAGCCCGAAGCGTGGCGAGCGAAGCGAGCCCCGCGAGGGGACGAATACCGTCCCCTCGCGGGGCTCGCTTCGCTCGCCACGCTTCGGGCTCGGTGGCTCGCTACGCTCGCCACAGGTTTATATCCAACTCCATGCCCACTTGGATAGTAGGGGTATGAAAAGGACCCATTTTTCCATAGGAATCATTTTAACATTGATTCCTATGGAAAAATCGGGTCATCGCATCCGATATCGGATGCGATGCGATGCGATGCGATATCGCATCGCATCGCATCTGATTGTATGCCTTAACTTAAGGCATACAATCAAAAAATCGGCAGCCCAGATACTACATAAGTACCGAGGATTGTTGAGATACAATATATTGAACAATATTGGTACAATTATATTACTGTAATATCTTAAATATAATTCCATTAACAGAGGATGAAGGGAAAACAATGTTTCTCATAAACTCTACTCATTGCTCTATTACAGTGGTGTCAGACTCATGGCCCTCCAGCCATTGTGGAACTACACATCACAGCATGCCCTGCCACAGATGTTATATAATAGATTGCTAAAACTGGCAGAGCATGCTGGGATGTGTAGTTCCACAACAGCTGGAGGGCCATGAGTTTGACACCACTGCTCTATAAGTAAATGTTTCTCATAAGCTCTATAAGTAAACAGAAACTGTACATACAATGAAAGTGTAAAACGTTTATGAACCAATGTGCTACCTGCTGAAGAAAGGTCTGACTGAGGTTGTCTCGTACAGTAAATTGGTATTCTCGGCACACTATTATATTCTCACTCTGGCCTTTATTCAGATTTAACATGTGCAGAGAGAGTTAGATTTGTGTGAGTTATTTTGTTTCTGTACAGGGTAAATACTGGCTGCATTCTTTTTGTACTGCAATTTAGATTTCAGTGTCAACACATCCCACCCAAATTTAACTCTCTCTGCACATGTTACATCTGCCCCACCTGCAGTGCACATGGTTTTGCCCATTTTCCAAACAAATGTGTACTGCAATCAGATCTGAATAAGGGCCTCTATGTGGACTTGGATAGTAAAGTATGGAAAAACCACCTCTAGAAATAAACATGAAAAATTAATGTCGACCTTTTTCAGCAAATATATACATGGTCTATGTTGAACAAGCAATGCAGGAGCACATATGGCCAATTACCATGAAAGTCCTTTTGTGTTTACAAAAATATCTCCTGAGCCAGGTCCAAAAGGGTAAACTTGCTGCACCATTCGTAAAAAGGAAGTCGTCTTTTTTTCTTTTTTTTTTACTTAAAAGAGATGTGTGAGTTAAGCCCAGAGATGTCTGGGAATCTCATTACTAGAAAAGAGCTGTATTATCAGGGCCCTAAATGGCACTTAACAGAAGTACAGCTTTTTGAACCAATGTGTCATTCTCCCAAAAGGCAATGGGAAATGTTTTCAATTCCAATACCAAAGCATACTTACTAAATGAGAGCGAGCATGATTACATGCTAAGACCAAAACACGTATAAAAAAAAAAAAAACAGTCAAAGCCCCGCATATTTTTGTCCAATAATAAATACACTTTTTCTTACACAATAGTTATTAAAGCACCAGATGTGATGATGCATGGCAAATGTCAGACTGTGACACTTATGTATACACTTTCTACTAATCAATCACATAAAAAGCTTTAACAAGTTTTTCTCTAATCTGGTTGATATAATCTGAATCATAAATCTGATATTTGTGTGTTCTGCAAAATAGATCACTGACATCTGCAGTATTATTTCACAGCAAGGGAATAAACTATGATTTTCCTCTTAAAATGTTAAAGCAAAATATGACATAAACTGCATGTCACATTTTGTTGCTATAAATAAATTGCTGCTAACACAGCCAGCTCACGTATTCCAACAGTACATTGGATGTATGCACAACCATATCGCCAATGTGTTTTTTGTGTTGAAGGAGATTAAATGCTAGGGGGTGCTCCTGCAGTCAGCCCTTAATGTTGGGGATGTTTTAAAACTTCTAAAGAGGACTAGTGTAGAAGTTGCCCATAGCAACCAATTAGCATATTTCCCTGGGCAAGATGCAGCAATGTCTAAAAAGTGGGCAAACCTTGGAAAATGCAGTTTTCGGATGTTTGGCAGTTCTCCGCATATCCACCAAGCATGGAATATGATCGGAGATTGGGTGCTGCGGGCAACTCCATCTTCAGATCAGTGTTCTGTTATAGAAACCTATGGGCTTCTATCGTGACTCCCTGCTGTGAGGGATTTAACGGATCCCTCCCATCATCCTCTGTGGCGCACGCGTCCTAAACCTGACAGTTCTATCATCACAAAGGACAGCACTTACCACAAGAGCCGTCCTTTGCTAAAATCTTCATGCATACGCCGTTAATAGATGCTGATAGGCATGCAGAGAGTGGTGGGATGGATCACAAGCAAATTGTGATGATTGCTGCATCTCACCCCGTGTGATATATGCTACACCATTACAGTTTCCAATATATAGCTGTTTGCAAACATAAATGAATGAGGGCTTGATGCAACTGATCTTGGAGCATGTCATTTTTTTGCCAGTTGCGCCCATCCTGATTCATGCCCACCCACAGCTTCCACAGATGTTACCTATTGTTTTCTGATCTACTATACAGAGTAAAACTCACAAGTTACTTTGCAGTAATAATTATTTAAAGCATCATACCTGTATTAATATATGAAAGTATAAAATTCTTTACATATCGATCAAATCAGTGATTTTTTTTCTCTCCCCTCAATTTGTAAAGTTTGACATGTGAAAGCCAGAAAAACAGGATATATGCAGCGATGAGGCATAGTAAATGAAATGACATTTGGAAAATAGAGTAGGGAGTTTTCCTTTTTCCTGTGATGTCTTTCAGATCTCACATAATGATTTTTAATCCTATTACTAATATAAAAGTACCTGGCACACTGTTTCTGTAAGCAGAAGCATACATACGGTACGCATCATGCCTATAAAATGTCCAGTGTTTTTTATTCTATTTCATTCACAAATGTTCCCCGGGCTAATGACTCTAGTCTGAGTCACTGTAACCTCCAAAGCTCTTAAATAACTTACAACCGGTGATTCAACTCTGTAATAATCACTATAAGGTAAACATTAGTAACTGAGCTGCTTACTACACTGCCCACACAGTGATACCACTCCTACTTGTTTTGATGCAGGCAGAGATTCCATACACCCAGCTGATGAGTAACATCCAGAGGTACAGTACATAGGGAGGCGTAGGACTGTGGGTAATGCTTTCCAGCATCTGTTCGCCTTCTCCCTATTGGCCCTCTAATGAGGCATATTCTAACGTACCTTTGTTATCTTAGAGGAATTGAACTATATTTAGTATTAAATAATTAACACCCTCATTACCGTATGTTGCAGAAAACCCCTGGAAACATAGAAAGAATTAAATTAACCCTTTGTGCTACTGATAACAAACCTTAACCACGCTGGAAAACATGACCAGATCCAGCGATGTAGGCAATGTTGATTATGTATGCAGTGGAAACATTTTTTTGCCACTGCGCATGTGTTGCTTTAGACTTGTGATGGCGCTCGTAATGAGGATTTATTTGCAATGTGAATGACAGCACGGGACCGCCTGTGGTAAAAGGTGGGTGTGTTGCGACTGTTTGAGAGGCAATCCTATATGCAGTTGCAATGGCTTCAGCCATTTTTGTATTGAGCATTTACACACTGCATGTTCGGAAAGGTGCCATGACTGTTCTGAATAAATAAATTCAATTTGTCAGTTTTAGGAATGAGTTTGGGGTGTGGGACCCTTGAGTTAGTGTTGCCGGGCTGCTTTTGGGCATCACATGGAACACTTAATTTGGCGCTTTTATAGTACCTTAACCAATTTGTGTTTTTTACTAATTTAACACTTTTTTTGCATTCTAATGAATACCTCTCACCTATGTAACACTTCTTATTAGCACATTCTAACACCATAGCCTCTTACGATTGTGGTGCCTTGGGGCGGCTGGCCTTTGCTGACTTGGTGGAGTCCGACTTTTGAATAGTTTGATTTACTTTAAAGGTAACAATTTTGTTCCAAAGTTGGAGATCCCTCTTGTTCGGTGAACCCTATTGCGAAGTCTGTTTCCTTTGCAGCATATAACTGATCTGATATGAGTTGCCTATCTCTATCCATACAACCAACGATTACAACTGCTTGGTGTGTTCCCCCAACCCTCCCTTCCCCTATTCTCATCAACTTTCCCCTTATGTTTTATAATATATCTGCTTTCATTAATGTGTTTATACTGTATTGAAATTCTCAATAAAAATTGAATCTATATATAAAAAAAAAGGTAACAATTTTAAGGCTCATACATAGCTGGCTGTATTTGCACCTGAACTGTACACAATAAAAGATGCAAGTATTTATGGTGTATGCAATTGTACATCATTACAGCTTGCCCCAAGTGAACGTGAACTGTAAAAAGTGTATATACTTGTGCTCAGTGGTCTAAGTAGAAATGTTGAAGTGGCGGTATGGAAAATAGGTTGATGTGCATCTACGCATGCGCAGGCGCATTTCTGCAGATGCACCCTACCCCCTAGTTACCCCCCAGTGATGAGAAATAGAAAGATATTGCCAAGATAGTGTAATAACATTTAAATCGTATAAAACTTTAGACAAAATCAGCTAGGCAAGTATAGAGAAAGGATGGACAATTAACAGAACTACAGGTATAGGAGAACTGTGAAGTGAGCAGTTCCTAAACACGCATGAGTACTAGGTTAGCGTGAGTCCTGGTAACTCTCCTCCCACCTTCAAGGTCTTACAATGTCCGCTCTTATTCTGTATTCTTCCTGGCTCCCTCCAACGTGTTTCGACCTCCTCTGAGGCCTTTATTAAGGAGAACATTTGTTTTATCAACTAGTGTGTAACCAATAGATTATTATTATTTATATAGCTCATACATATTCCTCAGTGCGCATTTTGAACATTCACATCAGTCCCTGCCCCAGTGGAGCTTACAATCTATATTCCCTACCACATGTACACACATACATTCATTCTAGGGTTAATTTTGTTGGGAGCAAATTAGCCTACCAGTATATTTTTGGATTGATGGAGGAAACTGGAGTACCCGGAGTAAACCCACACAAGCACGGGAAGAACATACAAACTCCACACAGTTAGGGCCATGGTGGAAATCGAACCCATGAGCTCAGTGCTGTGAGGCAGTAATGCTAACTATTACACTGTCCGTTCTGCCTGAGCAATGTCCATTCCTGCGGGTTGCTAGTGACATCCCCAGTTGTCCACAATGTTTATGCACTTGCCAATGCCCTCACCTAGCAAGCAGTGGCAGCGAAAGGCGGGATTCTCTAACATTTATTGCCCCCCCTCTTCGCCAGGCTTCACATTGTTAATAATTGTATATGCTCTAACATATGCGATTATAAACACAAGGGACAGCTCTTTCGATAAGAGCTGTCCCTTGCAATGCAGCTCTGGCGCTGGACTTCCGAGTGTGAGACCCAGGAGTCCATCTGCGCATGCGCAGAATGATGGCGATGGCTGTGAGACATGCTGGGAGGGATCCGTGATGGATCCCTCACACAGCGCCATGGTAAGAAACCCATAGGCTTCTGCAGGTAATCGCCAGCTTCTGCTGGTGATTCTCTCCGCAGCTCTGACGCTGCGGAGGGGCAATAGAGAATACAGAAATGCGGTAAAAACTCAGATAACAGGGATTTTTTTTTAAATTAAATAATTTTTATTGAGATTTTTTTTATAGAACAAAAACTACAAAAAAACTAAAACCCTCCTATATATAGGAGGGTAGTTAGGGCAACAACATAAAATTGCAAGACAGTCAGGAGGAAATACAGCATAAATATGCGATCGTATTTAAGTGAGCAAAGTTTGTATATAACATGGATACAGAATAATTCCAGAAAGCAATTATGGTACTTCATTCCCTGATGGCGCCATTCAGACATAACTAGACATGAGCAATATCGAACATATAGTGAAATATTAATTGCAAACTGGGGTAGACATCATCCTCTCATTTAGTAGGAATCGCTTATACCCCTTTCAGACAGAAAAATCCCAAAAACCCAGGTATTTCCCGGATACAAAAACCCGTGTACAACTAGGCAGCAAGGGGCTGACCCCCTTTCACACAGGAGCAAAAACCCGGGTATTTCCCGTGTCGACCCCTTTCACACAGAAGCCGGATTTTTCCTGCAAAACTCTGTGTGTCATAAGAAAAGGACAGTTTTAAAGGCACACAGAGATGAGATCATGAAAAGTGGGAGGTGTCTGGTCACTGCATTGCATTAAACATGGCTGACAAGTTGCAGAACCTGGAGGTCATGAGTGCTCTGTGTGTTTTGCTGCTTACAGCAAATCAGAGCATTATGCAGATGCTTACACTGTGCTACCTGGCACAGTGTTATGCCAGGAGGAGGAAGGCACAATTTTTGGTGGAGAGGGCTTCCACTCGACGCAGGTATTTGCACCGGAGGAGAGCCCTGATTTTGTCCAGTGTTACCTCTATCCTGAAGTCTACAAGTGCCTCAAACCGGTCGTTGTGGGCCAGAGACCGCAGGCATGGAGAAGCTTTCTGGGAGACTGTGGAAGCTTTTGCACCTGAGCAGTGGCTGGCACATTTCCGGATGTCACGAGCCACCTTCTACTACCTGCTGGAACTGGTCACCCCGGCACTTACAAGGGGATGCACCAATTATCGGAAAACCATTGAGCCATGCAGGAGACTGGGGATTGTGTTGTGGTGGTACGCAACACCAGGGGAATACCGTACCATCTCATGTCTGTTTGGTGTGGGCATTTCTACGGTGTGTGTTCTAGTGCGGGAAGTGACACAGGCATTGTTGGAGAGCCTTTACAAGCGTTTCATCTGCTTACCACAAGGCGACCGACTGGATGAGACCATAACAGGTTTTCTGCGAAGAGGCTATCCGCAGTGTGCTGGAGCCATCGATGGGACACACATACCCATTATTGCACCCCCAGATAACCCAGCAGATTACCATAACCGTAAAGGTTGGCACTCCATCATATTGCAGGCTGTGGTGGACCATAAGTATTGGTAAGTAGTACAGTATGCAGTATTTACATTAGTGATATGATTGGGCTGCACTGTATATTGTTAAACACAAATACATTTTCTGTTCAGTTTCACAGATGTCTACATTGGCTGGCCTGGTCGTGCTCATGACTCACGGGTACTTGCCAATTCGGACTTGTTCCAGATCGCAGAGGAGAAGAGAGGTGGCTGGTTGTTCCCTAGAGAGGTAACTTTGTCTATTTTTAAAAATGTGCTCTTTAACCACTACACTTGCCACCTATACAATTCTAATTTTTTTTTTATACCGTTACAGTGGTCAAAGTTTGTATCCGGAGTGGAGATCCCAGTCCATATTATTGGAGATGCGGCATACCCTTTGAGGCGTTGGCTTATGAAGGGCTTCACGCAACATACCCCACTGTCTCCTGACCAAGTCCACTACACCCACACTCTGAGCTCGGCTCGAATGGTGGTGGAAAACGCCTTTGGAAGACTAAAGGGGCGATGGCGGTGTCTACTGAAGAGGAATGACATTGCCATTACCCTGGTTCCAGATGTGGTGGCAGCTTGCTGCATTCTGCACAATGTGTGTGAGCTACAGAAAGAGAACTTTTTACCTGAGTGGAATGTGGAGGACTATGACCTGGCTGATACCCCTGTCGAATCAGCAGGGTACGAGGGTGAGACAAGTTGTTCCACTGCTGAGGTTATCCGTAACACCCTCACTATTAACTTACAGAGTATGACACAGTAGATAGAAGGACACATTGGTTGGATGTTTGAAAGAACTTGTTTTATTTTTCACAAAATATGTTTTATGCTTGTTAGTTCACTTTTAAATATAAAATGTTTTCAAATATATCTTTAGTGGTCATAAATACCCTTTCAACACTGAAACAACATTGAACTATTGCAACACGAGGTAGAATAAGTATTTAGCATAGGTCTTCTATCAGTGGTGGGTGAATAGGTTGTGCTGCCATCCAAGCCGGTATTGTATAGGGGAGACACACACCAGTTTGACTGTCCAGCAGCCACACATTTTCATCCGGCACTGTATATATAGATAAACACTTGTATTTGCAATTTTTGGTACCTGTAAGGCACAGGTCTTCCACCTGTGGCCCTTCAGATGTTGTGGAACTACATGTCCCCGCATGCCCTGAGTTTTTTGCCATCCTACTATAGGAAAAAATGTGGCAATGTATGGTGGGACATGTAGTTTCACAACATCTGGAGGGCCACAGGTTGAAGACCTGTGCTGTAGGGCAATTCGAAACACTCTGGCTCCTGCCGGCCAGTGAAAACCCGCACGGCCAGGAATCTGTGCCGCACACAGCAGTTTACAATGATGGGATCCGGCTGAAACCAGGCGGCCTGGGTGAATGGTCACATCTGTGCCCATTATTAACTCTGGTGTGCGGCACGGCTTCCTGGCCGTGCGGGGTTTCGCCATCCGACAGGAGTCGGAGTGTGTGAAATAGCCCTTAGTACACCCCAAAAACAATATAAATATATAAATATAAGCCCCAAACAGGGAATTTTTTTATTGCCTTAAAGATAAAGAAGAAGGCATACTGTGTACACATTATAGATTATGTTCAGCCACATATCTAGAGTATACTCTATTTGTACACATTTAAATAAAAAAAAAGTTTGAGAACTTTGATTCAGCTCCAAACTGAAGAACCAAATGAGCTTTTTTGAGGCTCATAAACTAAAGAACCATAATACTGTACTGTGTACATCAAAATGGAACACAGCATTTAACGGGCCTTGTAAGTGCCACTTTTTAAGCAAGAAAAATTGAACGAGCCCAGAAAAAAGAGAAAAAGAACAACCATATAGCAACATTACTACAAATGCCTGTAGGCAGTGCTGATTACAGTGCTAACAGGAGTGTTATGATTACTGGCATTCACTGAATCATCAGCATAATTTTTCACATTGCCATATTGCCTACTATATCCTGTGCCATTGACAGTATCATGCACTGTCTCCTGTGGACTGGAATTGGCATGTGGCCTACTTGGCTGTGTGGCATGTGAAAAATTATTGCCCATGTTTTCAGTATAACTACGCCCTTGGCCCTGCACAGTAGTTTGGCTTGAATTTGAAGGCATAAATGTATGGCCTCTGTGTGGAGGATTACAATAATCACCCTCAGCGTACGGACTACACAGCTTGTAAGGGTGCGGATTCTGTAATGTAGACACCATATTGGTAAGGAAGGTCATCTGTGCATCTCGATTTTCACGCGCTATGCGTTCGTGCAGACCCACCAACTGTGTGAGAAAGGAATCTTGCAACTGTCTCTCGTTGTCAAAGAAGCGCTGCAGTCGGGCATCCTCTTGAGTTTGAAATTCAAGATCGGACTCTCGGAGATGATCTACCAGGATTCTTGACATTGAGCGCGTAGCAAGCTCCATCTTTGACGTTTTTTTCTTCCTTGCAGGTACATCAAATACTAAAAATAAAGGAAAAATCATTACAATCCAATAGCGGCATGCCAGTGTATATATAGGTATATATAGATATATATATATATATATATATATATATATATATATATATATATAGAGAGAGAGAGAGAGAGAGAGAGAGAGAGAGAGAGAGAGAGAGAGAGAGAGAGAGAGAGAGAGAGAGAGAGAGAGAGAGAGAGAGAGAGAGAGAGACAGACTACTACTGGTTCCCACAATACCCCTCTCCAGGGCACACCACACGTGTGCTGTAGTAGTGGGTGTGGGGTTGTTACCTGTGTTACAGTGGGACTACAGGTCCCAGCAAGCCTGCAACACATGCTGATACTTGGGAGAACCACAGGTACCAGCATGTGGGGCATTAAAGGCCTGCTGATACGTATAGCCCCCTGTACATCTATTAAAATAGATACACAAACAATACTTGAAAAACTTACTGTTGCGACGCAACGTTGGGGTCTCAGTCTGTGCAGGAGTGGGTGTCCCAGATGGAGTAATGGTGCTGGCTCCACTGTCCTCAACCTCAGCCTCTAATGGATCAATTGTGTCCTCCATGGCAGCAATAGGATCAGGGATGCTGTTGTCTATGGTGTCTTCCAACTCCATTATAGGTGGGCAAGATGGGCTGCATTCTGGAGTTATGCTCCGTGATGAAGCTGCACTGGATGATGATATGGCAACAGGGTTCACCAGGGCAGAATTGCCAAAGACCTCGTTACATTGGTCGAAGTAAACCCATTCCATCCTCCCAGCACCACTTTTCCTCCTGTTGTTGTCACAAACTTTGTTGTAGTACCTGCGCAGAGCTTTTAGTTTGTTGACCACCTGCTGCTGGGTACGCACAATGCCCCTTGAAGTGAGGACCTTGGCAATATTGGTGTAGACTACAGCGTCCTTCACTGTGCCAGTAATCTGTTTTCGGATTTCTTCCTCCCCTCTGACACTGAGCAGCTCACGGATCTCCTCATCTTTCCAGTGTGCCATGGCCATTTACTGCTGCGCTGCACGCCTCTGCCACGTGCGCTCAGCCAATCAGGGAACCTGTAAAGATCAGCCAATCACGCAGCGCCATGCTGCACAGCCAATCAGCATGATTTTTCAATAGTCGGGAGAAAAACACGGGTCGGACCCTTTCACACAGCCGCAAACACGTGTCTGACACGGGAAAAACCCAGGTAAATACCTGGGTCGAAGTCCCGGAACTTTAGACCCGTGTTGACCCTTTCAGACAGAAGAAAAACCCGTGTCGACACGGCAAGAGCAGGGAAATTACCGGGTCTTTTTTTCTGTCTGAAAGGGGTATTACTATATTTTGCAGTGCCCAAGTTAACCTAGAATAAAGATATATGCCCAACTACCCAAAATAATAAAATAAATAGATTCCCAAAGCAAACCTACCCCAAAACCCCCCACCCTGTATAACCTACCCCAACTTAGGCATACCTGGAGCAGATAACAGGGTCTTTACAGCATTTCTGGTTTAGAGCATCCCGCCCGCAGTGAGCACTAGGTAATGTGCCGGGAAAAATTGTGTCCATTTCCTTCTGATTTTTCCATCCTTTGAATGCCCACAGAGGCAAGTATTGGGTGCAGGGTGTGCGGTGTGGGCCCCTCTACACAGAAACACTGCACCCATTATAGATATGCCACTGGGGTACCCACAGATCTCACAGAGCTGGCACCTATGCCCAAATGTATTTACAGTGTTAAACATTTCATGATTGAATAACTTTGGCTTGAGGCTAGCAAATGATCCAAAAGGAAATAGCAAGTATAAAAAATGTTTAAGCAGTATAAATCTACATCCCTGGAACTCTAAATAGCCATAACAGTCATGCATATGGGATGTGTGAATCATTACATAAATATGGCTTTCAAGTATAAATGTGACATTGAGAGCAGCTTTCTCTGCTTTCAGCCTCATACAACATAGAAAGTAGTGAATTGCACACATATTTTCTTTAGTTGTCTGAAATTAGGGTTTGGCATCCTGAAGACTGGAGTGAATGAATGAGTCAGAAATCGGGAAGAAACTTTCCTTTTATTTATTCTGAATTGAGGTGTTTAGAGAAGAGTATGAGATGGCAGAGGAAGCTCTGAGTGACACAGGAGAAAGGAAGCTGTGGTAGGATTACTCATGTAGTGCGAACATAATGTCTCAAATTTTTCATAGATACATTTTTTTCTGCCCTAGAAAAATGATAATCTCGTAGATCTGGCTCAAACAATCTGCACTATAAAGTGGCCAATCCCCAGTCATTATGCTATAAGACTAAAGAAACATATGCCTGAGTTTAGCATGTGACAAATGTTTATAATTGCTGCTTGGTATGGTATCCTAATAGAGTAAAGGTGGCCATACACTACCAGATACACCTCTTACAAAAGGGTAGTAGTGCAGATATTCCTGGACATTTTAGACATTATAGTTTGGGAACGCCAACCTTCTGGATGCCGGTGCAGAGCAAGACCTTTATTCCGGTCAAATTTCGCAGCCTTGCGAGTCCAATACCCTTACTGTAAAGAAACCCTTCCTTTGTTGGGTGAAAAACATCCTTTCCTATAACCTTAGTGTACAGTATTTGGGCTAAAGGGATCCCCTGAAAGTTCTCTGTATTGACCCTTATTGTATTTGTATATAGTAATCAAATCTGCTCTTAGACGCCTCTTTTCTACAGTAAACATGCCTAACCTGGCTAGCCTCATAACTCAATGACTCCATAATCTCTATCAATTTTTTTGCCCTTCTCTGAATTCTTTCTTGTTCCAAGAGGTCTTATTTTTTTTTTTTTAAACAGTTTTTATTGAGATTTTTCAATTAAATATTATATAAAAGGTAAACAGTGTGAGACAATTACACAGTATATGAAACAAAATATCGGTCAATGTACAATTTGTTCAATTCGCAGGTTATCTACCAAAGCAGACCACAACAGATCTTAAAACCAGGAATACAGTCCGCTGTTCCACTCCGCAATGCTGCTGTATTTCTATTTCTATTACAGTTCGCCAATGTCTAGCTTTCTGTCAGCTTAATAAAAGCACATGTGAGCAAATCTTTGGATTCGGTATCTTGTTTTACTTTCCCTCTCAGTCCCATTAGTTGGGGGGGAATCATTGTGATTGGTTTGTACGGTTTTCAACCAACATTTAGGGAGCAATTTGGTCTCACAAAACATCTAAATTATAATCTATCAGATAATATTAAGAGGTATAACAAGGTAAATGGGGGGGTGGGTAAGGAAGGGGAGGTTGGGGGAGGGGGGGGGGAGGGGAAGACAACAGACAAAATCAGAATCAATTTTAAAATTCCATAGCTATCTTTTTCCTTCTAGGCTATCTAGTCACACATTTCGATTACTCATCTCGTATGTCCAAAACTTTTATCTATCTCAGCACATACAGTCATGTTAGTTAGATATTTGTCTGAGGAGGTACCACGTGGTCGATTCAAATATTTTTTGAATTCGGCTTTGTGTTATCTGATCTAAGCTACCAATATACAGTTCCCATTTCTTATAGAAGCGAGGAGCCCCCTTCTCGAGATCTGTCCTTAGAGCCTGTCTTTCATAAAAGAGCGTATTTAGGATAGCTTTTTTTAACTCCATTATAGTAGGGGAGCCTCTATGTATCCAGTGCGTTAATATCAGCTTTTTAGCCATTGTCAGTATGATGTTGAGCACCGGAATAATCATTCTCTTATTGGGTCCAAGATCCCAGTCTTTAAAGTATAGAAACAAACATGCAGCCGGTTGCTCCTGGATTCTAAGAGAATAGGTGGTATTAATAAAATTGATCACCTTGTCCCAGAAGAACCTAATCTTTCCACATTCCCAGAAATTGTGGAAATATGTAGCATTAGTTTTGTGGCATTTGTAGCAACATCCTGTGTCGCTAGGGACGAAGTGTGCCCTCTGCACAGGGGCCACATATGCCCTATTTAGGAATTTGGTGTGGGTCTCCTGTAAAGCAACCGACTGCAAATGTCTCATGGTAAGAGGAAGCTTTTTAAGTACAATGGACAGAGGTGGGAGATCTGGTATATCTTTGGCCCATCTAGTTTGAAGTTGTTGGTGATGTGTCTCTATCCCTGTCGCTATGAGGGCCGAGTAGAGATATCTGATCCTATACCCCAGGACACACTCTGGTCTCAAAAGGCTCACAATGGGGTCTATTTCTCCATCTCTCTCCATGGGTGACACTTGAGATTGTGCAAAGTGTCTCGACTGGAGGTACATGTAAAACTGGCGGTGTGGTAGCTCAAATTTCTCCTGTATGGCGGAGAATGGGAGTAATGCTCCTCCTGGGTCAAATAGCCTACGGACATTTGTAATGCCCTTGTCCCTCCAGCCGAGAAACTCCGCATTCTCTAGACCTGGGATGAACTGAGGGTTTCCCCAAAACGTGGTGAATGGCGAAGAGGAAAATCGTCTGCGAAGGGTCTTATTAATCTGCTTCCAGGACCTGTAAGTTGCTTTGAATAAAATAGAATCTCCGATCAATTTGGGTATTAATCTTATCGGGGCATGTAATAGTGCTGCTGGGGAGTATTGTTTAAAAATTTGATTCTCCAAGGAGGGGATGGTGTATTCCGATCTAGTAGTGAACCAATCTGTAATATATCGGAAGTGTGCTGCTTGGGAGAATGCTTGTATGTCAGGCATGCCAAATCCACCATCTGATTTACTGAGTTTGAGCCTATTGAATGGTATACGAGCCTTCTTCCCTGCCCAGGCGAATTTGAGGTACAGCGATTTAAATTTCTGCAGGTCCGAGTTACTGAGCTGCAGCGGCAACATCTGCAGGAGATATGATAGCTTGGGAAAGGCTATGGTTTTGAGTACCGTGATTCTACCCGCCAAAGATAGTGGTAGGTCTATCCATCCAGTCAACAGCTTAGCAATCGATGCAAAGGAGGGAGAGATATTCACATTATATAAGTCTTTTAGTTTCTTAGGGATCAGAACTCCCAAGTATTTGAGTGTGTGTGGACAGATAGTGAATTGTGAAGTGAAGTGAGAGATTGTAGGAATTGCGGGGGAGGCTGATAGGGGCAAAAGGCGGGATTTATCATAATTTACTCGAAATCCTGAAAATTGGGAGAAATGAAGAATAATTTGTTGAATGGCCGGGATGGAGGTATTGGGTCTGGATATAAATAATAATATATCATCTGCGAACAGACTTAGCTTGATCTCGGAGGAGTCCATCCGCACTCCCACAAAGTCTCTCGAGTTTCTCAATGCTATCTCCAATGGTTCAACTGCCAGTGCGAATAGGAGGGGGGACAGGGGGCATCCCTGTCTAGTACCCCTGAACAGTGGTATTGGGTTGGACATGTAGTTGTTAGTTAAAACCCGGGAGGACGATCCAGAATAAAGTGATTTAATTGTGCGGATGAACTCCCCCGGGAGCCCAAACCGTTCCATAGTAAAGAATAAGTGGTCCCATGTGACGAGGTCAAAAGCCTTCTCGGCGTCCAGTGAGAGTAGAGCATGAGGCTCTAAAGTCCCCGAAGACTCCACCCACTGCATGGCTATTAGGGCTTTACGTACATTAAGGACCGAGTGTCTGCCCCATACAAAACCCGTTTGATCCGAATGAACCAGGGAGGGGAGTTTGAATTTGAGTCTGTCCGCTAATATTTTTGTGAAGATTTTATAATCTGTGTTGAGAAGTGAGATTGGGCGGTAGGATCCCGGGAGGAGCGGGTCTCTACCGGGTTTATGTATAATTTTGAGGATGGCCGAATTAAAATATAAGGGTGGGGGGGTGCCTTGTAGAATGGTATTATAAAGTGCCGAAAGGGGTTTAATAATCTTGGGGGCCAGCAATTTATAGTACTCATTTGAGAGACCCTCCGGTCCCGGTGATTTGCCTGTCTTAAGCATCTTTATCGTAGCCAGGACCTCCTCCTCTGTGATAGGTGTTATTAGGGTATTTGAGGCATCCACATCCAGTGTGGGATGAGGAAGGGGTTCCCAGAACGTTGTCCTGTGTTGCTCATCTACCAAGGGAGGGGAATATAGGGACTCATAGAAGCCATGTAAGGTTTCAGTAATTAATTTTCCCGAATGGACTACTTTGCCATCCGCCCTGCGAAGAGCCTGAATAGCTGAGGGAGGGTGCTGGCCCCTCAATAGGTTAGACATCAGGCGATTAGACCTGTTGCCATATCTATGAAACCTGGCCTGTGCGAGAAACGTGATTTTAGATTCTAGTTGTATTAGTAGGGCATCAAAGAGGGATTTTTGTTCATTATATATGGTTTTATTTGATAGGGTGGGGGAAGTTTGAAAGTTCTGGTATGCCTCAGTGAGGCGTGTCTGGGCGTCCATGTAAAGTTTCTGGGAATCTTTTCTATGTTTGGAAGTGTAAGATATAATGTTGCCTCTTAATACTGGTTTGGAGGCTTGCCAGAAAATAGAGGGGGATGTCTCCCCTACTACTTGGTTGTGATGTGTATAGTCCATCCAGGACGCCTCCAACATATTACGAAACGATTGAGTTTCTGTTAACTGGGATGGGAATCTCCATTGCCTAATTGGTCCTCTATCGACAGATGCCGCCACCGCCACCCAGCAAACGCCATGGTCTGAAATTGTAATAGGTTCTAACGCTGATCCCTCTACTTTCGGGAACAGGGAGGAGGACATTAAAATGTAATCAATTCTAGAGAGGGTTCCATGCGCCGCTGAGAGGCATGTATACTCCCTCTCAATAGGGTGGCATGCCCTCCATACATCAATCAGTTGTAACTGTGTGAGAAGGTATTGAATACCATATTTAGGGTTGGTGCGCCTGGTAGAGGATGTAGTGTTTCTGTCTAAAACCGCAGATGCAACTAGATTGAAATCCCCTGCCAAGATTATATTTTGGTGAGCATAAGGGAGTAATTTGGCAGCTATAGTGATGAAGAATTGGCTTTGATTTGCATTAGGTGCATATACATTAGCTATGGTGTAACGGGTGTTATATATCGTGGCATCAAGTATACTGTAGCGGCCTTCGGGATCTGTTTGTTCTGAATGAGTAGTTACCGGGATATTTCGTCTGATCAATGTGACCACCCCTCTAGCCTTGGAGTTATATGGGGCTGAGGATAGAACAGCCCAGCCCAGGGTGTTTAACTTTAAGATCTCTGCAGGGACCAAATGGGCCTCCTGTATTAAAGCTATTTCAAGGCCTAACTTAGATAAGTATAGCAATGTTTTTTTTCGCTTAGCTGGGGAGTGAAAGCCCCCCACATTAATTGTACCTACCCTGAGAGATGTCATTCATTGGGCAAGAGGATTGGTAACTTACAGGTCCTGGAATTTGAGATGAGCTTTGTGTTGGCCAACAGTAGTCTAGTAGCAATCATGAAAAATCTAAGGATAAAAAATATGACATTAGACAGATTCTGACACATGGGGGGAATAGACATGAGGGAAGAAGGGGGAATTAGTAGTAATTCTGCAATGGCTAGGCGACCGGTAAAGGGCCTTCCCGCCATCCCAGAACACCAAGAGGTCTTATTTTATGGCGTGGTGCCCAGAACTGCACACTGTATTCAAGATGAGGCTGTACCAACAAGTTATATAATGGCAACATTACATGGTCTTTCCTTGCATCTATACCCCTTTTATGCATGCTTCTATTTTATTGGCCCCCGAAGCTGGTGCTTGACATTGAGCACTACATAAGTCTACTGTCAATGAGTACCCCCAAATCCTTCTCCATTAATGATCCCCTACATTTACCCCATTTCATTTATAGAGTGCATGCTTGTTTTTGGTCCCTAAATACATAACCTTACTATGTTAAACCTCAACAAAGAAAGTAGCAATAAATAGTGCTAAATATGGATAAATAGATACTTAATAGCTTTATTACAATACATATAACAAAATACACAGAAATAATAATAAAAAAAGCTTCATTGGTCACAAATAAACCAGTTTGGTAAAGAATAAAACAATATAGAATGATCCTTTAGCAATTGTATAGAGCAATGTCTTTCATGTGCCTTATGATGTAAAGATATATTTATTTCAGTGGCGTAACTATAGCTCCGCAGCCCCCATGGTGGCGGGGGGGTGCCGCCGGGGGGGCTGCGGGGCTATAGTTACCCGCAGTCTGCGTCTCGCCCGGCTCTCTGTCGGGACCTTCCTGACGTCACGGTCCCGGCCGGCTCCTGCTGCAATGAAAACTGACAATTAGAAAATGGCTGCCCCCCGTTTTCATTGTAGCAGCAGGAGCCGGCCGGGACCGTGATGTCAGGAAGGTCCCGACAGAGAGTCGGACGCAGACCGCAGGTAAGAAGGGGGGCAGGTTAGGTGGGGGGCGCCGAATAAACATGCGGCGATAAATAGTTAGTTACGCCCCTGATTTATTTATTAACGGTTACTTATATAGCGCACACATATTCCGCAGCGCTTTACATATAATATTTGGATATATCAGTTCCTGCCAAAGTGGAACTTACAATCTATATTACCTACCACATATACATGCACACACATTCATTGTAGGGTTAATATTGTTAGGAGCCAAATAACCTAATAGTATATTTTTTGGATTGTGGGAGGAAACCGGAGTACATTGAGGAAACCCACGCAAACACGGGAAGAATGTGTCAGCGTTATGTTCGACCTCCAGAGTCAGTACCTCACCTCAATTAGGTGCTTGTTATTAGTGGGGGAGTTGGGCAACCTGTGAAAATATAGATAACATTATTTTTATCTCACCACTGTAGAGAGGTAGTCCTCCACACATGAAGGAGATGCCGCTATTAATTAGAAATTAGGTTGGAAATATTCGCAGGCAGAAAGGATGCTGTGATCAGGATTGTTGGAGCTCTGTGGGAGACCGATAGATAGTTATCGAAGGTGAACAATATATAGTCACTGGGTCCCGCAGAACTCACTCCCTGCTTTTAGTGGAAGAGATGGATAAGAGTCGTGCGGCAATTCCGTAGCCCAGCCAGGTACATGTATGCAAATGATACATAAAAACAGAGAAAAAGAAAAACAATAATATACATATAATATAATGCAGTGGCGTAACAATGATTCCGCAGACCCCGGAAGTGGCATGGGGGAGCCAGTGCCAGCAGGGTCTGTGGGGAGCACTGCTGGAGGGACACCTCACAGCCAGATGGTTCTCTCCGTGCCTTCCAGCTGTCAGTAGGAGGCTGGTCCAAGGGGACACCTTTACCTGACCCCTAGGTTCAGAAGGGCCCCGTTGATCAGGGGTATAAGAAAATTGTCTACAGTACCTGTTAAGAAGTAAAAATTCATATGCCACTGTCATCTGGTCTCTGTTGCAGACATGGTGACCTCATTACCCTGTGCTGCGCCTCTAATTCCCTGCGGCCTGTCTCTTCCTACTGCCAAGGAGCAGGGAGAGTGACACAGCAAAATATCCATAAGGCGACGAGCAGCCTCTACCCATCACGCAGCGCAGCTACAATCATAGGCGTGCGCAGCAAATATTATTAGGGGGTGCACCACCTATTGTGCATGTCTAACAACACCCATTGGGTGCGTCTAACACCACCAATCAGGCGTGTCTACCATCATCTATTGGCACTCACTACAATATAAAAGTCTCTCAGCCACAACATAATCTCCTGCCTGTTTCAGTCAGTTTTTAATCTTCTTATTACTCTCTGTAACAGTTCATGCATATATACAGTCAAAAACATATATGGATGACACAGGTACAGTATGTAGTGATATGACAATGGTCTATCTAGTGCTGGGGTAGCCAACCCTAGTCCTCGAGAGCTACCAACAGTGCATGTTTTGCAGGTCTCCTCACAGAATCACAAGTTAGATAATTAGCTCCATCTGTGTATCTTTTAAAATGTGTCAGTGATTAATGAGTGCAGCTGTGCAGCAGCTAGGTTGTCTGGAAAATGTGCACTGTTGGGAGCTCTCGAGGGCTAGGGTTGGCTACCACTGATCAATTAGTACAATTAACAATGCAAAACACACATAATTGAGCTACCAACAGTGCATGTTTTGCAGGTCTCCTCACAGAATCACAAGTTAGATAATTAGCTCCATCTGTGTATCTTTTAAAATGTGTCAGTGATTAATGAGTGCAGCTGTGCAGCAGCTAGGTTGTCTGGAAAATGTGCACTGTTGGGAGCTCTCGAGGGCTAGGGTTGGCTACCACTGATCAATTAGTACAATTAACAATGCAAAACACACATAATTGAATGATGGGCTCTTCTTTTAATAGAATAAAGTTCTAAAAAGCAAAAGTCTTTGGTAAAGGGTATTGCTGGTTGCTAGCGTCAGGGATGTGTTTATAAGGGCAGGCACAGCATTAGGGGGTGCCTGTGGACCCCTAACCCTCTATGTGCGCACGCCTATGGCTACGATGTGCTGGCAGAGAGAGCAGAGGGAGCCCAGCAGCCAACCCCTAAAAAGTGCAGGAGCTAGGACCCAACGACTGCAGCAGCACAGTACACTGGGCAAATCAGAGACTATTCTCCAAATCTTTTACAGGGATCATGGGCTCACTTTGAAAGAAGGGGTAATTTGATAATAACGAAGCATAATTTGTTTTACAATCATTTTTTGCCAATTTTTTTTTTAACTTTTTTTTTTTTAAACAGTGCGCTGAACAAATAGGAACATACATGACAGAGGAAAACACTTATCGATGGCTGGGTGCAGAATCGCCATCGATGGCGTCTGCACCGATGGCCATCCCTAGCAGCAGCAGCCTTGTTATTCTTTCTTTCACTTGCAGTCGCAGCACTGTACTCAGTCTCCAGAGTTAGTACATCTCAGCTGCCACAGGTGGCAGTGCTGACCTCAAGCAAATGCATTGTAATGAAAAACTGAAAGTAAAAGAACGACGGTTCACCTTTTTGGGATCGGCGGCTCAGTCAGTCTTTTATGGGATCCGTCCAAAAGACCCGCTTCGTTCGCTAGCGACCCATCTCTAGAAAGTATGGCTTCATCAGGAGGAGCTGTGCCATCCCTGGCAGGAACAGCCTGATCTCTCTCTCTCACACACGCACCCTGGTCTCTCTTTTTTTTCTCTCTCTGACCCTGGTCTCTATCTCTCTTTCTTTGACCCTGGTCTGTCTCTTTCTCTCTCTCTCTCTCTCTCTCTCTCTCTCTCTCACTGGGCCAGATGCACTAAGCTTCAAAAGTTATAAAATAGAGAGTGATAAACAACCAACCAATCAGCTCCTGCCTGACAGTTTTTATACACAGTCTGTGACATGGCAGTTAGGAGCTGAGGGGTAGATTTATTAAGGGACGATAAGGGGCATATGCGCTATCCCCATGCGCTAAAGCAGGGGATAGCGCTTCCCCTTATCTATGACACCCGCTGAGCGGGTGTCTTTCGTGCGGCGGTGCGGGGCAGGAGGCATAGCGCAGCTACGATATTTCGTGCTGCGTGCCTGCCTCCTGCCTAATTTATGAACGGTCAGCATCGCTGACCGTTCCGCCGCCTGCAGCTGTCAACTTCGACAGCTGCAAACGGCGATGCCCTATGCCTACAGCAGGGACAGTGCTGTCGTGAGTAGCGAGATCCCGCGCATGCGCAGTGAGCCAGCCAGGGGAGAAGCAGGCAGCGCGTCAGTGTTAACTGACGCGCTGTCAGCTGGAGGGGACATCGCCGGAGGGGGGAGTTAGCGCTCCCCCGCTTCGGCCAGCAAGATGTTGATACATCTTGTCGGTGTCCCCTCCTGCTTCGCCTCGCTAATGAGGCGAAGCAGGGAGTGTTATAGCGGTGCTCTTAGCGGCGCTATAATAAATCTACCCCACATTGAGAGTGTTTATCACTCTCCATGTTTTCACTTTTGAAGCTTAGTGCATCTGGCCCTCTGTCTCTCTCTGACCCTGGTCTCTCTCTCTTTCTCTTTGACCCTGATCTATCTCTCTCTGACCCTGGTCTCTCTCTCCCTCTCTGACCCTGGTCTGTCCATCTCTGTCTCTCTCTCTCTGACCTTGGTCTTTCTCTCTCTCTCTCTCTGCCTCTCTCTGACCCTGCTCTCTCTCTCTCTCTCTGACCCTAGTCTTTCTTTCTGTGTGTGTCTCTCTCTGACCCTGGTCTCTCTATCTCTTTCTGACCCTGGTCTTTCTTTCTGTGTGTGTGTGTGTGTGTCTCTCTCTCTGACCCTAGCTGTCTCTCTCTCTAGGCATTACGGTGTAAGGTGCATTATGGTGTGTGGCCTATAATGTAAGTGTCATTACAGTGTGTGGTGCAATGTGTAAGAGGTGTTACAGGTGTGTGTCAGGGGGACAGAGACTTTTTTGACAGGGGGAGCAAAATTTATAGTTACGCCACTGATATAGAGGCCCTTATTCTGGTTGGTGCCTATATTTCCGATTTATTTCGGAGAGGTCCGCACGCCACGCTGTGCTGACATCGTACGAAAAAACGCCCACCGGTCCTCCGCATTCGGACGGACTCACTCTTTAAGAAGTGGGCGTGTTTACGGATGACATCCAAACCTTTGCATGTGCGGTGGGCACACACATTTTCTGCACGGTCTTACAGCGTATGCACGGTCTTCCCGCGTCAGAACGGACGGGAACCTGCCCGTAAGCAACGATGCGTTGTATTTACGCACAAATCCCCACTATTATCTGAACACCGAAATCTGTAACATGACCCACTTATGCAATTAGGCAATCTCATTAAAAAGGGATTGTTTTTAATGGTCATCTATTATTTCTCAAATTGATAATTAAACACTTTACTACCACTTTAGATTAACCCTTACGTCATGCTAAGTTCAAAACATTCATTCTTTAAGCTGCAATGGTTCCAATTGAAGCAATGACAAGAGTGTAATTAATGAGTAATGAGTAAAGGAGTGGATTGTATTGTGTTCAGCGGAAATTGGTTGAGGTGCGCCCGTACTGATTGGGCGTTCCGAATGCCTAGCGCATGACCGAGTGGTGTCCGCAAAGCAATACTTGCATATGAAGACCACATGTTTCCTGCCTTTTTGTTCGCGTGCATTCGGTGTGCTGTCCGAATGCACGCCTACCATAATTAGTGCACTCCCTCGTGTACTCCCATGTTTACACCCAGTTTAGCCCACTTTGAAACTACGCCCCTGTGTAGTTCCGAATGACGCCCATATTACGCCCATATTTCCCGAGTGAATGCGGTGCACATTTCTGTACGGTATTAGTGAGAACAAGTACGGAGACCTTGCGTGGCACATGCGCATAGCATAGAAACTTTCAAATATATCAAGGGTTTTAACAAGGTACAGGAGGGAAACATTCTTCAAATGAATAGAAGTATTAGAACACTAATGCACTGAAACTGGACAGAGGTAGGTTCAGCGGAAATCTGAGGAAAAATTCACAGAAATGGTAGTGGACAAGTGGAATACCCTCCCATCAGAGGTGGTATAGTCTAAGGGGGGTATTCAATCGCCGGCGACCATCTCCCCATGGGGGAGATGGCCGCCGGGCCCTATTCAATGCTGTCTTCCCCGACAGCATTGAGCAGGGCTTCTCGGCAGAGAACAGCCGGGAAGTGACGAGCTGCCGGGCTCGCGGCCATGCCCCCTTCTCACCCCACTGCAGGCGGGACATTGAATCCCGCCTGCATGTTATCGGTTGAGCTGACCGAGAACGGGACAGGGTCATGAGCTCGACCGCTGTGACCTACACATTGAATACCCCCCTAAGACTTTAGAACAATTTAAACATGCATGGGATAGACATAAGGATATTCTAACAAAGAAATAAGGATCATATTTTGTGGGTTTGAGGTAACGATATGGTTAAAAAAGGTGCAGACTAGATGTACCAAATGGTTCTTATCTGTCATCACATTCTATGTTTCTATGTAACAGTAGATGGGTGTACCTGGGATCCACTAGTTTCTGACAGATCTGAGCCGATGGCTCTGCTGGATATATTCTAATTTTGAAGGGAAGCAAGCGTGAAGTGTCTTTTATCTGATGCACTATGTTTCCCTGCCTATATCAATATGATCGAACAGTCTGGATTCTCAGTCTATTAAAGGTGCAAAACAGTGTGTATTAAATGATCATTGTTTCGGGGACGGTTTACCCTCACCGGTTTTGGAGACTAAAAAGACAGCCTGTTCTCTCATATGGCTACATATGGAGCACTATCACAATGGGAAGGCACCACAACGGATGATCCATCAGGCAGTCCTGTAGTGCTGGATTTGTGGTATAATATATACTGTACAGCAAATTCATCGGGGACCGCATCAGCAGTTTGGTCACCCTCAAAGGGCCGGTCCCCCAAAAAGTACAAATGACAGAAAACTTGTACAAGGTGTACTTTAAAGCAGTATGAAACAGGACATGCATATAACAATAATGCGATAACAAAAATGGTGGGCCATCAAACACAGAGCTATGCTGCAGAAATTTAATTCCACATCCAGTACTAATTATATTGAGGTGCAGGGTTCAGTGGTAGACAGGGCCAGAAGGTACAGAGCTGCCTTAGGGATGCTAGAGGAGGTGACACCATTTTGGGAAAGACATTTTAATGTGGGTTAGCAAGATAGACATGCAGTGACTAGAGCAGAGCATGGCCTGGTGTGTAAATGTCACCCTCAGTGACAGAGATCTCCACGTACAGCGACCAGCCCTAGCTATACACTACTAACCTATTTCAGTCAGCCGCCTCGCACACACGGTTACCGCTACTACCAGCAGTCCAGCACGGATCGCCAGCTGCGTGACGTCCCAGTCCCAGCAACCAACCCCGCAGCTTCGGCGAGCGAGTGCGCGCGGGGTGGGGGGTGGGTGTGAGGAGGTGGCCTAGGCAGGAGCTGGGACACACTGCCCCTGCGTGCTATCTCCTCGCACGGGCCACATGACAAGGTCTGGCGGGCCGGATTTGGCCCGCGGGCCTTGTGTTTGACACCCGTGCTGTACAGTATATACTGCATATACAGTCACGCTTCCTAGATATACATAGAACATGGTGACAATCAAGGGGCTTGTAGAAGAAAGAGTCAATCACATTGCCAAATTATGAATCATATCCCCACAAATGTTTGGAACAAACCATGTTGTTGTGCAAGGGGAGCAAAAACATTTAGATTTTTTGTGTGCAGGGTAAATACTGGTTGCTTTTGCATGTAGCCCACAAATGTTAGAAAGATTTGTTTTTACACTGCAATTTAGATTTCAGTTTGAACACAAACACATCTAAATCTCTCAGCACATTACATCTACCCCACCTGCACTGCAATAGGGATTTTCTATTTGCCTGCTTTTTTGCTTTGAGAACAAAGCTGCAACAGGCCCTTTATTCAACCTATATACTATATAAATACTAAAAAAATTGCACCAGCAATTATCCATATACTAATTATGGGTATGGTTCATGAATGCAAGTACATGCTCAGATGGGAACTTGCTTTATACATAAATTATTTAAATGATATTCAGTTGTGGAAAACCCTTCATCTGCCCCATACTTGTATAAATATAGCCTATTAACTTATTTCTACAAAACAATCATGAGCATGGGGTAGACCATACATTTCTTAATAGCTATAAAATGCCCTTCTTGAAATATGCTTTTCATTAATATAATTATTAATAGATTCAGTACCTTCAAAGGTGAAGCTGAAAGTGGAGTGTTTGTGATTTACAATGCTGAAGCATTTAGTGAGGTATTGACAGATCTACTTAGTAAGTACCAGTGACTGGAATAGTCATTATGATCAATTCATTTTATCTACCAACCAACCAGAACGTCAATATATATCTTTATGAGATACATAAAACACTACATTGACATATGTATATGCATGTAACGTGGTTGTAAAACATGTCAGATCTGAACTTAGACCACTACATAACAGAGCACCATCAGTACTAATGCACCAACTATTTATCTTACGTACAGGATCACAAGTCATTGGAAATACTTTCGAGTTGTTCTATATACAAAAAATTATGCTCATTTCTAATGTACAGACTTTCATTCATTTATATAAAGAGTGAGGGAAGGCCGTCCTGATTTTACATCTTGGAGGCAAAATGAGTATGATATTATATTTTTTTTAGTTATAAAATGTAAAATCTACATAATATATGGTACAATATCACAAGTTTCCCCACACTTACATAACTGTCAGCTGTTTACCTGTGGGCGATTACTCAGATATTCCGCTGCAACCCCTGACCGCCGGCACTCCTTTGATCACATTACTGTTCGGAGCCCCTAGAAAAGACAATCCTGCTTTGTTTCAGTCTCACTTCTTTCACCCCATTTCCATATATTGCACTCTTCATCGAAAATCACTGGTCAACCAAAGTGCAGTACCATGTGATCTGTACTGAAATGAACTGCATTCTAAAAATAAATAAATACAGTTTTATAGTATGTACTAGATAAGTTATACAGTAGCCCTATGATCTGATTGGTTGAGATGTGTAACGTCTTCACCTGTCCTGCTCTACCATACTCTTAACTTCTAAGATAGCCTCCTTCATGCCTTTGGCTATATCACTGTGTTCATTGTTATTTTATCCAATGTATGAATGTAATATATGATGTTATTTAATATATTTATAAGTGCTGTAGACAGCTGGTGGTGCCATATAAACAACATAATATTAAAAGTACTAATATGTGACTTACAAGTTCTGGTGGTGTTTAAAACCTTTTATTTGAAAGCTTATTAAAAGCCAAAAGAAAATGAGAACATTGTACAGAACCTTGTATTAAACAATTTTTGAGTCATGAAAAAAAAGTTTATTGGTGTGTTTATTATGGTAACAAAACCGCTAGTAGGTACAGAATAAAAAAAAAACGGTACTCTTTACTTAGAAGGGCGCCCACGATTTTGATCGTGGGCATCAGTAGTAAAAAATCTCGGGCATCTCGGGCATTGAATGCACTAAAAAATCGGGTGCGATCAACCGACGAGATGCCCGAGATTTCCCATAGGGAACAATGTTAAATGTCTGAATTGACCCAATTTTCCTGTTCAATGCCTCAATTGACCCGATTTTTCCATAGGAAACAATGTTAAATGGGCCACAGAGGCCAAATAGGCACCCTGAAGTGTATAATGGCCACCCGAATTGTTAACGCCACCCCACGATCAACGTCAACCCGATGCGTGGCGAGCGCAACGAGCCCGCGAGGGGCGGCGGTACGCGTCCTACGACCTTTTCATACCCCCACTATCCACGTCGGCGTGGAGTTGAGAATAGAAAGTGTGGCGAGCGCAGCGAGCCACCGAGCCCGAAGCGTGGCGAGCGCAGCGAGCCCCGCGGACAGCTGTGAAGCCCGCGAGGGGACGCGGATACCTGTGAAGGTATCCGCGTCCCCTCGCCACGCTTCGGGCTCGCCACACTTTCTATTCTCAACTCCACGCCGACGTGGATAGTGGGGGTATGAAAAGGTCGTAGGACGCGTACCGCCGCCCCTCGCGGGCTCGCTGCGCTCGCCACGCTTCGGGTTGACGTTGATCGTGGGGTGGCGTTAACAATTCGGGTGGCCATTATTCACTTCAGGGTGCCTATTTGGCCTCTGTGGCCCATTTAACATTGTTTCCTATGGAAAAATTGGGTCAATTGAGGCATTGAACAGGAAAATCGGGTCAATTGAGACATTTAACATTGTTCCCTATGGGAAATCTCGGGCATCTCGCATCGCACCTGCTTTTTTAGTGCATTCAATGCCCGAGATGGCCGAGATGGGCGCCCTTCTAAGTAAAGAGTACCAAAAAAACAACTTAATTCTTACTGCATGGAATTCATACTGCAACATATAAACATTCTGTTTTTATGCTCCTATTACTTTGAAACATTGGGGGTGATTCAACACTGATCATAATGGAGCGAATTTGGCCCCGTTTGATGGTGGGGGGGTCTGCGCATGCACAAGTGCATATTTGAGCTTGCGCAGATCACAGCAATGAAACGGCTTCGGCGAGATACACACTTGCCAGACCGTTCATTGCGTGGAGGTAGGGCCGAGGGTGGAAACGGGGCTTGCCCATGGGAACGCCCAGCCTTTTATGGGTGTCGCCATGAAAATGCTGGACATTCCCATTGGAATGCAGGTGGCCCAATGCCTGGCGGGGGTGGGAGGCTGGTGTCACAGGACTTCGGGAAACAATGAAGGAAATAAAAGGCGGCTGAGACTAACTTTTATTTCCGAAGGAAGGAATCATTCGATGGTCGGCGCCCATCGAATTATTTCTCCCGCTAGCAGATGCATGCTAGGGGATGTGTTAGTGAATGCATGACCTGGTATGGTACTGAGAGGATTCAGCCGGGGGGGGGGGGGGGAGGAGCGGAGCTAAGCCGCTCCATAAGCAATACATGGCCGCTGCATATGCCGCGAGCATAAGTTCCTGCCAGGAGTCCAGAGGCAAAATAGTTGTTGGTGCACTATGAACACGCATATCCCAGCATCACTAAGACACACACTGCCCCTAACCCACATACATTACCAACACCCCAACAGTACCAAATCCCAATGGGATACGGTTATTTGGTCTACAGCATGTTGGTCAACAAGTATTGGGTCTACACCATTAGGTTGACATGGTTCTAGGTCGACATGGGTCTAGGTCGACAGTCAAAATGTCGACATGGGATTTTTCACAGTTTTCTGAGCCGACATGTGCCGACAGGCGGTATTTCATGCCCTACCATCCACTAGGGCATGGTGAGAGAATAAAATAGTGTGCTGAGCACTGCAAGGCACCGTGCCTGAAGCATCGTGAGTGAAGCGAGCGATTCGAGGGGATGCGGTGCACTTCAAACTGTGTCGACATTCTGGGAAATAAAAGAGTGAAAAACCCCACGTCGACCTTGTGATTGTCGACCTAGACTGTTGACCTTTTAACCTGTTGACCTAAACCCATGTCGACCTTGTCCCATGTCGACCTAATGCTTGTTGACCAACATGCTGTAGACCAAATGATCCCAACCCATCCCAACGCGGTCACAAAGTGGATATTGTATGCACATCGGTCAATGTTCTGCTATTGTGCATGCATTTGAGCCATAGTGAGCATGCGCAGCAAGTAAATTTTGATCGCACCAAGGAATCAGTTGTAAAACGAGTGAAAGGAAAACAGCTTTTGTGGATGATAATTGAGGGCCAAATGTACTAAGCTTGAAAAGTGATAAAATGGACAGTGATGAACCACTGACCAATCAGTTCCTCACTGCCATGTCACAGGCGGTGTTTGAAAAAATGGCAGAATGGAGCTGATTGGTTGGTGGTTTATCACTTTTTAAGCTTAGTACATCTCGCCCAGGGAGTGGTCTGCTGAGAGTAGGTGTGTTGTGGCCATTCAGATGGCATTTTCTGTGTATACATAAATTAGCAGTTGCTACTAAAGAGTTCTCTGCATCCTGGGAGATCAGCAGAGCCTGCGCATCTACAGAGGCACTCAAGACTCTCCAACATCTCCTGATTTGCAACAATGGTACCGATGTTTCACCAGTTATATGCTGTTGGATGGGAATGATACCATAGTAGTAGGAGTCCCTCTGTCTAGGTTAACTTCAGCCTATGTTAGCATATAATCACAATGGCAAAAAAATAGCAATAGCAGCAGCAACAAAAATCTGAATTAGGTCCACAATGACCAACTTGCCTTTACTGCCAACACCCCAGCAGCACCAAATCTCCTCCCCCTGCCTTCCAACACTGGGGCTATATTCTGGAATGGGGCACTGTAAGATGGAGAATCACAGCACATGCTTATGTATGTTGAGCAATGGATGAATTCAGGGTGCATGCTTCATAGCTCCTTTCCTTGTATGTAGTAGTAGTAGTAGTAGTAGTACGTTTATTTATAAGGCGCCACAAAGTGTCCGCAGCGCCGTACATAGCAAAAAAAAACAAAAAACAAATTACAAGGTAACGTACAGGGTGTGTAGAAAGATACAGTATAAATAGGGGTATAGCTGGTAGAACTAAAATCAGCATCAGTTCAGAAGTAGGTGTCAAAATAGTCAAGGAGACCGAAGATGAAGTAGAGGAAGGGAAGAACAGGACAGGAGCACAGGTGAGGTAATGAGGTAGGGTGAGTACGTGAGGAAGGAGGGCCCTGCTCATAAGAGTTAACATACTAAAAATAGGTGGGTGGACGAACGAAATACAATAGGATAAGTTGGAACGGAGGGGAACGGAGGCAGGATAGGAGGATCAAAAGAGGTTAGGAGGAGGAATAGGCTAGTCGAAAAAAGTGGGTTTTGAGGGAGCGCTTGAAGGAGGTAAGGGAATCAGATAGCCTGATGGGTGGCGGGAGGTTGTTCCAGTGCAGGGGGGCAGCGCGAGAGAAATCTTGGACACGGGAGTGGGAGGAGGTGATTAGGTGAGAGGTCAGTCGGCGGTCAGCGATGGAGCGAAGAGGACGGGAGGGAGTGTGGATAGAGATCAGTGAAGAGAGGTAGGGAGCTGTGGAGGAGGAGAGAGCCTTGTAGGTGGTGGTGAGGAGTTTAAAGAGAACTCGGAAAGGAATGGGGAGCCAGTGAAGAGATAAACAGAGGGGGGAGGCGGAGGTAGAGCGGCGGGAGAGGAAGATGAGCCTAGCAGCAGCGTTAAGAATGGATTGGAGAGGTGCGAGGCGGGTGAGAGGTAGCCCAGAGAGAAGGATGTTGCAGTAGTCAAGGTGGGAGATGACAAGAGAGTGAATGAGAATTTTGGTCGCGTCAGTGGAGAGGAATGGTCTGATGCGTGAGAGGTTGCGTAGGTGAAAGCGGCAAGACTGTGAGAGAGCACGAATGTGGGGGGTGAAAGAGAGGGAGGAGTCAATGATGACACCGAGGCAGCGCGTTTGGTCGGTGGACGTGATCTCGGTTTCACCAATGCTGATGGAGATAGTGGGAGAAGAGGGGATGTTCGGGGGATGGAAGATTAGAAGTTCAGTTTTAGCCATGTTTAGTTTCAGGAAGCGTTGGGTCATCCAGGCTGAGATGGCCGTGAGGCATTCGGAGACCTTGGACAGAAGTGATGGGGATAAGTCGGGGGAGGAGAGATAGATTAGGGTATCATCAGCATAAAGGTGGTAATGAAAACCATAGGAGCTGATGAGGGTGCCCAGAGAGGTGGTGTAGAGGGAGAAGAGGAGAGGGCCAAGGACTGACCCTTGGGGAACACCGACTGGCTGGGGGGTAGTAGGAGAGGAGGAGCTCGGAGTGGAGACGGAGAAGGAGCGATCGGAGAGGTATGAGGTGAACCAGGAGAAGACCGTGCCAGTGATGCCAAAGGAGCGGAGGGTGTTGAGCAGGAGAGGGTGGTCAACAGTGTCAAAGGCAGCCGACAGATCAAGCTGGATGAGGATAGAGAAGAGGCCTATGGATTTAGCCGATAGTAGATCGTTAGTGACTTTGGTCAGGGCAGTTTCAGTGGAATGTAAAGGGCGGAACCCGGATTGGAGGGGGTCTAGAATGGAGTTAGCAGTGAGGTGGCTTAGGAGACGATTATAGGTCAGACGTTCTAGGAGTTTGGAGGCAAAAGGGAGGAGGGAGATGGGCCTGTAGTTGGATGGAGAGTTGGGGTCCAGATTTGTTTTTTTGAGAATTGGGGAGACAAGAGCGTGTTTGAAGGAGGAAGGGAAGATCCCAGAGGATAGGGAAAGATTAAAGAGGTGAGCCAGGTGAGAGCAGACTGATGGACTGAGACGACGGATAATATTGGAGGGGATAGGATCAAGCGGGCAGGTGGAGGGAGAAGCGGATTGAAGGATAGAGTGGACTTCAGCAGCAGTGGTGGGGTAAAATGAGGACAGGGGTTGGAAGGAGGGGAGTGGAGATGTAGGAGGGGAGGAGGGAGAGGGTGAGGTCATGGCAGCAGTGATGGCAGTCCTGAGAGAGGAGATTTTGGTTGAAAAGTAGGTAGCAAAATCAGCGGCTACGATGGAGGACGGAAGAGCTGGAGGACATCATGCTGCTTAGACATCATACTGTGCACTGATATGCAGCCTACATTCAGACTAACTTCCCATCCTGGAATAGCAGATTCACTTTGCTAGTTCTTGCTGTTGTTATTACTATTTAGCATAACAGTGCTTTACAGGGCCAGGCAATGGTGGTGGTGGTGGTGGTTGTGGTGGTGGAGGGTGGAGTGGACATGCAAGGTTGTTGTTGAGCACAGATGAGACAAGAGCAAGTAAGCTTCAGAAGATCAGAGCTGATGAAGGGAACAGACCAGTTAATAACCAGACGGAATGGACCAGAGTTGCTACACACACAATTGGACCTGATAATAACCAGATTGACTGATGTAAAATACTCAGAGAGGACAACCAAACAGAGACTGCTGGAGCATGGTGAGGAGCACAGGGAACATCAGCGCAGCGTAGCTGTGAATAACATTGCACTGGCATTTTGGAACCTCGAGAACAACCCTTACAAACCCTTAGGACAGGGGTTCCCAATCTTTTTCTAATCACGGCACCATAGAGTATCAGAATGTTTCCACGGCACCCCTAGGCCCCAAAAAATATATATCAAATTAAGTAGATTGTGTTTATATGTGCTTCTTAGGTTCAGTCATGTGGTAAAGGGCAGGATTTGGCTCTGATTGTACACATTTTATGATTGGCAGCCACCAGCATTGGTTTTGTCCAGAAATAATTGATCATAAATAATTTGAATTGGTCCTGGACGATCAACCTGAGGCACCCTTGTAAGTGTCCCGAGGCATCCCAGGGAGCCTAGGCACACAGTTTGGGAACCACTGCCTTAGGAGGTTGACTGTTGGAAGAAGCTGTAGTCCAATAGGCTAACCTTTGCTTTCATTTGATGACAGAACTTTTGTTAATACTTAATTTGACTGTGTGACATGCTTGTACTGTATTCTTAGGTCAATAAAACTGATATATAAGAAAATGTATTCTCGGTCGGTTCGACGTCAGCTCGGCAGGCAGGATTCCATGTCCCATCTGCCGTTCTGGCCCGTTCTGTTGAGATCCCTGTTCAATGCGGTTGGGGAAGACAGCATTGAATAGGGCCCCGCCACTATTTCCACCATTGGGAATAGTGGCGGGCATAGGTATCTATTTCCGTGGGTGCTTGAGGGCCCTAGCACCCACGGAAATAGATGAGCACCCACCCGCTCAGCAGCGGCCCACCCGCCCGTGTCCCACTGCACTCCCCCTCCTTCGTCACTGGCACAGGTACTGTGTGGGCATTTATGTACCTGCACTGTACGGGCATTTATGTATTTGGCACTGTGGGGGCATTTATGCATTTGGCACTGTTGCCATAATTTGAACATTGGAGACAACTGTGCTGCGTAATATAAATCAGTATTATTTTGTGGCCACGCCCCTTTCCCTTGAAGCCACTCCCCTATATTTTTGGCTTGAGCACCCACCAGCAAAAACATAAATCGGCACCTATGGTGGCAGGGGATTGAATAACCCCCCTAAGTCTGCAAGGCTAAATAAGAATTAAAAGCATCTAGTTATCTTAATAAAAAAAATATATATTTATAGGACTCTACAGTGCTACTATATGTAACAAGGGAAAGATAAGGTCTGAGTAAAGCTTAATCTCACAGAAGGATTTAAAGTGTGTACATTGGTTTACATGTGATTTTCCCTCTGTGAGTTTAATTTAGCAACACAGAACAATGTTTTGGTTTGGTGGTACTGTATATAGATGCTTATTGCAATTTTAAGCTACAGTACACCACATGTAACTGCACATTGAGGTTAGCCTTATATAATGCACATTTCGTTTTCCAGGGGACGCTCTTCTCCTCTCTTTCAGTTGGATTATAATGCAAACAGATGACATTGTGCTTAGTTCTGCCAGGTGGAAAACAGAACAACAACGAACACAGGCAGAATGCATAGAGAAATTCCTTGTTCTACATGCACAGTATTTGCAGGAAATATTTTATTCTATTTATTTACTTAAATGTGGTTTAGAGCTCTGCTTATCATTCCCACATGCAATGAGTGGTGAAAGGGATTGTGGAAATTCATTTTATTGTCTTCATATGTTTTTTCTCTAACTGTTGCTATAAGAGCAAAACATTGTTCAATCTGACAATACTCTATTGTTTAACATCCAACTTTACAATTTGTTTTATTAACAGTCAATCAGTTTAACCTAGACATTTTCTTTTCTGATAAATATTGCTTTGAGGCCAAGGATTTTTGCAGAAACTACTATACTAATAAAGTTAGTTGAATTTGCTTTTGATGGCTAAATACTTGTTCTGTTGTTTATAGAATAAGGTTGTCCGCTCCAGAAATCTCATTCTGCAAGGTATAAAACTCAAATACCGTACAAACAGATCCATATGTTGATGACTGATTTAAATTTTTTGAAATAATTTTGTTGCTAAATTGAAGAAACTTTATGAAGCACTATTTAATAGAAAAAAAAATTGGAACTGGAACTTAGAGGGAAAAAAAAATATTAATAATTTAAAAAGTAAGAACATTTCAGTTTGAAACGTCATTGTTCTGCAGTACTAAAGACTAAAAAAAGCACTCCAAACTCTATTAGCCAACTAAAAATAATCAATAAAGGCTACTTGAGGAGAATGATCATTTTTTAGATTGTACTGAGAAGACACAGTATAGTCTATCTTTTTGGGTTCCAGATGGCTGACAGACAACGTCTAGACAGACTAGGTCAACACCAAAAGTTAGACATGCATTAGTTAGACATTGACAAAAGTTAGACATACCAACACACTCCATATCCCAACAACTGACTTTTTATAAATCCGACTAGGCTAATGCACTCTGCTGGGCCTGGCAGTGTATCGCCGTAGTGAGGAGATTTTGACTCTCCCTCTCCGGGAGCTGAGATATTCTTGCATCTAAGTGCTAATGCTTCCTGCGTTGTCTCATTATAAGCTGGTAGCAGGCAAAACGGGTAGAAAAAAAATGGAATGATCAGTGCCTGGTACCAACAGTTCCTGCCAATTACTTTAATGGAGATGGAATGGTATTGTAGTTGTGCACTCATTCACTAACCTACTGTACTTTTAAGTCATCCCAGTGGAATAAACATAGGCTTAATTACATTATATATATATTTTACAATGGTACAGTATGTATTTACACTCTATTAGACTTATTGCAGTTCCCCTGAGTTTTAGACAATGGACAGTCAGTGCAGGGGTTCCCTGTCACATGTATCATGGGCGAATGTGATATATATATAAACAGGATCACCATCATGTGCATAATTATTATGCATACATTACATTACAGTTATACTAATTCCCAGGGCTATGGTGTATTCTCTAAAGTGTATATCTGTTACTAATCTGGTACATCGGGCCTAATCCAAACTGGATCACAAAGCACATTTTTTCTCAAATGGACAAAACCATGTGCAGAGAAATTATATTTGGGTGAGGTGTGTTCAAACTAAAATCTAAATTGCAGTGTAAAAATAAAGCAGACAGTATTTACACTACACAGAAACAAAATAACTCACATCTAATTCTCTCTGTACGTTACATCTGCCCCACCTGCAGTGCAGCATGATTGAGAAAAAAATGTGCTTTGCAATCAAGTCTGAATAGGCTCATTATCAAGCATGAACTATCAATAGTTACTACACCTCTAGTGGCTAGCCACATTTCTTAAGTATGGCCACCCATCACTGCATTAGTCTGACTGAAATTCCATAGAATCACTAGCATTCAAAGATATACTAATATCTACTTTCTGTCGCTGCATTAGTGGAACAGGGGGCCCGGGAGGGGGGGGGGGGGGGGGGGTCTGAGGTTGAGTCAAGCGAGGAAGAGAGGATTGATAGCTGGGTGAAAGTTAGGGGATCTAGGAGTAATAGAAGACAGAGGAAGCAACAGGCAAGCTCTAAACTTCCAAATCCTTGTAGAGATGCCTGAAGGGACAAGGATGCTATGGTGGTGAGCGAAGAGCTGGGGGTGCTAGAAGGTAGTGTTCCTCTAGCAACCAGAGGAATACCCCCTCTGGCAGGGAGGGTAATTCAGAGAGAAAGGACCCAAGGCAGATAGTGGTGGTAGGGATTCAATTATTAGGAAAGAGGATAGGGCAATCGGTTATCAGGACCACAATAGGCTGTTGTCTCCCAGGTGCTCGGGTACATCCTATCGTGGACCGAGTGGACAGACTATTGGGAGGGGCTGGGGAAGACCCAGCAGTCTTGGTGCTTGTTGTCACCATTGACAAAGTGGTAGATGGGATATCCTCAAAAAAGACTTTAGGGATCTAGGCAATAAACTTAGGGTGAGGGCATCTAAGGTAATAATCTCAGGAATATTTCCTGTGCCATGAGCTAGCCCAGGGAGACAGACTGACATAAGGATGTTAACATGAGCTCAAAGATTGGTTCGGGACGGAGGGATTTGAGTTCCTAGAAAACTAGGTGGACTTCTCGGTCAGGCGCCATCTCTTTTGCCGCAACAGATTGCACCTGAACAAGGAGGGGGTAGGGGTGGTTGGGGTTGAATGGTGGGAAAGTTTGAGGAGATTTTAAACTAAGCGGGTGGGGAGAGGGTACAGTAAGAAACTTTAAACCAATAAATGAATGTAGAATAGAGGGCAAAGACAGCTACATTGTGAAGGAAGCAATGGGAAGGGAGGAAGAAGGGAACAAGGTATATAAATGGTGTATGAGAGACACACAGCCAATTACAAATATTTTCCATGAAACTGATTTATTGTTTCAGGAACCTTCTGCAAATGTAACATGTAACATGACAAGGGCAAAGGAAAAACTAGATCTGAAATGCCTTTATCTGAATGCTAGGAGTTTAACTTGTAAAATGAGGGAACTAGAGACCCTAGATTTGGAGGAAGATTTTGATCTCATAGGTATAACCGAAACTTGGTGGGACAAATCACATGAGCGGGAGGCTACCATCGAAGGTTATAGTCTGGTTAGAAAAAATAGATGAGGTAGAAGAGGAGAGGGATATGTGTATATGTTAAACCAACCTGAAAACCATACATAAGGGAAGACCATGAACCATACATAAGGGATGAGAGCACAATGGAGTCAATAGAATCGGTATGGGTAGAAATTACAGGTAATATATTTGTATCAATTGTACCACTATTTGTATCAATTTATTGAAAGTCCAACCAGAAATAACAATATATTGGATCTCTTGATAAGCAACAATGGGGACATTCTTACTAACATAACTATAAGGGAGACAATGGGGAACAGTGATCACAATATAATCATGTTTGATTTAAATTTTAACAAAGATAATTATATTGGAGCAACTAGGTCCTTAAATTTCAGAAAATAAAACATTGGTAAGTTTGAGGAGTCCTTAAAGGATATAAACTGGAAGAAATGATGTCTTATCAAGATGGCGCAAAATTAGAGTCTGAACAAAAAATAGCAGCAGATAGCAAATCTAATCCCCAAAAATGAAGGAATGAAAATATTGGCCTACTAAAAAATAAGGATTCCCTGGTAATAGAAGGAAAAGATAAAGCAGAATTCTTCAATTCATTTTTTGCTTCGGTATTTACAGGGGAAGAATCTTCAGAGAATCTCCCACAGATTAAATGCTCAGCTCTTGATTGCTCCCAAACTGTATGTTTGAGTAAGGAAATAGTCACAAATAGATTACAGAACCTAAATAGTAACAAATCTCCTGGCCCAGGTGAAATACACCCTAGGATACTAAAATAATTTAGTTCTGTAATAGCACTACCATTATATCTGATATTCGATGAATCAATAAACTCGGGTACGGTACCAAGGGACTTGCTCATAGCTAATGTAGTACCAATATGGAAGAAAGGTCAGCTTTAAATCCATAGTGGGGAAAATATTAGAAGGAATAATAAGAGATAGTATCCCAAATTTCTTAGAACAGAAGAAAGTGATAAATAAGGCTCAGCATGGGTTCTTCAAAAATAGATCATGTCAGACTAATTTAATTAGCTTCTATTAGGAAGTAAGTAGGAGAGAGTACTTAGGGAAATCTGTTAATGTAATACTTCTTGATTTTGCTAAAGCTTTTGACATGGTGCCTCATAAAATGTTATTAATAAAACTAGGCAATTAAGGTTAGGAGATAAAATTAGTAGTTGGATTAAAAACTGATTGCACAATCGGGGACAGAGAGTGGTGGTAAATGGCATACATTCCAGCTGGGGTAAGGTCAAAAGTGGAGTCCCACAAGGTTCAATTTTGGGACCCACCTGGTTTAATATATTCATTAATGATATACAGTAGGTAGTGAATTAGGGGTTATGGCTCCCTATTCAATGGTGCCTTTAGAGGTCGGGCCCGTTCTGCCGATAACGGATGTGGATTGTCGCGCTCCCGGCCACAGATCGCCAATCCACGAACGTTTTCACGGCCATGCCCCCTTTGCACCAAGAGATAGGCGGGACATTGAATCCCGCCTGTCGTTCTGCAGTTGAACAGACCGAAAACGGGCCAGGATCACGGCTGTCAATGGGGATAGACAGCCGTGATCCTGGATTGCATACCCCTCATAGTAAGTAAGATTGCAATATTTGTGGATGACATGATACTGAGTAAGGAAATTAACTCAGGAGAGGATGTGGGTGGAAAGGTGAAAAATGCTGTTTAACATTGATAAATGTAAAGTAATTCATTATGTGAACAAAATTGAACAAGCTTTTTAAAGGCTAAATTGAGTTATTATAGGGTATTCGGTACTTATGTATTATCTGGGCGCCCGATTTTTTCATTGCATGCCACTACTTAAGGCATGCAATGCGATTATCCAACTACGCATGGAGTTGATTCTATATAGTGTGGCGAGCGCAGCGTGCCACCGAGCCCGAAGCGTGGCGAGCAGACGCGGATTACTTTACATGTATTCTGCGGGGCTCGCTGCGCTCGCCACGCTTCGGGCTCGGTGGCACGCTGCGCTCGCCATACTATATAAAATCAACTCCATGCGTAGTTGGATAGTGGGGGTATGAAATCACCCATGGGTGACTATACAATTAAAAATCGGATCGCATGAATTGTATACCACTATATTGCATGCGATGGGATGAAAAAATCGGGCGCCCAGATATTACATAAGTACCGGGTATTCTGCTGTGGAAAAGAACTTGGGGTCATCATAGATGAAAAATTGGCTCAAGTGCAGCAGCAAATGCAAACCTGACACTGGCATGCAACGGATGCCAATATGATAGTGCTTCTTGACAAAAAGACATTGGTGAGACCACACTTGGAATACTGTGTTCAGTTCTGGGCACTGCACCTTAAAAAGGACATAAATTAATTGGAACAAGTACAGAAAGGGGCGACTAAGCTAGTAAAAGGTCTCAAATAATTAGACTACAAAGATAGGCTAACCAGGCTGAATATGTTTTCACTGGAGAAATGGAGATTGAGTGGTGATATGATTAGCATGTTCAAATACAGGAATCATATGGAACTGGGAGATGATTTGTTCACTAACAGGTCTATGCTCGAAGAAAAAAAAAATCTGTACTGAATTAAGAAGAGGATTCTTCACCATTAGAGCAGTAATATTCTGGAACTCATTGCTGGTGGGGGTGGTTACAGCAACTACTCTTAACGATGTTCAATCAAAACTGGATACATTTTTGGCCACTAAGGGAATCCTATAGATGTAACTACTGACTTCAGTAAGTCATAAGTCAAATAGGTTAAACCTGGACATTTTTCAACCTTAATTACTATGTTAATATGGGGTAGATTTATTAAGCTTGGTGAAGTGTCTGGTTATTATTACTGGCCAATCAGCTCCTACCTGTAATTTTTCAAACCAAGCCTGTAACTTCACATTTAAGAGCTGATTGGCCGGTGATAAAAACCAGACACTTTATCACTTGACCAAGCTTAATAAATCTACCCCTACAGTATGTTACTATCTCAGAATGCTAACAAAACCATCCGGTACAAATGAACATTAGTTTTGTCCTCCTTTTTATATATTTTTCTATTCTATTGTATGTCTATTGTACTGTATGTGTATTTATATTAATATCTTATTGTATTGCTTATTAAATTAGTTTATATTTTAGCGCAGTCTTAGCTTTGTTTCTCTGTCTTATAGACAACCCCAAAGTGTGATGAATGCATCTTACAAATAATTCTCTCTAAATAGCCATAAAAGTGCAAAATATTAAAGAAAGTAATCTGAGGATAATTCAACCGGAAGTTCAAACCAAAGTCCATATTTCCAGACATCCTAATGGACTATGTTTCATGTATTCAGATTCATATTTTAAAGATTTACTAGCACTGGACAAGCATCACTAGAGAGATAGTCATCTCACTGATTACTGATCAGGGAAGCTTGTCTCATGTAGTTCCTCCTGGAAAACATTCAAACTCATCTCCTTGCTTTCTGGGCTCCTTATCAGGACATGTATTTCAAACACAATTTATATTTCTCTTTAATATATTCTTGTCCATGAACAGTATAATGTTTTAGATGATTATTAAATTATTTCAGAACAGTAATTCCAATTTTAAAATGCATCCTTTTAAAGTTATTTAAACCAGATAACCATATTCATAGTGTTAAAATATAAAATATTCGGCCAATGAAATGTGTTGTGTAATATAATAGGTCCATCACAATGTCAGACTGGAGCATGAGGAGCCCACCGGAGGAATTTAGTGATAGGAACCCATGTTTAGGGTATGACCAGTCTCCATTGGGGGTGTGGTTAGTCACCACCTTGGTTTGCCTAACCATTAAAGAGTACATGGGCTGGACCCCTTAATGAAATATATATATAAAATACTGATAGTGTATGCATTATAATGTACCACATTAATAAGAGCCATGCACTGTCATGTGCGGTCCTGTCCTCTGACAGGGAGGATTTCCCCGGCGAGTTCAATAGGGTGAGCGGCTGGAGCAGGGCAGCGAGGATAGCTTGTTTTTGGCCATCCCCGCAATTTAAGCCCTCGCCGGCCGCATTGAATACACGGCGCGGCACTCAGGACGGCGTAGAAATAAATCAATACGTAGCCAAACTAGATTAGTTGATGTTTCAGCCTTGCGGCTTTTATCGAAACAGCTAACATAACAAATGGTGTTTACTCACCCCTATAAGTAGAGCAGAATCACTCGTTTGTGCAAGGACAGCGGCCATCTTCTTCCGCCCACTACAGGTGGACCGGGATGAGGTCACTGTGCAGGAGCCTGTTGCCATAGTACCAGGTCAACAGTGTGTGGAACTGTGTGAACAATAAAGTTGATAGGAGAAAAAGGAAAAAAAAAACGTTGCTGATGCATTTAAAGAAAGTGAAGCATTAACGCTGAATGGTGCTGATCTCTATGAGGAGGGGAAAAAAAATCCATCTATACTAATGGCCGCTATCATTACCAACCAGTGATTCACTCTTCTAATACAACATGAACACAATAAAACAGTGTAAACTACAACATCATATGATAGCGGGATACTTTCTTAAAAAGACAGTGCAAGTACATAAACTATTAACGTCTGAATTTAAGGCGCACGGGTACTGAGAGCTGTCTGGCAGCACTATGTGTAATATTAGATTATCCTGGTGTCTAATGAATATATTAGTTTATTATCCGCTGGAAGCCAACAATGTAGGACCCTGCTCTTAGGCTAGGTTTTTTTTAAATACTTGTTACATATAATTTTATTCTATGTCATGAGATCTTACTTAATCATTGTGGCTATTTAGTCATTATTCCAGGTAAGCTAATGTGTCATAAAAAGCTGTGTAAGCTTAATTGCTCATTCAAGCCTTTAGGGGCCAGGGTCTCTAATTTGAAGATCCACCTGGCCTCTACTTGAAGTAATTTTTCCCCCCGATCTCCCCCTCTAGCAAGGGGGGGTACATGATCAATAATCATGTATTTGACAGTAGCGATTGGGTGTTTTGTAACATGTCTGCACATGTTACATCTGCCCCACCTACAGTACACATGGTTTTGTCCATCTAAGAAGGATTTTGTCAGAAAGAGTGAACTAGAATAAGGCCCTATGTGGGAAGAGAGAGCACAGAAGTTACAGACCCAATACAACATCTAAAATAATTAAAGATTATTACTACTTGGACAGTATGCAGATAAGCCACTCTTGGGCAATGACATTTACATGGAAGTCAATTTAGTCATTAGGATAACAGAATGTAAGAGTAATTTGGCTCATTGGAAACTGTAAGGTTCCTTGGACAATCAATGGGGTAGATGTATTAATCCTTAACAAGAGATAAATGCAAGGGTGATAAAGAGAGATAAACGTCCAGCCAATCACCTCCTTACTGACTTTTTTCAAACCCAGCCTGTAACATGGCAGTTAGGAGGTGATTGCCTGGACATTTATCTCTTTATCACCCTTGCATTTATCTCTTGTTAAAGCTTAATACATCTGCCCCATTGCCTGTTGTGATCTTAACCGATTTACAGGGATGTCATATTGTCAGATCACTTCCCAGTGTCCTTTATCAGGACAGAGCATATGACTTTCTGAAACAAAACACATGAGATTTCCGGGTCTCTTTATTTGGCATATTTAAAATGTATTTATATGTTGCTTATTTTAGAGGGAATATCCTTTATGTTCTATCCCAGAGGAGCATTAGCAGAAAATACACAGGATATTACTATGAATGATGACTCCTGGTTTTATATGGGGGATTATGGCTTTGGGGAAGTTGAAGCAAACTTCAGAAAAATGATATGTTCACATCTTTTCATGTCAAAAGACTTAGAAATAATGATGTGTGAATGATACTGTACAATATTTTACAGTACAAAATACTTTTCAAGACACTAAATTTGGCTGGAAACTTGAAGATGTCCTACAAGGGAGTACTTACCATAGTTCTGTTCATGGCAACATTGCTTGTGTGCAAGAGGTGGTTATTATCTTCCACTCCCTCAAATCCTAAATGATGGGGTGGGGATGAACACATAACTCTCCAATACATTCCATTCCTTCCCAATGAAAGAGGGAAAGTGGAAACCAAACATGCACTTTGTCCATCTTTTTGTATGCGTGCAATAAATTCTCCCGTCTTGCCCGGACTAGCATTCCCTGGACTTATTTACTCCTGACGATGCACTGCGAGTTTAGCAAATAGAAAAACTAAAAGAAAAACTCTATATGTGAATTCTATTAATTATATGCAGGTTACCACAACCAACTTGGGGTTGGTTGAGGTAACCTAAAATTTTCACTAATTTCTAATGTGACAGCCCCCACTTTTAGGCACTGTCCGACACTGCCAGGACAGTCACACTCTAATGCTCAATAAGGAGGAATTATATGCACCCTACAGGACCAGATTTTGAGGTTGGATTAAAGTTTAAAATAAGAAAAAGCAAGTAATTGTGTACCATGAAAAGACCAAGTTGTACTGCAGATGGGGCATATTTAAAATGCAGTGTGGTTTAAATTTGGTAGGGGCATATCCAACCCCATAACGAGCCCAGAAGGGAGCAGCTGGAAAAAAATCATTCCTTACATAAGAATGGGAACAAGTAATCAGTTTGAATAAGAACCACATATCTTGGGCAGAATAAAAATAACACAGTTACTTGTACAACCAAGGCCACACTTTTCGGAGCCAGCAGGGTGTGTTTTATCCAGAAAAATCACCCTATCCATATACCGCCACTGGCTCCAACATCTGGATCTGGGTAAAGACGTTCTAAAAAGATTCCCTTGCTATCATTTATTGAACCATTGCTACATGGTAATTACTCTTTTAAACATTGTATTTGCATATTAATGGTTTATTGTTCATTATTTTACTTATTTAGTCATTAAAATTATATTTCACTATCATTCTGAGCACCTATGGTCCACACACCTAACTACCTTGCATACTCTACCTCTCTGGTCATCTAGGGAGACCACAGGTGTGCATAACCAGGGCAGCACCAGAACAGTGCGCTGAGGAGCAGTTCTCATTACACCATTGCATCTTGACTTCAATTGGAACCTGGCATTATGGGACCTTTTTTGTCACTGAAGAGGGCTGGCTGGCACTTTCTTTCCAAGGTTTCCACAGCTTTATATAGTAGATTTGTACATTTTTTCCTTCTACCGTCCTGCCAAATCTTGCTTTCTGTAGTGGGCTCTAGCACCTTGTCTCCTGGCTTAAAGGACCGATTGACTGTGGTGATATCATAACTATGTCTTTGACGCTGCTGAGCTCTTTCGAAGTGTTCGTTTAGGAGTGGTGCAATATTCCTTCGTCGGCCATACAACTGGGACACAAATGTTAGATTCTTGGCATGCTTGTTGTTCCCACCCTTTTTTTATTTTTTTTAATTGTGTAATTTTTTATTTATTATATATGCATGTAACATGAAAAGAAACATAACAGAAGTAAACAAATATTGGCGTGTTTCTCTGTAAGTTGCACATGTTGTAAACAGTAAAAAAGAAAGATAAATAGATACAGTATGGAATAAATGCAGTTGTATCTTTTTTTGTACAATATATATATATATATATATATATATATATATATATATATATATATATATATATATATATACCAAGGCAGGCGGCACTCGAATAAAGGTCACAGTACAAGCAAGTAGTGCAACGTTTCGATGTATTTTATTGTTCACATTGTCCTCAGGCTATAACAACTGTACAGTCTAACTAACTAACAGAACTCACCTATATACCCCCCCCCACCGTGATGTAAGTGCGTTCAGGTGTGCAGGCTCCACGGCTGGAGGAGGACGCCCAAATAGTGACGTCATTCCCTCACCTGCCGGTGCCATAGCAACCGCGGACGCTACAATACAATAAAAACTTTATTTAAAAAACAAATGGCAGAAGAAAGATATGACATATCAAAAAAAGAAAAACATAGTAACAAAAATACATACAAAAATAGATACAAATAGGCAATACATATCAAGAAGGCATGTTGCAAGATAGTAAATACAAATGTCATTTTACGTACATATTAAAGAAAGGACTGCAGACCCAAATGCTCGTTTAGGCCGCCTGGTGCAATCGTATTTAAACAGAAAATCCATTTGGATTCAGTTTGCAGAAGTTTGCGTGATCGGTTCCCACCACGTATGCTAGCGGGTACATGATCGATAATCATGTAACGCAATGTAGACAGATTATGTCCCGCTAGCATAAAGTGCCGGGCCACCGGCTGGTCACTATTTTTTGTGGCGATAGCTTCACGTATCGCATGGCGATGTGCGGCCATGTGGGTACGCAAGTTACAGTCGGTCTTGCCGACATAACTAAGACCACATGGACAAGTAATTAAATACACAATGTGTGTAGTAGTACAAGTGACATGGTGCCTGATCAAGAAACGCTTCCCACTGTATGGATGCCGAAAGCTGTCCCCCCACAACAAGTGAGCGGCAGGTTATGCAATTCAAACAGCGGAAGCATCACTTTTTCAGGGCCAAAAATGGTGAAGAAGAGTTGGTATCATTGCCACTCGCAGTGAGATCAGCATGCACTACCCAATCACGAATATTGCGACCATGGGTATAGCATGGCATGATCCTGGTGGCATGCAGACCAAGGTCAGGGTCAGTCTGAACAATGGGCCACAATTGCTTGCACACCCCCCCCCCCCCCGATGTCAGAGCTGGCTGTGCTGAAATGGTTAACCCAAGGAAGTTTATGAGTGCCTGTTTGTTTGGCTTTCTTGGTTAACAGCTGATGCCTGGGGATGGCCAAAGCCCTGCGCTTGGCTGAATCTAATAGCTCAGCAGCATACCCACGAACTAAAAATCGCTCTGCCATTTTGTCAATTTGAATGACAGCTTCTTGGTCAGAGCTACAAATACGACGGGCTCTTAAATATTGAGAATAAGGTAGCCCGTGTTTTAGGGGTCTGGGATGAAAACTAGCTGCATGCAAAATAGTATTTCTATCAGTCATCTTTTGAAACAAGGTGGTATGGAACCCATCATGATTGCGAGTTACTGCAACATCGAGATAATTCACAGAATATTCATCAATACAGTACGTGAGTTTTATGGGACTGGTGGATTTATTATGGCAATCGATAAATGTCTCAAATGAACTCCTGCCGCCGGACCACAGCAGGAATACATCATCGATATATCGTACGAAGAATTTTACATGACCAGCTGCCAGAGGGTTGAGAAAGAATATCTCTTGTTCTGTGTGCATCATATAGGCATTGGCGTACGATGGGGCCACATTGGACCCCATCGCACAGCCCGATGTCTGCAGAAAAAAACATTTATCGAAGATAAAATAATTGCAAGACAAAATCATGCGTAGTAGGTCACAGATTAATGTCACATCAGGCCCGTTGTACTTGGGGTGATGTGTAATCAACTGAGACACCGCACTGATCCCATCATCGTTTGGAATTACAGTATACAGACTGCTGATGTCGATACTGCATAACAAACAATCGGAAGGAATTTTTCTGATGGCTGCCAATTTGTTAAGGAAAGAAGTGGTATCAATGAGATGGTACTGATAATCAGTGATACAAGGTTGTAAAAGCGTATCAATATAAACTGCACAATTCTGAAACAGAGACCCACGAGCAGCGATAATTGGGCGCCCAGGCGGGTGCTCCAAATTTTTGTGAACTTTGGGCAAAGTATAAATAAGTGGTACCACCGGGCAATCGGGAACCAAGGCATCAGCCAGGTCCTGTTGAATAAGTCCTTCGGCTACCGCTGCTGTGAGTCTCTGCTGCAAAGAGTTTTTAAACATAGTAGTAGGATCATAATGCAATTTACGATATATAGCAGGGTCAGATAACTGTCTCAATATCTCGTCCCTATAATCACCCACGTCCTGTATGACAATCGCCTCGCCCTTATCGGCGGGGCGTATTACAATATCAGAGTAAGAAGATAAATTGCGTAATGCAGACATTTCTTTATTAGGTAAATTAGAATATGATCTATTAGATGAACCAACAGTCACTTTTTTGCGAACCTCAGAGTCCAACATGCGTGAAAAAGTTCTAATAGACATATTATTAGACATAGGCTCAAAAGTAGAGCGTTGTTGCAACTTACGAAGTTGAGGAGGAATAGCACTCTCCTGATAGATAGAGGGGGAACGATGGAAGTGTTCATGAAGCCGTAACTGGCGATTAAGACGATATTTCTCCACTTCCCAGTCGAATGGGAAGTTTATATTGATACGCTTTTACAACCTTGTATCACTGATTATCAGTACCATCTCATTGATACCACTTCTTTCCTTAACAAATTGGCAGCCATCAGAGATATTCCTGCCGATTGTTTGTTATGCAGTATCGACATCAGCAGTCTGTATACTGTAATTCCAAACGATGATGGGATCAGTGCGGTGTCTCAGTTGATTACACATCACCCCAAGTACAACGGGCCTGATGTGACATTAATCTGTGACCTACTACGCATGATTTTGTCTTGCAATTATTTTATCTTCGATAAATGTTTTTTTCTGCAGACATCGGGCTGTGCGATGGGGTCCAATGTGGCCCCATCGTACGCCAATGCCTATATGATGCACACAGAACAAGAGATATTCTTTCTCAACCTTCTGGCAGCTGGTCATGTATTCGATGATGTATTACTGCTGTGGTCCGGCGGCAGGAGTTCATTTGAGACATTTATCGATTGCCATAATAAATCCACCAGTCCCATAAAACTCACGTACTGTATTGATGAATATTCTGTGAATTATCTCGATGTTGCAGTAACTCGCGATCATGATGGGTTCCATACCACCTTGTTTCGAAAGAAGACTGATAGAAATACTATTTTGCACGCAGCTAGTTTTCATCCCAGACCCCTAAAAAACAGGCTACCTTATTCTTAATATTTAAGAGCCCGTCGTATTTGTAGCTCTGACCAAGAAGCTGTCATTCAAATTGACAAAATGGCAGAGCGAATTTTAGTTCGTGGGTATGCTGCTGAGCTATTAGATTCAGCCAAGCGCAGGGCTTTGGCCATCCCCGGGCATTAGCTGTTAACCAAGAAAGCCAAACAAACAGGCACTCATAAACTTCCTTGGGTTAACCATTTCAGCACAGCCAGCTCTGACATGGGGGGGGGGGGGGTGGCAAGCAATTGTGGCCCATTGTTCAGACTGACCCTGACCTTGGTCTGCATGCTACCAGGATCATGCCATGCTATACCCGTGGTCGCAATATTCGTGATTGGGTAGTGCATGCTGATCTCACTGCGAGTGGCAATGATACCAACTCTTCTTCATCATTTTTGGCCCTGAAAAAGGGATGCTTCCGCTGTTTGAATTGCATAACCTGCCGCTCACTTGTTGTGGGGGACAGCTTTCGGCATCCATACAGTGGGAAGCGTTTCTTGATCAGGCACCGTGTCACTTGTACTACTACACACATTGTGTATTTAATTACTTGTCCATGTGGTCTTAGTTACGTCGGCAAGACCGACTGTAACATGCGTACCCGCATGGCCGCACATCGCCATGCTATACGTAAAGCTATCGCCACAAAAATAGTGACCAGCCGGTGGCCCGGCACTTTATGCTAGCGGGATATAATCTGTTTACATTGCGTTACATGATTATCGATCATGTACCCGCTAGCATACGTGGTGGGAACCGATCACGCAAACTTCTGCAAACTGAATCCAAATGGATTTTCCGTTTAAATACGATTGCACCAGGCGGCCTAAACGAGCATTTGGGTCTGCATTCCTTTCTTTAATATGTACGTAACATGACATTTGTATTTACTATCTTGCAACATGCCTTCTTGATATGCATTGCCTATTTGTATCTATTTTTGTATGTATTTTTGTTACTATGTTTTTATTTTTTTGATATGTCATATCTTTCTTCTGCCATTTGTTTTTAAATAAAGTTTTTATTGTATTGTAGCGTCCGCGGTTGCTATGGCACCGGCAGGTGAGGGAATGACGTCACTATTTGGGCGTCCTCCTCCCGCCGTGGAGCCTGCACACCTGAATGCACTTACATCACGGTGGGGGTATATAGGTGAGTTCTGTTGACTGTACAGTTGTTATAGCCTGAGGACGATGTGAACAATAAAATACATCGAAACGTTGCACTACTTGCTTGTACTGTGACCTTTATTCGAGTGCCGCCTGCCTTGGTATACCTGTGGAGCTCCTGCACGGGGATCTCCGTTTGGAAGGCACCGCTTCTACACTCATTTGTACTGGAGTGCTACCCCATCCGAATCTATATATATATATATATATATATATATATATATATATATATATCAAAAAGAAGGGACCACACAATGCGCTCAATGTAGTGACTAAGCTGCAACCCTGAAGGGGTCCCCTGTTAGATGGGACCCAATATAGAGATGAAGAAAAGGGGAAGTTTCAGGGTGCGCTGAGACCTTAAGTTATTAGACAGTAATTTTACAATAAAAATGATTTAATAAACATTTGCTCACAGAGCATAGCAGTATATAACAAGGTCACATAAATACAGTTACAGTGCATAGAATGATGGTATGTCAATTTTGACCGTGATCGAAATACGCCCAATAGGCCCAACGCGTTTCGTCGTGAACACGACTTCCTCAGGGGCACAATACAACAGTAGGCAATGGTGGTCACACAGTCTAGAATTGAGGTTGGAAACCCTCTAGATAAAGAAATTTTCGGGACGGGAGATGTCCTTGGACGATTTAAAACATAATGTCCACCAGCTGTTAATGTTGGGTAAGCAAATAGAAAGACTACCCAGAGTTAGTCTACAAAATTGGCCACCTTCAAGTATAGGCGGTTAAGGCGAAATTTGTAGAACAATAGTATGAAGTGTACTGCTCAGACTAAATCTTGCAGTGTGGGGTGCTATACAAAGCAATTATAGTCCAGACATTCCACAACTTACATGGTGTGGAATGTCAGGCACTCGCCTTTATGACAAATCCAATGAATCTTGTTAAAAAATCAAAACAGGTTTTTTTTTTAATCCAATAATTTTCAATCGATCTTGCAGGTAATTGTACAACAAGCCATAGGTTATGCCCCGACGTTTCGGTCCTTCACAAATGGACCTTTATCAAGGAGCTTAATTTTTCAAAGTCAAGAGCCATCAGCGGTGTATAGGAGAAAAACCCTGTGGTGAATGGAGCAGCACCAGGGGTTTTTCTCCTAGACACCACTCTGGACTATAATATATATATATGTATGCTGGGATGCGGCGGCACTCAAAATAATCACAGACCAATACAGTGGTAACTTGCAAATTACCACTGTATTGGTCTGTGATTATTTTGAGTGCCACCGCATCCCAGCATACATACTTCAACAGTGGAGACACTGTATTTGAAGGGCACCGGCTCATCTACACAAGCGAATGAACATGTGATTTACCCAGTGCCTTCCTGTTCTGGCTGGTCGGCCTTGGAAATACAGGTAAGTATAGATGGCGGCACTCACGGTTTTCAAGTGAAAAAGTATAACTCCTTTAGTGGTCCGACATGTTTCGGGCAATGCCCGTCATCCGGGATCTATATCTATCTAAGGGCAACTAAAATGGTGCATGGCCTACATCACAAAACGTACCAGGAAAGACTAAAATATCTTAATATGTATAGTTTAGAGCAGAGAAGGGAAAGGGGGGACATGTTAGAAACTTTCAAATATATCAAGGGCTTTAACAAGGTACAGGTGGGAGACATTCTTCACAGGAAGAGGAGCAACAGAACACGAGGACATGCACTGAAACTAGAGGGAGGAAGATTCAGGGGAAATGCGAGGAAAAATTACTTCACAGAAAGAGTAGTAGATAAGTGGAATAGCCTACCATCAGAGGTGGCAGACGCAATTACAGTAGTACAGTTTAAACATGCTTGGGATAGGCATATTGATATCCTTACAAAAAAATAAGGATCAAATATGGTTTGAGGTAACATGTTTAAAAAGGGGCAGACTAGATGGGCCAAGTGGTTCTTATCTGCCGTCAAATTCTATGTTTCTATCTATATCTGTATATGTGTATGCAGTAGTCACAATGAGATATTTCGGTTAACACAGTAATTATTGTGATGCAGCAATAGCATAGACATATACACAACGATATATGAAAAAGCATAACAGTGTATTAAAAGAGCCCTTTGGAGTCACTATGTGGGCAACCTATTTGCCAGAATGAAATTGTTCCATCTATCCCATTTGGCATGGTAGTGTGAAAGGGTACAGCGTGCCTGGTATACAAATTTCTCATGCCCTGAAACATCGTTAACCAGTGCTCTCCAATTGTGCATGCTGGGGGGTAGTCTCAGCAAACCAGTTGCGTGCAAGAATTACTTTAGCTAAAGTGGTTAGACACAGAACGTATTTGTATAACATAAGGGAATGGGTTTCTTCAATGTTGAGGTCAAACACGCAAATGGCAGGAGATCTGGGTGGAAGAGTAGGCTCCGTCAAAACCATGTCCGACCAAACCTCCCCCAAAAGACGAGTATCACGGGGCATGTCCACAAAATATGCCAGAAGTCTGCATCACCTTTTTCACATCCAGGGTATTTAGTATCCGGCCTCAGATCTGTCCTACTGAGAGTCACTAGCGTACGAGAAGACTGATGAAGAATGTAAAAAAAATAAAAATACTTGTTGGTATTTAATGCAGGGGGAGGTGAACCTAATTGAACCCAGTATTTGTGTCCATTGGGTCTCATCTATGATACCAATATCAGATTCCCACTTGGCCCTCAATCTACCTAGATTATAAGAGGATGAGAGTTCAGTGTGGCATATATACTGGAAATCTGCTTAGTCTGTCACAAGTTCATGATCAATTTTTTAATCGGAGAGGATGAGAAACTGTGTCTGTATTGCATGACGCAACTGGAACTATCTGAAGAAAGCCTTATTAGAGATGTGAAACTCATTGCACAGCTGTTGGAAGGTTTTAAGGATATTGTCTGTATATAATTGTGCAATTGAATTGAGCCCTGCTTTCAGTTCCCACCCTTCTTTTAATAGATCCAGAATCCCTATGGGTTTTTGCTCATAGAGAAATTCAAAATGACTAAACCCTGTAGAGGATTGGGGAACCCCTCTAACTGCGAACGCCAAATAATGTATAAGGAAATCCCAGTCTTGCTGTTCTTGAGACATTGGCCTCTATCATTTGTTTGTTGTCTGATTAAACGGTATACCTTTAAGAACCGGCATAAATCTTTCATAAATTTGGAAACAAAAGGGATACCTTGGTGCAAAACGTTTGGAGTGGGAAAGCGCTGTCCTGCTTGTGTTGAAATTGTGAGTGGTGTTGGTATGCAAAGAACTGTGAGGATTGCAAAGTGGAAGAGTAAAAATAAATAAAGGGTTCATTAAATCAAATTCAAATGTTGGATGCACACCAGACTCTAATGTTGTGGAGGAAAAGGGGGATGGAGCCTAATTACCCTAGGGGTAAGTGGGTACCTTGTACGGTGGTAAGTGGTGTTTTCATTACACCGATAGGGGGTCCCCAAAGTAGCGAATCTTCTTTGACAAGTGTCACCAGGGGAGATTTCCCAAATGGGTTTTCAGAGAGTCTGTACTAGACTTCTTTAGCTACCGTGGGTCCTGAGCCCAGGACATACGGTCTCTCCTGGTGCAGATGGCGCCATCTGCACCTGACCCCCCAGCAAAACCGTGAGTCACATACTACACCTACTGCGATGCGGGACGCCGCTAGCAGTTCATCCTGAACAAACAAACATTGACAATACACTTTGGTGAAGTAGCAGAGAGGGCATAGGTGCCCGCAACCTATGTGATTGTAAGGGGATTCCCGTGTGAATCGCCTGAAGCCTTAAGGCACCTCCCTGCGAACTTCACCAGCATAAACTTTCAACTTTAACTCAGATTCTCTTTTCCTGCACAAATCACCAGCAGAGACCGTAGGTCCTGGGCTCAGGACCCACGGTAGCTAAAGAAGTCTAGTACAGACTCTCTGAAAACCCATTTGGGAAATCTCCCCTGGTGACACTGGTCAAGGAAGATTCCCTACTTTGGGGACCCCTATAGGTGTAATTAAAACACCACTTACCACCGTACAAGGTACCCACTTACCCCTAGGGTAATTAGGCTCCATCCCCCTTTTCCTCCACAACATCAGAGTCTGGTGTGCATCCAACATTTGAATTTGATTTAATAAACCCTTTATTTTATTTTACTCATCCACTTTGCAATCCTCACAGTTCTTTGCATACCAACACCACTCACAATTTCAACACAAGCAGGACAGCGCTTTCCCACTCCAAAGTTTTGCACTAAAGTTAAAAAGGATTGGGATACCCGTAAGGGACAAGCAGTGCCTGTGACTAGTTTAGAGTAACAAATAGGCTGAGCGCAGTGTTAAAATCCTTACCTATAAAAGGGATACCTTGGTCCATTAAGAGCTCCTTTGTTACTCCCCTGCAGGTATACAGGATTAGTAATTATCTGGCAATAGTGCCAGATTTCATATTGCACAGTGGTATAGCCTCTGGGTATCTGGTCGCATAATCCACTATCACAAGTATGTATTGATTTTTCCACTGGCCCTATCAGATCCATACCAATTCTCTCAAAAGGCACAGAAACGATAGGTACCAGTGCAACCCTAAACTCTGGCCGAGGTGGTCTGTTGGTCTCAGCCAAAGTTCTGTAATTATACTCTCTCACCAACAGGGTTCCACTGGGCCTCAGTCTGTTTCCTTGTGTGGTTTGGTGGCTGCAGTAGCTCTCCTGGACACCAGGCTGCGGTATTCTCTGATCTCTGGCTCCCGAGACACTTCAGCTGCTGACTGTATTTTAAGGTCATGCCATGTAACCAACTTCTGCAGCAGCAGAAAGTCACAGCCCAGGATTAGCGGATAAGGTGGTCTGGAGGCCACTGCAGCTACCATCTAGCCAGCCATGCACTATCAGGGGAATTACACCCAGGGGCACTCCTCAACATCGGCATGTATACATAACACCCTGACAGGAGGCAGAACCTCGTCAACTCCTGGAGGAACCATGTTGGCTGAGACAATGTTAAGCTCACTGCCAGTGTCAACTAGTGCCCATATCCCCTGTGCCTTCCACCTTTATCAGTGCTTGGAACAGGGTGGCCTTTGCTTGGGAAATATTTCCAGCCGCCATGCTAAACATTGGCCAAGCCGCGTTCTCCACGCTGCAATGCATCGTCCCTCCCTGTCTTGGGCAGTCCCGCCATACATGACAGGGCTCACTGCATTTAAAAGCACACAGTGGGAGGCAGGGCCTTTGGCTTAACCGCTGGGATAAGAGATCTGGGCTTCGGTATTGGCACAAATCCGGGTGTGATTGCCTTACATTTCCCAAGGTTCAGGTGTCACTCAATTACCACTGCCAACTCTTCAAAAGTTTGGGGGTTAGCCTGAATGACCCATTGTTGTACTGTGCTGTCTAACACCTGCATAGCCTGGTCCAGTGCAACCATCTCTTCAATTTGCAAAGCAGAGTCTTTATCTGGCTGCAACCAGGCTTTACCGAGTTGCTGTCTTGCCAGGGTTCCTACAGTTTGCAATATCCAGCTGTGAGTCGCTGTCCAGGAGCCAAATGTGGCAAGGAATGGCATACATTGGATGAAAAAGTCTAGTTCTTTATTTGTAGCAGGTAGACAGCATACCAAGTTAATAGCTTGGCAAGTCTCAAGTTACAGCATGGCAGGTTTTCCAGCAAGCAGCACATATGCTTCACAATGCAGGATACACCAGAGATCCCTAGCGTAGTCTCCACATTCCCCCGGACTGTTGCCCAGCCACTACAAGGCATTGGGAACATTGACCCACAGTTAATTAGCAGACAGCGATTCACAATAGACTGGATTGATATTCCACATTCACTTCATGCACAATTGTTATGTCCCTGCCACAAATAAATTACAGTATATACATACATACATACATACATACACAGGGCCAGATGCATTAAGCTTTAGAAAGTGATAAAGTCTAGAGCAGTGTTTTTGAACCACTGTGCCGTGGCACACTAGTGTGCCTTGAGCTGTTCTCAACTGTGCCCCCAGATCTAGAGATGCCTAAACCAGTTTACAGCCACCACCAGTTCAACTGTTATTTACTGGTCTCTTTTCATGTAAAGAGAAACTGTATTTTACTTTTGTTACCTGAAGAGACCAGTGTGATTGTTTTCTATATGGGGGCCAATAGGGTTTTTGGTACTCTTTACCTAGAAGGGCGCCCACGATTTTGATCTTGGGCATCGCAAGGTAAAAAATCGCGTCGGCCGCATGCGACCAAAAAATCGCATGCGATGCGACCGACGCAATTACCGCGATTTCCCATAGGGAACAATGTTAAATGTCCCAATTGACCCGATTTTACATAGGGAACAATGTTAAATGGCCCACAGAGGCCAAATAGGCACCCTGAAGTGTGAAATGGCCCCCCCAATTGTTAACGCCACCCCACGATCAACGTCAACCCGAAGCGTGGCGAGCCCACGAGGGGCGGCGGTATGCGTCCTTCGACCTTTTCATACCCTCACTATCCACGTCGGCGTGGAATCGAGAATAGAAAGTGTGGCGAGCGCAGCGAGCCACCGAGCCCGAAGCGTGGCGAGCACAGCGAGCCCCGCGAGGGGACGCGGACACTTGTGAAGCCCGCGAGGGCACGCGGATACCTGTGAAGGTATCCGCGTCCGCTCGTCACGCTTCGGGCTCGCTGCGCTCACCACACTTTCTATTCTCAACTCCACGCCGACGTGGATAGTGGGGGGTATGAAAAAGTCGTAGGACGCGTACCGCCGCCGCTCGCCACGCTTCGGGTTCACGTTGATCGTGGGGTGGCGTTAACAATTGGGGGGGCCATTTCACACTTAAGGGTGCCTATTTGGCCTCTGTGGGCCATTTAACATTGTTCCCTATGTAAAATTGGGTCAATTGGGACATTTAACACTGTTCCCTATGGGAACTCGTGGTAATCGCGTCGGTCGCATCGCATGCGATTTTTTGGTCGCATGCGATGCGACCAACACGATTTATATTTTAACATAGATTTCTATGTAAAATCGCGGGCATCGTATTGGTCGCATCGCATGCGATTATAATGGCATGCGATGTACATGCGATGCCCGCCCTTCTAGGTAAAGAGTACCGTTTTTTTTTTCCTGTGGGGGACCAATGTGTGGGGATCTCATGGCATGTCTTGGCAATTTTAAAATTGTATTTAGTGTGCCCCAAGGTAAAAAGGTTGAAAATCACTGGTCTAGAGTAACAACCAGCTCCTGTGATCCTGTGAAACTACACATCCCAGCATGCCTTGCCACAGTTTTGCTATTAGGGAATGTTAAAACTATGGCAAGGCATGCTGGGATGTGTAGTTTTACAACAGCTGGAGGGCCATAGTTTGGACATGCCTGCTCTACACTATCACATTTTGAAGCTCAGTGCATCTGGCCCATTGGTAATCTTCATGTTTAGGATATAAACTGTGTACTAATCTCAAACTCCGCAATTTAAAGATGGAATTTCTATTCTTGGTCTCTGTGTGAGCCCCTGTTCCTGTGAGACTCTGAGAACTATACTTGGATGAACTATAGGGGCCAAATGTAATAGGGTGTGAGAATCAGAAAGTGAGAGATTTTGGGAGTTTTCTCATTTTTTTAAAGCGGCAATCAATTGCATGGCAAAATCAACCTGGTTTGTCAGTGTAAATGATTGCCGCTTTAAAATAAAAGGGGAAAACTTTCCCAAAATCTCTCACTTTCTGATTCTCACCCCCTTTTACATTTGGCCCTAGGTGTCCAAAAACATACAATAGGTCTCATTATGAAGCAGTCATCCCACATATTTTAGTATTCATGCTAGGATTTTAGTGCAGGGTGCTGACCACTGAGTAGGGCACATTTTACATTAGAAATTAATGGTATCAAAATAAATATTCAGTATAAGTTGCACACTACACCAGGATTACTCCCATTACACATAATGGCACACACTGTTATGCCCAATACACATTATGGCACACACGGTTATGCCCAGTACACATTATAGCACACACTGGTATGCCAATACACATTGTGGCACACACTAATATGCCAATACACATTATGGCACACACTAATATGCCTATTACACATTAAAGGCACACAGTTATGCCCAGTATGCACCATAATGGCAAGTACACATGATGGCACACACCGTATTGCCCATTACATATTATACCACATAAGTGCTGCCTTAGGATTACATACTGGTTACCACATTGGGGGGGGGGGGGGGGGTGAGGGTTTTGTTTGCATGCTGGTTGCCCAAGTGGGTATTTTGTGCTGGTTTGACAGGGCCATTTTATACTTGTTGCCCAGGGGGCGTTTTATGCTCGTTGCCCAGGGGGCATTTTGTGCTAGCTGCCAAGGGGGCTGGAAAAGCTACACGGCACTTAGCAGAGTAGGCGTGCGGCGGAGGACAAGATGTGGATGGAATAGTGGACACATCCAAGTCCCCTCCCGCAATGACAGGCCGAACAGGGGTGTGTGGATTGAAATTGGTGAGCATGAAATAACTTTAGGTCATAAGCATGCATTTATCTGGATTTGATGGTTATTAAATGATCTTTGTAGTAGTGTGACTCAATAATGAAGAGGGCTAGAATATTATTTCTGAAGAACACAGAAGACTGCCTTTTGTGGGACTCTACTGAGGTAGTACATCTATGTGATCAAAGGATGGCTACCTGGGGGAGGGGTCATAAAATCTTTGCAATTCATGAGGTCCTTGGATTTTGAATTTAGGGTTCTTTTTGCACAGAGATAAAAGCAGATGGATATAAAGTACCAGAAAATCAGCTTCATCTGCAATGTTACAGGCGGTTTGAAAAATGCCAGCTAAAGAGCTGGATGGCTGGTACTTTGGGAGATGCATTATACTGTAGCATTGTTATATATGCCACAATAGCACTCCTGGCTTCACCTCATTGTAAAGGCGAAGCAAGAATCTACATGGACAAGATGTATTTACTAGTAGGGGAGTGAAAACGATTGCTGATTGATCACACAGCGCATCAGCTTAGTGCTGATGGCCTATGTATCCCTGAAGTGTAGCCACGGACAGCACTGTACCTGTGGTGAAGATTGGGCAACAAGATCTGAAACTGTTGAAATAGATATCCACTGCTGACCATTTTTATGTTCATACACTGCCTGCTGTTATTGGCATTCTTACTTGTAGATAGCAGCAGCGATAATGACATGGGAGCATGCTTTTCTTTCACACATTGGGGACCAGTATCACATTTACCCCTTTATCGCCATCCAGTTTCTCTCTTTTCAAGGCTTACTACATAAACCCCTGTGTCATCTAACGCCACCCTAGGAGGACTCGGTTCCTTCTTACTTAACTGGATGAGTGAGGGTGAGAAAAATCACCATATTAGGTCCTGTTCCAATATGTTGCTAACTATGCTATCCTCTCCTATGTGACCCAGAAGATGGTTTGCTTGCCACTAGTGTCATGCAGATAGTAATTCGCTTATACTTTGATACAGTATTTGTTCGTTATGGTCGGTGTATGCATGTACTGTATTACTATGTGGCTGGGTATGGGTCGTTGGGATCGACATGCATTGGCTTGACCACTGAAGGTCAACAGAGCTTAGGACGACACTAGGAAAAGGTCGACAGGGTCAAAAGGTTAAACACAAGCATTATGTCAGCCCTGGGAAGGTCGAGAATCAAAAGGTCTATGAGGTTTTCGCGTACATGGGCACTGTATCAGTGAACCATATACGCTCTCCATGCTTCAGGCTCGGTACCTCAAAACACTCGGCTCACTATTATATTCTCCCTCCACGATTTAGTAGGGCATGAAATACCGCCTATCGGCACGTAGGCTTGAAAAAAAGTGAAAAACCTTTTGACCCTGTCACCCTTCAGTGGTCGACCCAATGCATTTCACAACCGTATACCGACTGGCCGACCAGCACTTTAATGTAGCCATTGCCATTATTAAAATTTGTTTGTTTTTAAAACCGAACCATAAACAAATCATTAGATCCTTATTTTAAAAAAGGAATAAGCAATATTCAAAGAATGACTGCAGCTATATTAGAAGATTATGGTTTTAGATATTCTACAGCATGAAACATTTTTAAGGAGGGCATTTCTTGTACTATATGTATTTGAAATGGTAGAATGCTGATGCAGTGGTGATCATTACTGCCATAGCAGTTAGGATAGGTGTCCAGTTATGAATAAAAGGCAGTACAGGGCCTATCTGGTTTGTGTCTTGGGTGGAGGTGCAGAACAAATAGATCCCATACTGTTTACATCATACACCATGGCCCTTATTCTGACTGAGTCGGACGGCTGCGTGTTCAGTCAGACGACCAATGTATTGTGTTTGGGCATGTGCAGTGGTGTTTCTGCGCATGTGCAAACGTCGTGCACGTTCAAATACGCCATGAATTCCGTAAGAAAACGATTGGTCGGAACAATCCCAACACGGGGTAGAGAGGGGCATGAAGGGCTGTTTCGGCTCATTAGCATATGCGTACGCCCCGCGTTTCATGGGTGTTCCCATGAAAACGCTGGGCGTACGTTTGGTAATCCGGCCGTGACGCACGTATGGGGGCATAGCCGGATGCCAGCTGCCCACCCACATCCCTGCGTTCGCATGGAGAAATGTCCGAGTGGTCTAGAGCACTCTGAGCTTTCTGACCGCTCGGTCCATCATTCGATGGTTGGCGACCATCGAAGGATGGGGGAAGTTCCCACAGATGGGAGAGTTGTTCACATAAAACTTGCGGTCCGTTCACTATGCGTCTTACCGCATTCGGACGGTGTGAGTGATCCGTACGGTAGGCGGGGATAAGAACACTCGGTGGCTGTCCGAAAATACGCATCCGTCCGAGTCAACTAGAATAAGGGCCATGTTAGCATGACATTAACTTGTTTTTTTTTTTTTAGTCTGTAAATATACAAAGTAAAATGGACAACAAGGGAATAACAGAGGCTATTATGTTTATTGTGCTAAACAGACTGATAATCCATTTAAGAAATATGTTCAACAAGCAAGCAATTAAAAGTACAATCACAGACATGAAGTCGATGCAAAGAGCAAGGCAAAGGTTAGAAAACACTCGGAGAATAAGATTAAAAGCAAAAGGCAGTGAAGCATTTTGATACAGTGTCCCCCAATAACATTAAAGGAGGAACTGAAAAGTAAAATGTCCAGTCTTGTGTACAGGTCACCAGCAACAGCAAAGAACAGTTTTATAAAATTTATCTCCCACAAAAATAAACTATATGTATAAAAATTTATAATGTTCTTTCTGTTTGAGTGGCCACCAGATGCTTTTGTTCAGTCTGAAAAAATGAGGTATAGTAAGCCCTAAGAGGTAGTAATGTCTTTTTTTGATTGTACTAAAACATAGAAAATATACATGGTTAGGGGCAGCAGAGTACGGAGCTCCTCAAGGCTTGCAGTCTGAGCGGTATGCACAAAGCTTACATGTAGGGAACCAGTACCAAAATTTGATGCGACGTATCCTTGATGAACAGTTGGCCATACAAAAGGACAAGGTTTGTGTTTAGATGCAGGAAAAAGTTGGTCTTCCTCAATGGGCTGATATTATTCTACTTTAACACAAGATAAATCCAATCTGTATAATTTCAACTTTTGCTGTGCTCTATAATGGCACAGTAATTAGAATAGTAAAACTAAATGGGATTTTCACTGTTTTCTCTGCCGCTTGCATAGTAATTCCTCATTTAATCACAATTTCCACAAAAAATGATCTTCGTTAAAAGAAAACATAAGCCAACATCAATGCTTTATGCCATACTCTGCTCACACAAAAATGTACACACAACATAGACAGGACACAAGACATTCATCCTTATAGCAAATGTAACCGCTTTCACGCAGCAAATGAATAGACGTGCTACATGGCACACCTTGTGAATGCATTTACTATGCCATAAGGATCACGATTTGTTCTTCTGTGTCCATTGAGGTAATATTGTATTTTCAGTGGTGCAAACAGAATGACATGTTATTGCAATATTTTAACATTATATACTTTTTGTGTGTATATAGAAATCACTATGCAGAGTGGATGGCACAATAATCAAAAATAAAGGTTAGTAGAATTCTGTATAAATCCTGGTCTAACGTTACAGTAATCTAGTCCAATCAGATTACCTGAATATTAGAGAGAATCATTTTGGATTCAATTACATGACTGTTCTATCAAACACATTGTTTTCTTGCAACACAAAATCTTAAAACAAATGGCATTCTAGAACAAAGGTTTTTTTGTAGTAATTTTGTGGCAATTTAAATTCTTTAAAATAGGTAAATCCATCCTATGCAGCTAGTTATATTTATCTTCATGTTAAACACATCGGCTTTACAGTAGCACTCCTGAGGAACTTTCCCTGGCCCATATATTAATACAATGTTAAGAACGTGTAAATACTGGCTAAAACATAATAAAAACTCTACTTGAGAATTTAAAATACATCTTAAAAAAAAAAAAATCACATTTGTGTAAAATACATGAAAATACATTTCAACCCACTACATTAAACACATACATATGATTGCATTATGCTAAAGCCAAGCTTGCATTTTTGTTCGCCTACAAAGCTTCAAGTTTCTCTGAAGGTGTTCACTATAAAGGTATTGGGGTCCATGTTATGTATGAGTGTTATAACATTAGACGGGTTTCAGGTCAAGAATATTTACGGAGGCTAGATTTCAACATGGACACACATATATATGTGTTTATTTCGTATAATGATGTCCTACCAAAATACTTTGCTTAGGAATTGATTGCAGTCTTCAATTTTGGGATTCCCCCCCCCCGCTAATGGTTACTTTCTGCTTGTCTGGAGGAACTGATGGTTTTTGTCAATTAGTCTATTTTCCTTTAGCGACACATTTCTGAGGTACAAATATGGACAGTAATATTTAAACACAAGGTTAAATAGGTTCTGTATTGTGTAATATCAGAGATTATCCTTAAAAACCTAGAAGAATTCAGTACAAAAATATATTCAAGTTAACAGTTCATTATACAGAAATCTAAATACAAAAAGTTGAAATCTTAGGAACAAAATGTTCTGAAACAAGTGTATTGCTTGCATAACTGTGTGAAGGTGTAAAAGTAGGGATTACTGACTGCTCCATTGCAATTTCTGCAATGTACTGAGTTATAGCAGCATTAAGTTATTAGGTTGTAGGGATTTGTGAAAATCAGAGGTAGTATTGAATAGTGACGGGGAATAAAAAAAAAGAAAAAGTCTATTGCTTAGCATGTACTCTTTTGACAGATATATATATATATATATTCTGTCAAAAGAGCGCATGCTAAGCAATAGACATTTTTTTTAAAAAGCAAAGTGATAAGGTTTATATGAAGTATATTTCAAAATTCTGATGTATTGGTCTGCAATACAATACTCAAGGTCTTGATGTATGAAGCAGTGAAAAGAGTGGAAGAGAGCTGGACCAGTGGAGAATTTGATCATAGCAACCAGTTTTGAGGAATCATTTATCAAATACACTCTATAAAATGATAGGTAGAAGCTGGTCGGTTGCTATGGGTAACCCCCACTTCTCAACTCTTTTGAATGCTAGATACAGTACATCAACCCTTTAAGGTTAATGGGAATTAAATTCCAGGAAAAAAGGTATGAATTGCCCCATCTAGCACTTTTCACCTGACTTCCCAAATGCCAAATTCACACAAAAAGAGTGCTCACTACCATACCATATGGGGCAGCAAACAATGATTGGCCTCCCATACAGTGGCTATTGACGCTGTTATTCTATCAGGTGAATGGATTTTCCAGCAATTGATCTGCTCCGCTAAGCCTGGTTCAAACTATAAACACTCAAGTGAAGTAATAAAACGGCTACGCAATGTCTGTCTGTACAGAACTTTGTAATTATGTACAGTTCAGCAAAGGACTGTAAAATGCTTACTCTAGTAGACATTGTTCAAACATATGCAGCCACACAGAAAAATATATATTACTAGAGTGCTTTTCCGCACATCTGATCTGAGGAAGCTCAGATTTCTTCAGATTGGTCTGTCAGATCCATCTGAATCTGAAGAAAATAGACCAAATCTGATTAGTGGGTGGGGCCTTGATAGAGGTCTGCTCAAAGCAATCCTTCTTGAACATACAGTATTCACTCATCCTTTCACTTTAATTTTAAGGCTCATTCATAACTGTGCTTTTTATTATGTGTCTTGATGCATAAAAACATTATGAATTACTGAAGACCGAATCTTATTGAACATCATGTTCAAAGAAACAATTTGCATTGCTTTAAAAAAAAAAAAAAATTCAGAGCATGCCCTTTATGACCCGTTAGTGTTTTATTCCCCTGAAATAGGAAAAGAATCTTGTTCATGCCATCAAAATGCATGAAAAATTCTCACTTTTCTGATGTTTCCTTGAAAAGAGCAAACACACAGATGTATAGGAGGCCTTAAAGAAGTTATGTTGAAATAGCTAAAGCAGACATGTCCAAACTGTGGCCCTCCAGCTGTTGTGAAACTACACATCCCAGCATGCCTTGCCATAGTTTTAGCATTCCCTTAGCAAAACTGTGGCAAGGCATGATGGGAATTGTAGTTTCACAACAGCAGGAGGGCCATAGTTTGGACAAGACTGAGCTAAAGGGACTCTAAATCTAAAATGCAGATGGTGCTACATAAAAACAGCTACTAAACATCCACAAATAAATATGTAAAAGTTCCCATAACTTGTCAACATGTCTGTTGCTTGATTTTGGATACAATTTGTTAAGCAGATTAGTGCAAGTGATTGTTGTGATTTATTAGCCATCTATATAATTAACCTTTTGTGTGCCAACATCTGTGAGGTTCAAAATATCCATTAAAAAAGGCCAGCATTGCTCACATTTTTTTTTTTTTAATTTAAATAAAAAATGTATGTAAACATTATTATATTTCTTATATAAAAAGGAATGCATTAGGGGTCATCATGATGAATAAACAGGTTTGCTTCAGCAATTTTTGAACCTATGTAGACAAATTTGTTTGGCACGCAAAGGGTTAATAACAAAAGGGTGAACATTGGTATAGGATTCCCTGTTCAGGCAAACTAAAGCTTGGTGTCCATAGCGGTGCAGAATTAAATTGGCACTGGAATCTGTTGCTTTGTTGTTTCAGAGTTATCTAGCAAAACATCCACTAGCCAATCACAATGCATCACCATTGAGTGTTTTGAAAATGTGACCATCAACTCTTCCTGTGCACCTGCAGGGAGACCTATTGAGTGATCTGGAAACAAACATGTGCAGCCACCCACTAAGCAGGGATACTATGGGGTATCAACTCCTAAGAGGGTGAAAAGGGGTCAAATATCCCCTCCAGAAAACCATTCACTTATTTAAACTGGGCACAACAACTAGTTTCCTCCAGCTTCTGTCAGCCCATCATTCCGTTACATAAGCACTTCATCCCAATATTGCCATATGATGCTGGGGAACTCACATTCAATTCTCCTCAAGCAAAGAAATGTAGCCTGTAGATGACTACCTAAATTGCTGTGTCTGCAGACATGTGCCAACGGTATCAAGTAGCCAGTGTCATGGCAACGGACTGTTCAACAGGTTTGTTAATGCTTAGCAACAAGAAGTCTGCAGTGCAGAATCATAAAAATCTTCCCCTTACAATTTTAATTTCAGAAACTGGTGGAGTATCACGGCTCCCATCGCATGCCATATATAGTGGCATGCGATTGGATGCGATTTTTGCAGTTTTTCCCCAATTTTTTTTAACAAATTCGCATGCGATCGCATCGCATGCGTTTAACAGAAAAGCATCCAAATGCATTGAAATTAGTATCAAACATGTTCAATGGCCCCCAAATGTCATTTTTGAGGCTGTACCAACCCCACTATCAACGCGAACCCGAAGCGTGGAGAGCGCAGCGAGCCCGCGAGGGGCGGCGGTACGCGTCCTACGACCTTTTCATACCCCCACTATCCACGTCGGCGTGGAGTTGAGAATAGAAAGTGTGGTGAGCGCAGCAAGCCACCGAACCCGAAGCGTGGTGAGCACAGCGAGCCCCGCGGATACCTTCACAGGTATCCGTGTCCCCTCACGGGCTTCACAGGTATCCGTGTCCGCTCGCCACACTTTCTATTCTCAACTCCACGCCGACGTGGATAGTGGGGGTATGAAAAGGTCGTAGGACGCGTACCGCCGCCCCTCGCGGGCTCGCCACGCTTCGGGTTCGCATTGATAGTGGGGGTGGTACAGCCTCAAAAATGACATTTGGGGGCCATTGAACATGTTTGATACTAATTTCAATGCATTTGGATGCTTTTCTGTTAAAAAACGCATGCGATCGCATTGCAAAATCAATACAAAAAAATTAATCTTGGCCTCCAAGACGCCTTATTTCTTTTCTTTTTTAAAGGACACAAGTGAATATATTTAAAACATCTCTCCCCCTTCCAAAGAAAATCTACATATACACGATCCTAGCTAAATTAAATTAAGAACCTTTCTGGTGCTCATCTCAGGATCCTATTCCTTCTTCACAAGAGCCAAACATAAGAATCCAGGGTACCGTAAAAATATAGATTTGGGGTAGACATTAAGTATATATATATATATATATATATATATATATATATATATATATATGCGCACACACACACGCACGAGGCCAGCATTCCACTTGAATTAGAATTGCCCCAGTGCCCTCTTACAAAAAAAGGATATTTTGCCAAATTACAAACACACTCACTCATAGTTCAATGTCTAGGCTGTGCTGACCAACATCAAGAAGTATATATGACTTTGGCCAATGTTCTTGTCATGGATCAAAGAAGATATATTCTCCCCCCTTTAGAAAACAAGATTTTGGAGTAAATTTGTACTCCCCAGACTATTGATGCAGGATATTTTACATGTCAATACTCGTCACAACAAAAAACACCATCTTTTGCACTGCATAATGCTGCGGTGTTAGATTTCCTGCCTTTGTGCCGGGAAGCAATCGCTTGCTTTGGAAATGTTCAGCTAGAACATTATTGTTTGAGTTACAGAAAAATATGGAGTCCGCAATCCCCTGCTAAAAAAAGCCTACACAACAAAAATATCTCCCAGGAGATTTAGGAACTAAATGGTATGGTCTACACAGTGTTACATACCAAGCCTTTCCAATTAAATGCCCATTTAATATGTCATATGTTGAAAGTTTCCTTATATGTATGCAGTGAATGACTGAACCTGGTGCACAAATGTTTCACCCACACAGTCATAACAGTATTAATGAAAATAATTAGTAGGTTAAAAACATAAAAATAAAAACAAGTTGCCATTTATCTGTACCCCTGTCTTACAGCAGTTTTTCCTTAGCACTAAAACTGGGTCAGTGAAAGGATTACAAAGAAAGTAAATGAACAAGTTAAGAGTTTGGATGATTTGGTTCCCTGCCCCGTAGACAAGTAGAGAGAGGGCGGTAGAACAAAATAAGTGGTCAAGGCAGCGTCTTTCATTTCTGAGAACCAGATGAACTGAAGCGGACTGAATCTGAATCTAAGAAGCCCAATTGTTGTTTGAGGTAGAAATTCATATTGGTTGTCCTCTAATCCTCTTCAGATTCGTGCGAGGAGGCCTCTTCAGTTTCTTCCTGCATTGGACAAGAAATGGTGGAATTAGAATGTTAGGCAATCTCCCATACAAGAAGACAGGCCAAAAACAATAATTTAACACTCTTCTGAACATATAGGTAGGTGCCTATTTGTACAGCCCTAACCAGACAAACTAAAACAGGTTGAACCAGAGGTGCCAGCAAATGGCACAATATGGGAATGTTCAAGTATTTGTTAACTGGATGAAAACCTGCTTGTCAATTGAAGGTGATGGAGGGTTGGTAAACATTGGCACTTGGACATGCCTATTGCTATCTATCCACTGCAAATGAACCTTCCTTCATTGTCTGTACCAATATGATGTCATGATAATATTTTACAGTTGTTTTGATACTTTGAATCTCATAGAAGAAAGGTATAACGTCTTTCACTTAAAGGAAGAGAAAAATATTTCGTTTTTTTCTGTATGATAATGACTTGGTGGCAGTAAGTGTACATGCTCATTTTATTGGATTCTTTAAAACACATACGCATCGAACTCCGCATCAGTCCCACTTATTCTTGAAGTAATTTTTTAATAAACTTATGAATCATGGAAACATGGAAATGGAGGAGAAAGTATGTCAAATGTAAAACTTTGGGCAACGTGAAGCTCCCTCAGCTCCCCTATGGGACATGAATAGAGAGAACGCTTCAATGAAGTAAAGTTAAACTTATACACTGGTCTATGTGCAATGGTTTTAATCTGTATGGGAATGCTGTTTTTTCTGCAATCCCTTCTTTCAATAGAGGCCCTAATATGGAAGATTAGGAAAATGTGAAGGCCACGGACCATCAATGCCAAGTGGCATAGAACACTAGTGTGTTCTTAGATTACATGCCTTTACAAGATGTGGGACTGTATCTTGTGCCTTCCTATCACATTAATAGACAGCCATGACACTAAAAGGAATCGAGCTCCTTAGGTACAAGTGTGGCAAAAATAGATCGGATTGATCCCATATGCGGCAGGGAGAAGATTACAGAATCATGGTAAACAATGCAACATCATATATATATATATATATATATATATATATATATATATATATATATATATATATATATATATATATATATATATATATATATATATATATATATATATATATATATATATATATATATATAGATAGAACAGGCCTCCATACAACTCTAAATGCTTCACTTGGAAATAGAGAGATATAGGTAGCACTAAAAGCAGAAGATACATTGTGGAAATCGGGTGAGAACAGGGATTTCGACTCTTTTTCAGCCTAACATCACTGCCGGGATACAGATGCTCACAGTTTGGAACAGTTGTCGCTAAGCAAGTTATTGCTTACCCTGCACAAAATCAAAATGACAACCAAATCTAACTTTCTGCACGTGTTACATCTGCCCCCCCTGCAGTGCACATGGTTTTGTCCATTAGAGAGAATTTGCATTTGCGAGTGAACCAGAACCAGGCCCTCAGTTCCTAAACCTCTAATTAGGACATCATCAGGAACTGGGGGGCAGATTTATTAAGCTCGGTGAAGTGATAAAAAGTGTCTGGTTTTTATCACCGGCCAATCAGCTCCTACCTGTGAAGTTACAGGCTTGGTATGAAAAATGACAGGTAGGAGCTGATTGGCCGGTGATAAAAACCAGACACTATCACTTCACCAAGCTTACTAAATCTACCCAGGGTTCCTGAACCTGTTTTGAGCCAAAGGGTACTTTCCATTAGATAAGTTTTATTTTAAAGTCCCTTGTGAGGGCCTTTGTTTCTAAATACAATATATACATATCTCTCTCTATTTTTATTTCATCGACCCACCCCCAGACCCAGAGTTCCTGGACCTATTTTTACAGAACAATAGTACTGCCAGCATCAGTATATTGAATGCCGACTTCCCCCCACTGCCAACCCATCCTCTTCACATATTCAAAACTGACACAGAATTGGGAGCTATGCAGACCCCTATGGTGCCATGAGTAGTGCAGAAAAACAATTACATTTCTGTGCATAACAAAATGTACAGGAAAGATAGGGCACACTAAGGAGTAGGACAGATTAGCGCAGGAGAAATGTGAGCCATCAGCAACCACATCAGGCAAATAAATCAGGAGCTGTGTTGGAGGGAAGAACTGAGCATCAGATGTTCTGCTGCAGACTAGATGCAGATAAAACTACGGATTTACTAGGACTACACAGCTGCGGGAACGTTATACATATACGGTGGATTTTGAAAATTACCAAATGCCATTCAACAGAAATCTAAAGGAGAAAACCTCGGCACTTACAGCACAGTGACCCTTCTCTGTTCATTGATATATTGCTGTTTGTAGGCAAGAATAAAACAATGGAATGGAAAAAAAAATTACGGATTTGACCGTTCTGGCTGGCAATAAAAGTACATTTTGAGAAGTTGTAATCTTCATATATTTGTCAACTAGCATAGCTACTATGTGGCAGACCCCGCAGTGGCTTGTGGGAGCAGCACCAGTGGGGTCTGTGGTGGGCGCCGCTGCCCAGGCAGCAGTGAACGCTAAGCGGGTCCCCACCCTGTGCATAACAAATGAGCGGGACCCAGTGCAGTGTATATTGAATGAGCGGGGACACACCCCATGCATATCTAATGAGTGGGGACCCGGCGCAGTGCATATTGAAGGAGTGGGTCCCGTTTATTACATATGCATGGGGCGGGGACCCGCGCATTCAATATGCACTGTGCCAGTTCACCGCTCATTAGATATGCACGGGCTGGGCAGAGCTTGAAAGCGGCAGTTTTCCACTGCTGAACTTGCCTCTCTGATTAGGTCCCGCACCTCCTATACAACTGCATACACACTTGCCGATGCCGGCTCAGGGGTGGGAGACTGCCGTGCTGCCGCATGGCCATCGTTAAGAAGGACTTCCCTCATCCAGGCATGCAGTACGAGTGAGGGGGTCATTAACGATGTGCGAGGGTGCGCATAATTAACAGCAAGCGTACACACTAGAAGATAAAAAGTTAAATATATTTTTCAGACTGGGCTTTCTGAAAGATATCTTTCACTTTAGCTTCTAGTAATCTAGTGTGTTTGGGGGCTTAATTAATATTTGTTCTCAAAACCAAACAGGAAACGAGAGAGAGGAAATGTAGCACATACAAAGCTGGTATAAAAACCCAGATCTGCCATTACATCTTTTATATCCTTTTCAGAATTAATTTCTAGTAATGATTTTTCCGTAAAAAAATAAATAAATCTAATTACCACCGTCTCCTTGGCTAGTTTATTGAGAGGTCACATTGCTTAGATGACTCAAACAGGGCTGAAGTCAAGGTGTATTTCCTCAAGTTAGTGATTAAAAAGCAAAATTACCTATTAAACAGTGGTATTATGGGGGATATTCAGATGTGGATGGAGTTACTATTATTGCTGCTTCCTTGCTGCAGTAGTGACGCAACATGCATCCTATCATCAGATCACTCACCATTGGGTGGCTTGCAGGACTCATGGTACTGCCCAAGCAGCCCATTTGCACAGGAAAGGAAATCTTATGGTGTGTACACACGTTACATGTGCCTTAAGATCCTATCCACGATCTGATCAGATAGGATCTTAAGGCACATCCGATTTGCATCCTATCTTGACTATATAGTGCAGATCTGCACTATATAGACAAGGCAGCCAAGACTTTCTGGCTTCCGATACATGAACGCGCACCGGGATCGGATCGGGATCGCAAGGGTTAAAACCCTTGCGATCTGCATCCGATGCCGATCCGATGTTGACTATATTGTCAACATCGGAAAGGAAATCGGACCGTGTGTACACAGCATTAGTCCAACAACCGATATTCCTGGCCTCTTCCCTCCCCTTAAACTGAGAAGACATGCCTCAGTTTTCATAAGTCAGTGCCCACTCCCCAGACAACTGCAGACTGTCAATCACTGGCAATCTGCTGTCCCTCTGTGTCCTGTTAACAGGGGCTGTCAGCTCTTCCAGCTGACCCCCGCAGCGCTTACATGCCGCGGAGGTCTCCGTTAAACATCTGTTGAACAGAGACCTCAGCGGCGTCTCTGCGCAATGGGAGCAGCGGTCCAGGAAAGGTGCAGATAAAATGAGCTTAGCGGGAACACTTTTCCTTGAAGGCACTGTAAAGTAGGATTACATTCGCAAATACAGCCGCAGTCACACACTGGCCAGTATTCAATGCTGGCTTTCACTATGTGCTATCCTAATTAGGATTCACTGCACATTCTCAGGCATCGGTCGGCTGAGAGCGAATTTTAACCCCCCCCCCCGCGAATGCCGAAGGGAGCCGGCAGAGAGATAAAAGCCTCTCTGCCTGCATCGGACACTGTGTGGGTGAGAAGGAGGCCTGGCGGGGACACAGGCAGCTGAAGCTGCCGCCTCGGGAGACAGGGCAGGCGGGGAGGTGGAGGGAGCGCTGCGTTGGTTGCAGTGAACATCTAATAATAGTCTCCCCACCCCCCTGTGACGTCATCTGTAGAAAAAAATATTGTAACTGTTAAATATATATTCATGTGCTGCAAGTACATGAATCCAAATAGCATGACCCTTAATTAAAATAATGATTTTTTGACATCAAAAAATAAAATAAAATATATATATATATATAGTAAACCTTTATTTTAAAAGAACACATTGCAGTTCACCATAAAAAGTTGTCAAATGCAAAACGGTTAAACAAGGCTAAAAATCACAGTGAAAGCAGTTTTCCATCCCAACATTGAATACACTCTCGGCGAATTAGAGTCAAAACCCCATTGAAATACATCAGCGAATTGCAGCGAGCATGAAATGGAGAACTGGCCGGCATTCACTGTTCGCTTTCGGTGAATATTGAATAGGGTGAATTTGATTTTCAGTGAAAAGAATCACCACAGAGCGTAAAAACAGCCTGATTCGCCGACAAAACTGTGAATCCAGAGCATTAAATACTGGCCACTGAATATAGGTATGCCACATTTTAAATCGAAGAAAAGTCATACCATTCCACGATTAGAAGGACTATTTAATGCAAAAGAAGGCTAGATGTACATACTCTTTATATTGTTCACACAACTAGAACAATGAAGGCATACCCCCTACAATTCAACTTAACACATTTTAAATTCAATGGATTTGCAACACCATATTCCCCAGTAGGCCATATGGAAAGAAACCTAGATGGTCATTCAGAAATTGTTTTTTTTTCTCAATGTATGAAGGAAGAAATGTAGGTGAAAAGCCATTTGCTGCAGCAGAAAAAATAAACTCTTTAAGAACAACTCACTAAACCAGATTACGAAAGTCTTCATACTTTAATAGATTTAATTTTCCACATGGCTTCATTTTGTCTGGGTGGCTGACAGAATTTATAACACTCTTCCTTTCCCATGCCACTACAGTGCACCATTCAGCAAAGCACTCCTTTAAGTTGGTCTGCATTACATGAGCAAGCTTTCATTCATTAGTGTTTGAAACACTTCAGCTGTGAAGGGCTCCTAAATGCTACCACGTGTGACACCAATGCAGCTCCCTGCTCAAGGAGGAATATAAAGTAACAGCCTTTAATCATGGTGCTTGCTGCAAACCCTGTGCGGGACGCTTCAAAACCTTTTCTACTTTGTCAAAAGAAACTACTACAAAATGCTGTACTGTAAATCCACAAAAGTGAAACCGAATGGATGAAAGCTTGAAAGATATTACCACAGCAACACCAAACACTCACATTATAAACTGATTCTATTTAGGGACCGATGTTTGGCATATGCCCAGCCGCATTTCTGCACATGTGCATACTCATGGTAAATCGGGCCGTGAAGTCGGTGCTGGGGGTATGCTGCTGAGATCACCGGATGTCAGCTGCCAGCCCACTTCCTCCCAAGGGTGCACGCAAATCTAAGTGACCTGAGAGTCACTTTGATATGAGTGTTCACCCACAGGCTGCGAATGGCTGTTTATGTTAAACATCCATTCGCAGGCCCTGGGTGTAAACACACTGTGAGGAACGCAGTGGGCGTACCACCATTCGGAAGGCTCGGATGCAAATTCGTGTCAGAGCTAAATCAACCAGAATAACCCCCATTATTACCATAAACCAACAAATACATGTTCACTAAAGATACTGTACATTCTGGCAAACACTGTTGGATTAGGTATATTTAGAAATACTTTTCCTATTCGGTTTATTCTACAGAACACAATTATCTACTAAAGTCACTGTTACCCTTGTTGGCTAGGAAGAGATTCAATGGTAGACAGGGGCAGGCAGTGTCCGAATGAGGCATGACGGGCCCACTGGGAAAAGGGAGGGGGGCTGCCTCTGGTCGCAGCCCCCGCGGGGTACCGCAATGCAGGAACCCCCCCTCCCCCTGTCGCCGCTGCTCTCCTCCCGGTCCCCGGCACCTGTCCTATGATGACAGGCGCCGGGACTGGTGCATGCACAGTACAAACATATGTACTGCGCATGCGGACAGCTTCTATGGGCTGCTTCGGCAACGGCCCATAGAAATCTTGGTCCCGGCGCCTGTACAATATAAATGACAGGCACCAGGACCAGTTCTTGCGCAGTACAGATATGGGTACTGCGCATGCGCAATTGCCATTTTTGCACGCAGCAAGGGAACACTTCCAAAGGGGACTGCCCTGGTGACTGGCAGGTCAGACTTCCAATAGGAAGTCACTGCAAGCCACAGTGAAGCCAGTGCAGTCTGCCACACTGCATCTGGCTTCGCGGGTTGGAATCATTTGGTCTACAGCATTATGGTCGACAGTCATTAGGTCAACATGGGAAAAGGTCAACATGGGAAAAGGTCAAAAGGTCATTATTTTGACATTGTCTAGGTTGACAGTCAAAAGGTCGACATGAATGTCAACACAGTCAACATGGACACAGTTTAAAGTGCACCACTACGCTCGCGATGCGTCGGGCACGGTACCTTGCTACGCTCGGCACACTATTTTATTCTCCCACCACGCCCTAGTGGATGGTAGGGCATGAAATACCGCCTGTCGGCACATGTTGGCTCAAAAGACAGTGAAAAACTCCATGTCGTACTTTTAACTGTTGACCTAGACAATGTTGAACTAATGACCTGTCAAACTAATGACCTTTCAACCTAGAAACCATGTCAACCTTTTCCCATGTCGACCTAATAGTGTCGACATAATGACTGTCGACCATGTAGTAGTAGTTTGTTTATTTATAAGGCGCCACAAAGTGTCCGCAGCACCGTACATAGCAAACAAAAAACAAAATCACAAGGTAACGTACAGGGAGTGTTGATAAAATACAGCATAAATAGGGGTATAGCTGGTAGAACTAAAATCAGCATCAGTTCTAAAGTAGGTGTCGAAATTGTCGAGGAGACTGAAGATGAAGTAGAGGAAGGGAAGAACAGGGCAGGAGCACTGGTGAGGTAAAGAGGTAGGGTGAGTACGTGAGAAAGGAGGGCCCTACTCATAAGAATTAACAGACTAAAAGGAGGTGGGTGGACGAATGAAAAACAATAGGATAAGTAGGAACGGATGGGAACGGATGGAGGGGTAGGGTAGGCAGGATAGGAGGAGCGAAATAGGTTAGGAGGAGGAGGGATAGGCTAGTTGGAAGAAGTGGGTTGTGAGGGAGAGCGCTTGAAGGAGGTAAGTAAATCAGAAAGCCTGATGGGTGGCGGGAGGTTGTTATAGTGCAGGGGGGCAGCGCGAGAGAAGTCTTAACACGGGAGTGGGAGGAGGTGATACATAATGCTGTAGACCAAATGACCGCATGCCGGCTTCGCTACAGTGGTGGATTTTACCTGGGGGGGCTGTAGCCCATAGGTAAAAACCGGCACCGATTGGGTCCCATAAATGAAAAAAAAAAATCTAGTAAAACCTGCTAGTGCATGCATGATCATAGAATAAACCATAGTCCTGTGCAGTATAATGCAACACATGTATAATTTAAGTGTGCAATCTGGAACCTGATCAAGTCAAGCAACTTTCTCTCACTTTGGGTGCCAGAAGTTCAATATTACAAGACAAAACAAGTTCTAGTGTCATCAATATTACAACATAAACCTTTGAAAAATTAACAAATGGATACTATAAATATTTCAGGATTCCCTGTCCTTTCCTGGTTAAAGATAGATTGATAAATAGTATTCTACAGAAGACACGCTTCAGAGTTTTATAAAGTTATTCCACTGCAAGCAGGACTAACTGTGGCAAAGTCACTATTCAATAGTGACTCAGGCTTCTCTGGGTATGCAGGCCATGTTTGGCTTCTCCGGTTTGAAAAGGGTCTAGCAAGCTAAAACCTTCTCCGCTAAGTGTGAATAATGTGGCAATTAGTTAGTCAGCGTCTAGGTCAAATGGTTGACATGGTTAAAAGATTGACACAAGCAAAAAAGTTGACCTAGCTATTGTCGCCAAGTTTTTGGGGCTTTGTTTTCTTTTTTGAATGCTTTCACATTTTACCATCAAAGCAGACTCCAACTGGGAATGGTAAAGTGTGCCAAGTACAGCAGTAGCAGAGCAAGAGAGCTCAGGTGCTCAGGTGTCGACAGGGACACCAAAAAAAATAAAAAAATAATTAATGTTGACAGTTTCATGTGTCACAATTTTCCATGTTGACCTTATACAGGTTGACAGACATTGCCAATCTAATTTATCACACCAGAATAGGGTGGCCAATCCCGGGATCGGCGGGAATTGGCCCCAAAATGTCCGGGATTTCAATCCCGGGATTTTGGGATTCGACTGCGCATGCAGTCTGTCAGGCAGCGTCTATGCACCTGCTCCGATGCTGCCCGGCTGTTTCTGACCCGGCATGCGGCTTGCGCAGCGTGACTGTCTCGGTCATAGGTCACGCTGCACCTCCAGTGCCGGAACCCTCTAGCCACCCAACCTCTCCCGGCTGCACACAGTAACCCAAGCACCTCTGCATCATACCCACCTCTGCCGTCTGCCCCCCTCCACCGCTCCCCTAAAGTTAGTCAGGCAGTGTGGGGCACAGGGGCGGTGTTCTTTAGGGGATGCCAATCCTGGGATTGAGCATTTTTCAATCCCAATTCCTGGGATTGGCATCCCTACACCCGAATAATGCAGCCCAATGGCTGCTTCAACCACTGTCAGAATTGGAAACAGACCAGAACTACTCCCATTCATTACTATTTTTTTTACCACTACTCTAAAGTCATATACACTAGATGATATAGATCGTTAACTATATGAATAAGGATATAGTTATCATTCATATCATCTAATGCAGGGCTGGGCAATTGCGGCCCTCCAGATGTTGAGGAACTACACATCCCAGCATGCCTTGCATCAGTTTCAGCATGGCCACATAGCAAAACTAATGCAAAGCATCCTGGGATGTGTAGTTCCTCAACATCTGGAGGGCCACAATTGCCCAGCCCTGATCTAATGTGTAGGGTCAATACACTGAGCGTGCAGCACAGACTACTGTGGGTGGGGGGAGGGTTTTAAGAACGATGTGCAGGAGTGTGCATCATTAACATTGAGCATACACACAAAAGACAATATGAATGATATATTGGTATTGATACAGTTATTGTTAATATTGTTAACAATATGTCATCTAGTGTGTATGGGGCTCTAAGCAGTGATGTCCAGAGGCTCTGAGCTAAGAACATTTATGCAAAATAGGCCTAAATGTTTTAATTGCCTTGGATCTTGAAACATAAAAAACATTTCAGGAATAGGTCTCTTTTCCTTTCTGCGGGTGATGGTACGACGACAGCTGGGGTAACCAGTGATTACTGCTGCTCTACACATGGCATCTGACATTGCAGGGAGGGGAGCGGGGGCTGCCCAGCTGCTCAGAAAGCACTGGGCATGCCCCAAAAATGAAGACCGCAGAGGTAGTCCTGTGAGGCCCCACCTCCTTTACATGAAGCCCACCCCTTTTGTGAGGTCCCACCTCTTCTCAGCACAGAAAAGTTTGGAGACAGTATAAATCATGTAGTTGATTAAAAAGCAAGTTTAAAATTAGTTTATTGATCATTTCCATTACACAACATTAAAATGTTCAGAGTTTAATGCACACCATCACAAAGCCTATTAGATGTGCTTTGATGCGAATGCAAGAATAATGTAAGTGTATGAACATGTGCACAAACCTGATAACTTACCTTTGTAAAGCACTATTTGGATGCTTTGACAATTGCAATGGAATTCTCATAAGCACAATGGGGCTCTCATAAGCAAAATGGGGCAGATGTATTAAGCCATAAAAAGTGATAACCGTGAGAGTAATAAAGAGATAAATGTCCAGCCAATCAGCTTCAAACTGTCAAGTTAGAGGCTGTGTTTGAAAAATGTCAGTAAGGAGCAGATTGCCTGGACGTTTATCTCACTTTTAAGACTTAATACATCTGCCCCAATATGCTGTGTGAGGTGTGCTAATAATCACTCTGCACACTCTGATAACAGTGAGAACTAAGTACATGTTTTCTACTTGCATTAACTAGGGTTGTTTTTCAGTGCCTTTTGTGGGTGCTAAGGCTGAGAATCCTTTTACAGTAGTTCATGTTATACAGACTGCCATAAAAGTAGTACTTTGTAGCATTGTTTAAAAACACATTTCATTACTGCTCTTATGTATTTGTCAAATTAACCACATTTTAAACCTTAAAAGAAGGGAGTACTGAAGAAATAATGGAGGGTGAAAATCTGTAGCCAAGAGACACACATACACACCTCATTAAGGCCTAGCTATGTGGTAAGGCCAAGCTGCAGCTTCCAGGTCAAGCTACTTAGCCATTGGAAAGGGACTTCAGGAAAGTAACATAAAAGGGCCTTTCAAAGTGGAAGTGCACAGTGACGTTTTTATGAGTAGCAGGCATGAGGGCTGCTGAACACTGAACAGCTCACACAGTCACTTCCACAAGCACTTCACAAAGAAAATGAACACTGCTGCATTGCAAGGAACATTCTTTAGGTGGGGGAATGGTGAGGGGAATAGGGAAAGGTAAAGTTCTTCTTGAGGACCCTTTGTGTTCTGGTATTTTCCAAATATACTGCAAGAACACCCACTTTGCCTCATTCTGGTGTTTTTCTTTGTTGTGAATTATGAAAAAAAATAGGAATTAGTATTGCTTAACACTGATCAGACACTTAATTGTGATGGATGTACATCTAAAGCAGAGATGGATATATATCATTCTTCCACCCCAGAAATGTTGTTTAATAAGATAACCAGTCCCTGTTGGCAAAGAAGAGGTATCCAGCAATTATACATCCCTGGAACACAAATGCTCTTCCAAAAAATAAAAATCACATGTTTATCATAAACAAAGCACTATGCAAAGTAAATACAACCTTCAGACAGAATTGCCCCTAAATCCTGGTTTTTACTTGGCATTTGAGTGCCGGTTTGTTTTTCCGGTTCCAGTCTGACCCACCTTTCACACAGAAAAGCAATATTACCGGGTCAGGCGTTACCCAGTGGAAAGGGCAGAACAACTTAAGATGATCTCGGGCGCAAGAGATGGTCTGAATCCCAATAGAGCAGCTGCTGAGAAAGAGGGGATAGTCAGTCCCCACATACCACAAGGAAAAGAAAAAAGCAAGCAGCACTTAAAAACAATGGGTGTACAAGTGAATGAGGATTTAGTTTTACTAATAAAATACCACATATATATAGTACATAATACATAAAGGTTAAAAACATAACTTGATATAGCTCAACGTTCAAGATTCACGCCTATACAGGATTTTGACCATGTGCAAATAACCAGCTGAAAATAATGGATTGAGTCCCAGCGGAATAGTCTGTGGTAAAACTTTACCTACCTCAGAGCCAAAGAGTTCTCTGCTGGAGGAAGGAATCTGGAGCAGCATCTCAATAGATCCAATTACAGAAGATCCTGCAAGATCCGTAGGTATACGGTTGTGTAGGAGCTTAAGGTGCCATGTCAATCAGATGCAGTTTGCCCGGGCAAGTCCGATTGCTGGTGAGTGCTGGTCAACTGATGTATTTTGCTACTAGCCAGTTGCTTTCATAAAACTACTGGCTAGTAGTAAAACGCGTCATTGTTGACCGGCACTCACCAATATTTGCACATGGTCAAAATCCTGTATTGGTGTGATTCCTGGATGTTGAGTTAGATCAATTCACGTTTTAACCAATACAGGATTTTGACCATGTGCAAATATTGGTGAGTGCCGGTCAACAATGACGCGTTTTGCTACTAGCCAGTAGTTTTATGAAAGCAACTGGCTAGTAGCAAAATACATCAGTTGACCAGCACTCACCAGCAATCGGACTTGCCCGGGCAAACTGCATCTGATTAACATGGCACCTTAAGCTCCTACACAACCGTATACCTACGGATCTTGCAGGATCTTCTGCAATTGGATCTATTGAGATGCTGCTCCAGATTCCTTCCTCCAGCAGAGAACTCTTTGGCTCTGAGGTAGGTAAAGTTTTACCACAGACTAATCCACTGGGACTCAATCTATTATTTTCAGCTGGTTATTTGCACATGGTCAAAATCCTGTATAGGCGTGAATCTTGAACGTTGACCTATATCAAGTTATGTTTTTAAACTTTATGTATTATGTACTATATATGTGGTATTTTATTAGTAAAACTAAGTCCTCAGTCACTTGCACATCCATTGTTTTTAAGCGCTACTTGCTTTTTCCATTTCTACCCAGTAATTTGCTGATTACTGGGTAGAAATAAAAAACACTGGTATTTCTTGTGTGTGAAAGGGTCAACTTAGGTTGAAATTCCCGGTTCTTCGACCCTTGCAAATACCCGTATTGAACGGAAAATTACCGGGTACAAATGTTTGACCCGGTAATTTGCTTTTCTCTGTGAAAGGAATGTAAAAGATAATTACACTTAACCTGTTGATTGCGAAGTGAATTTGTTAAAATTGGTGTGAACATTGCAAAGCAAACATTTGTATTTATCATAATGACCTGTAATGTTTACCTTATGTAGAGAATAAATTTTTTTTTTTTTTTACACAATTTTTTATTTGAATTTATACAACAAATGTGAGCAACGCTGGCATTTTTAGCCAATATATTGCATATTTCTCAGAGATGTTTGCACTCATGTTTTGAACATCACAGAGATGTTGGCATTTTTAGCGGATATTTTGAGCCTCTCAGAGGGTTAGTGCACTGAAAGGATTAAACAAGCCTCAGCCATACCCAGGTGGATTGCCTGGTCTTGTTTTCACTAAAAGATGGAAGTAGATTTACTAATCAAAGCCAACAGAGGATTTAAATTAACCCCTTCCTGACAGAGCCAGTTTTTGCGTTCCTGACAGAGCCCTTTTTTTCAAATCTGACATGTATCACTTAAGTGGGGATAACTTTTTTTTGCTTTTACTTATCCCAGTGATTTTGAGATTGTTTTTTCGTGACACATTGTACTTCAAATTAGTGGTAAATTTGGGTCGATACAGTCTGTGTTTTTTTGTGAAAAATACCAAAATGTCGTGAAAAAATGGAAAATTTTGCAATTTGCAAAATGTTAAATTTTCTGCTTGTGAGACAAATAATCATACCACTCAAAATAGTTAATAACTAACATAGACCATATGTCTACTTTATGTTTCCATCATTATTTCAACTTCCTTTTAATTTTTTTGGACACTAGGAGGCTTACAATATGAATAGCAAATTCTCAAATTTTCAAGAAAATTTCAAACACTGATTTTTTTAGGGACCAGTTCAGTTCTGATGTGACTTTGAGGGACTTGTATGTGAGACACCCCCATAAATGATACCATTTAAAAAACTGCACCCCTCACAGTATTCAAAACAGCATTTTGGAAGTTTGTTAACCCTTTAGGTGTTTCACAGGAATTAAAACAAAGTGTAGGTGAAATTTCAAAATTTCATTTTTTTTTGCAGATTTGCAATTTTAATACATTTTTCTAAGGAACACAGTACATTTTACTAGAGAAATGTGACTAAAAATTGATTCCCCCAATTCTTTTGTTTTCATAAATATCCTATATGTGGCCCTAGTGTGCACGTTGACCAAACCACAGGCTTCATAATAGAAGGAGCACCTACTTGATTTTGGAGCCTCCTTTTTATGAGATTATTTTTTAGGCACCATGTAGGTTTCTAGGCACCATAAGATGCTAAAATTTAGGAACCCCCCCACAAGTGACCCCATTTTGCAAACTACACCCCTCAGGGAATTCATCTAGGGGTATAGTGTACATTTCAAACCCCCAGGGGTTTCACCAATTGTGGTACAACTGGGCAGTGAAAATTAAAAATTACATTTTTTACACAAAAATGCAGTTCTGGCTCAAAATTTTTCATTTTCAGAAGGTATGAAGGAGAAAAAGCACCCCAAAATCTGTGCCCCAATTTCTCCCGAGTACGGCAATGCCTCACATGTGACCAAAAAATACCATTTGGGTGCATGGCAGGACTCAGAAAGGAAGGAGTGATTTTTGGATTTTGCAGCTCAGATTCTGGTGGAATGTTGGTGGGTGCTATGTTGCATTAGCAAGACCCCCAAAGCACCAATACAGTGGAACCCCCCCACAAGTGACCCCATTTTGCAAACTACACCCCTCAGGGAATTCATCTAGGGGTATAGTGTACATTTCAAACCCCCAGGGGTTTCACCAATTTTGATACAACTGGGCAGTGAAAATGAAAAATTACATTTTTTACACAAAAATGCAGTTCTGGCTCAAAATTTTTCATTTTCACAAGGAATGAAGGAGACAAAGCATCCCAAAATCTGTGCCCCAATTTCTACCGAGTACGGCAATGCCTCACATGTGACCAAAAAATACCATTTGGGTGCATGGCAGGACTCAGAAAGGAAGGAGTGATTTTTGGATTTTGCAGCTCAGATTCTGGTGGAATGTTGGTGGGTGCTATGTTGCATTAGCAAGACCCCCCAAGCACCAATACAGTGGAACCCCCCCACAAGTGACCCCATTTTGCAAACTACACCCCTCAGGGAATTCATCTAGGGGTATAGTGTACATTTCAAACCCCCAGGGGTTTCACCAATTTTGATACAACTGGGCAGTGAAAATGAAAAATTACATTTTTTTACACAAAAATGCAGTTCTGGCTCAAAATTTTTCATTTTCAGAAGGTATGAAGGAGAAAAAGCACCCCAAAATCTGTGCCCCAATTTCTCCCGAGCATGGCAATGCCTCATATGTGACCAAAAAATACCAGTTGGGTGCATGGCAGGACTCAGAAGGGAAGGAGTGATTTTTGGTGGTGGAATGTTGGTGGGTGCTATGTCGCATTAGCAAGACCCCCAAAGCACCAATACAGTGGAACCCCCCCACAAGTGACCCCATTTTGCAAACTACACCCCTCAGGGAATTCATCTAGGGGTATAGTGTACATTTCAAACCCCCAGGGGTTTCACCAATTTTGATACAACTGGGCAGTGAAAATGAAAAATTACATTTTTTTACACAAAAATGCAGTTCTGGCTCAAAATTTTTCATTTTTAGAAGGTATGAAGGAGAAAAAGCACCCCAAAATCTGTGCCCCAATTTCTCCCGAGTACGGCAATGCCTCACATGTGACCAAAAAATACCATTTGGGCGCATGGCAGGATTTAGAAGGGAAGGAGTGATTTTTGGATTTTGCAGCTCAGATTCTGGTGGAATTTTGGTGGGTGCTATGTCGCATTAGCAAGACCCCCCCAAGCACCAATACAGTGGAACCCCCCCACAAGTGACCCCATTTTGCAAACTACACCCCTCAGGGAATTCATCTAGGGGTATAGTGTACATTTCAAACCCCCAGGGGTTTCACCAATTTTGATACAACTGGGCTGTGCAAATGCAAAATTAAATTTTTTACACAAAAATGCAGTTCTGGCTCAAAATTTTTCATTTTCACAAGGAATGAAGGAGACAAAGCACCCCAAAATCTGTGCCCCAATTTCTCCCGAGTACGGCAATGCCTCATGTGTGACCAAAAAGTGGCAGGACTCAGAAGGGAAGGAGTGATATTTGGATTTTGCAGCACAAATTCTGGTGGAATGTTGGTGGGTGCTATGTCGCATTAGCAAGACCCCCAAAGCACCAATACAGTGGAACCCCCCCACAAGTGACCCCATTTTGCAAACTACACCCCTCAGGGAATTCATCTAGGGGTATAGTGTACATTTCAAACCCCCAGGGGTTTCACCAATTTTGATACAACTGGGCAGTGAAAATGAAAAATTACATTTTTTTACACAAAAATGCAGTTCTGGCTCAAAATTTTTCATTTTCAGAAGGTATGAAGGAGAAAAAGCACCCCAAAATCTGTGCCCCAATTTCTCCCGAGTACGGCAATGCCTCACATGTGACCAAAAAATACCAGTTGGGTGCATGGCAGGACTCAGAAGGGAAGGAGTGATTTTTGGATTTTGCGGCTCAGATTCTGGTGGAATGAATGGTGGGTGCTATGTGGCATTAGCAAGACCCCCGAAGCACGGTGAAATGATGAACCTAAAAATCCATAGATGTGTGGTATATTTTAAAACACTCCTTTATACATAGGCCGGGTTTGTCGGGGCAAGTGTCACACTGGAAAATAGTTTGCTTTCTTATTCCCTTTTTATAGCAAACTTTGCACCTTTTTTGTGTCCTGCCCTTTTTTCCAGTGGAGGGGATTTCATCAGGAAAATGCTGCCCTGGTACAATACGGGGGCCAGTACTAGAAGTACTGGGGCCCTCTGCCTGCTGGTTCCCAAATACTAGGCCCTTTATGACTTCCTCTTGAAAGTGCATAAATGTCCCCCTCTGGCTGGTAGAACGGAATAGCACGTAAGCGTTATACAGTGCCATCTGGATGATATACACGGCCAGCTTCTTGTACCAGATTTTTGTTTTCCGCAGGGGACTGTACGGCTTCAGTACCTGATCTGAAAGATCCACTCCGCCCATGTACCTATTGTAATCCAGGATACAATTAGGTTTTGAGGTGTGGGTACTGGTACCTCGTACAGGGACGGAGGTGGTACTGTCTCCGTGAATTGTTGTCAGTATAAGGACATCCCTCTTGTCCTTATATTTGACCAACAACATATTTTCGGTGCATATTCCCCTGCTTTCACCCCTTCTCATTACTTGGGCAATGTGCGTTTTTGGGAGGCCTCTTTGGTTCTTGCGCACAGTACCGCAAGCTGCTGTACCTCTTGAACCAAGGGCCTTAAACAGGGGGATGCTGGTGTAAAAGTTATCCACATAGAGGTGATAACCTTTATCCAGGAAGGGGTGCACTAAATCCCAGACAATTTTTCCACTAACACCTACGAGGGAGGGGGGGCATTCTGGCGGTTCAATTCTTGAATCCTTCCCTTCATATACCCTAAACCTGTGGGTGTACCCTGAGGTGCTTTCACACAGCTTATACATTTTTATGCCATACCTTGCCCTCTTACTGGGAAGGTACTGGCGGAATTTAACCCTTCCTTTAAAATGTATAAGGGACTCGTCTATGCAAATGAATTTATCTGGGATCTCTTCAAATTTGCCACTGAAATGATCAATGACCGGCCTGACTTTGAATAGCCGGTCAAAGGTGGGATCATCTCTGGGTGGGCACTGTGCATTATCGTTGTAATGCAAAAATTTAAGGATCGTCTCAAATCGAGCCCGGGGCATGGCCATACGGTAAAATGGGGTGTTGTACAGAACATCTGTACTCCAATATTGCCTAATTTCTGGCTTTTTTACTATGCCCATATGAAACACCAGACCCCAAAACGTCATCATCTCTACTGCATCTACAGGGGTCCACCTAGCAAATGATGACGTGGGGTTTTGAGCAATAAACTGCTGGGCATATAAATTAGTTTGGTCCACCATTAAATTTATAAAATCATCAGAGAAAAATAATTTGAAAAAGTCAATTTCTCTGAGACCTGTGGAATCAAATTGGATTCCTGGCATGGCCAAAAACTCAGGAACCTGGGGCTCAAAATTGTCTGGTGGTGGGGTCCATACGAGATCAATTATTGGGGGGGGGGGGGTCTCAGCTGCTCTACGGGGGCGTCTTTGAGGGGGTCCCTCATCACTAGAGGAGGAAGAGGAGCTTAAGACGAAGCCTTCAAATTCCCCGCTTGCATCACTGGCTGTGTCAGAGTCAGAGGCAAGCATGGCATATGCCTCCTCCGCTGAATACATTCTTCTGGATGACTGGGATGACATTTGGGATGACATTTGGGATGCCATTTTTATTTTTGTGTTACTGGTAGTGAAATGTTTCAACACGTGTATAGTGTAGGGGGGGGTACAAACTTTATTTCAACCCGGGGGGTATGTAGTGTGTAGTGTGTATGTAGTGCAGAAAAAAAAAAATACTTTATACCAAAAAAAAAAATTGAAGGGGTTAAAAAAAAAAATATTGAAGGGGTTAAAAAAAAAAAAAAAAAAAGGTCCTGCGCCAAAAATTGAGCACAGATGTTGGTCAGTAACGCCCGTCACTGAACAGCGCTCAAAGGCAACAGGAATTTGATACAAAAAAAAAAAAAAGATCAACCCTGTGCCGAAAAAGCTGATCAGTGATGTACGTCACTGATCAGCGCACAGTGGCCACAGGACACCCACAAAATCACAGTGTGTGTAAAAAAAAAAAATTAAAAAAAGACCCACAGCAGCCTAAAAAAAAAAAAAGGTGATCAGTGATGCGACACTGATTACCAGTGAGGGGCAGCAGGTGCACAACCTTTGGTGCAACTGACAGTGCAACTGGCAGCAACTGGCAGGTATATATAAAAAAAAAAAACCTCTGCACCCCCAAAAAGTTGCTGATCACCTCAGATATAGTGATCAGCACAAAAGCCGGGGGCAGCAGACACAAAATTTAGCACTCTCTATCACTATCTCTCTCTATCTCTCTATCTCTCACTATCTATCACTCTACGGGGGCGTCTTTGAGGGGGTCCCTCATCACTAGAGGAGGAAGAGGAGCTTAAGACGAAGCCTTCAAATTCCCCGCTTGCATCACTGGCTGTGTCAGAGTCAGAGGCAAGCATGGCATATGCCTCCTCCGCTGAATACATTCTTCTGGATGACTGGGATGACATTTGGGATGACATTTGGGATGCCATTTTTATTTTTGTGTTACTGGTAGTGAAATGTTTCAACACGTGTATAGTGTAGGGGGGGGTACAAACTTTATTTCAACCCGGGGGGTATGTAGTGTGTAGTGTGTATGTAGTGCAGAAAAAAAAAAATACTTTATACCAAAAAAAAAAATTGAAGGGGTTAAAAAAAAAAAAAAAATTGAAGGGGTTAAAAAAAAAAATATTGAAGGGGTTAAAAAAAAAAAAAAAAAAGGTCCTGCGCCAAAAATTGAGCACAGATGTTGGTCAGTAACGCCCGTCACTGAACAGCGCTCAAAGGCAACAGGAATTTGATACAAAAAAAAAAAAAAGATCAACCCTGTGCCGAAAAAGCTGATCAGTGATGTACGTCACTGATCAGCGCACAGTGGCCACAGGACACCCACAAAATCACTCTATGACACTGCAGCAGCAGCACTGACAGTTATATACTATATGAAAAATAACCCCTGCACCCCCAAAAAGTTGCTGGGGGTGCACAAAATGGGGGCAGCAGACACAAAATATAGCAGTCTCTATCACTATCTCTCTCTATCTCTCACTATCTATCACTCTATAACACTGCAGCAGCAGCACTGACAGGTATATATATATATAAAAAAAACCTGCGCCCCCAAAAAGTTGCTGATTTATACTGATCAGCACAAAAGGGGGGGCAGCAGTCAGTTATATAAAAAATATATAGCACAATCTGTCACTATCTCTCTCTATCTCTCTATCTCTCTATCTATAACTATATCACACTGCAGCAGCACAAAATATAGCACTCTCTGACACTATCTCTCTCTATCTCTCTCTATCTCTCTCTATCTAACGCTATTACACTGCAGCAGCACAAGTTCACAACACAGGAAGTCACAAGTAGTAACAGGATCCAGGAAGCATCCAGCACACTACAAGCAGTAATGAAGCAGTGATCAGGTAAGTATTTTGCTCGGTTCAGGTCAGTATACTGCGGCAGCTAGGCACGGTGACCGCACTGCACGCAATTCCAGACCGGAATGGCGTCTGCAGTGCAGTCACCGTTAGTTTAAATCTCCCTCCTTGGCTGTGATTGGTCCGTCGGTCCGACGAACCAATCACGGCCTTTGGGGGCGGGCGGGGTGAGGTGGGGTGACACCAGTGTCACCCTTACACCCCGCGGTGATTGGTGCTGTACTTTACAGCACCAATCACCTCCGATCGCGTGTCACCGGCGAACGTTATTCGCCGGTGACACAGAAAACGCTGTAATTGGCTGTTCACACTGAACAGCCAATCACAGCGATCGCCGACGGGGGGCGGCATCGCAGCCCCCCCTGGGCATGCAGGGACATGTCTGCTGTCAGTTACAAGCCATGACGTACATTTACGCCATGTGTCGGGAAGTACTTCCCGACCATGACGTAAATGTACGTCAATTGTCGGGAAGGGGTTAAAAACAGCAAACCCCAATAAATGCTAAACATAGAACTCTATAGAATAGAGTATTCTTGATGAATCTACCCAGTGTAGTCCACATTCCATACCTAGTGAAAATCAGCATAAGTATGGTCCGAAGCAGATCAAGTTCCTCTTTCGTGGGTTCTGACCACAAAACCCCATTAGCCCCACACTGAAAATAATCTGTGCTCCTTTCAACACCCCTTGGCTGTTAAGGCCGAAGTACTGAGCATCATTGGAACCACTAAAATGACGACAACCACAGTGGATCTAAAGCTTGGTACACTCCTACAGATTTAGCTGTCCAATCTGTCTGAGGGAAACAAAAACCTGATAATGTGTTTTGACAGCAAATGACATTCAACTATTTCCTTCCAAATGCTGGAAAATGGATAAATATAATTGTTCGGATAAATTTGTTAAAATCAAATGGATTTAGTCAATTTGTCTGAATGGCTATTTTCTATTTTCCAATGTTTGGAAGCAAATGTTCGCTTCTCATATGCTCCCATACATTACCAGATTTTTGTTTCAACCAAATAGATTGGAAAGATAAAGCTTTAGGGGTGCACCAAGCTTTAGTATAGTGGACATGAATACCTAAGACACTACAACAAAGATAGAAAAGCCAAACCATTTTACAATAATCTTTGTCTAGTCTCCAAACCTTCAAGCGTACCCTAAAAAACGCATCGCTTCTGGCAAGGGTATCAAATTCCGGAACCGCCACATAACCTTCATAAACCTTTCCTATCCAGTTACCTTGATAGCAGTACAAACATAGCCTCACTTATTTTCTCTCACCTTTCCATCCTCCTGACCCCTGGCTTGCACTGCTGGGTCATTGTATCATACAGTCCACCAAGAAACTTTGCAATCTGGTGGACCCTTATGCAATAAAGAACACCTATCCTTGTGTATCATTGCCTATTTCTCTATAAATTGTAAGCTTGTGAGCAGGGCCCTCCAGTTATTTTGACCGTCTGTAACTACCCAGTTTGTTTTATCCTTATTTCCAATTGTAAAGCCCAAAAAAATTGCTGCGCTGTATGAGAGACTTATTTAGTTTTATTTATTTATTTATTAAGAGACTCAATCACTTTGTGACATAAAACAAATTCAATAAAACCCATGAAACAGAAGACTCCCTTGCACAGATTTGTTTAACAATTGCATTACAGGAACAACTTAGCCATTCACATCATAGGCAAACAACAGGATACTCCTAATCTGGCGCAAATGTGGATGTTAATTAAATAACGAGCAGCTGGTTAAATTCAGGGGACCATCAACTTCCCCAACTCAGGAACCGTAGAAAATAGAAAAGATGTGAATAAAACCAGCGCTGAATGGTGAATGGGAGAGTTCAATTGGATATGATAAACAGCATAAATCCTACTTCTGAATGTCCCATAGATGTATGCAGGTGGCAGTAACTTGAAAGGCAGGTGGGATCAGAGATATCCCCTAATGACAGACACTTACTTTCAAGTTCTGACCCGCATGCACGTAGCAGTATCTGTACAACTTCAAAAATCCCCACGTCTGTATACAGGCAAATTGGAGTCAGACTTACTTTAGCTTTCTGTCACGCGTGTACGTAACAGGTTCTTTACACCAAACGCTCCACTCCTCTGCTGGTAAAAACGATTTATTCTCTCAGACATACAGGTAAAAGCGGGGGTAATGTACACGGGAACAGGTAGTATGAAGAAAAAGGACACGCTGGGACGGATGTCAGATGAACAGGCGGGCAGCGCTGCAGACGCTGCGGCTTCGGTCCTCTGATCTGTGTCTTTGTCCTTCCTTCAATAGAGTCGGCATCAACGCGTTTCGGAAGATATTTTTCCTTTGTCAAGACAAAGAGGACCGAAGCCGCAGCGTCTGCAGCGCTGCCCGCCTGTTCATCTGACATCCGTCCCAGCGTGTCCTTTTTCTTCATACTACCTGTTCCCGTGTACATTACCCCCGCTTTTACCTGTATGTCTGAGAGAATAAATCGTTTTTACCAGCAGAGGAGTGGAGCGTTTGGTGTAAAGAACCTGTTACGTACACGCGTGACAGAAAGCTAAAGTAAGTCTGACTCCAATTTGCCTGTATACAGACGTGGGGATTTTTGAAGTTGTACAGATACTGCTACGTGCATGCGGGTCAGAACTTGAAAGTAAGTGTCTGTCATTAGGGGATATCTTTGATCCCACCTGCCTTTCAAGTTACTGCCACCTGCATACATCTATGGGACATTCAGAAGTAGGATTTATGCTGTTTATCATATCCAATTGAACTCTCCCATTCACCATTCAGCGCTGGTTTTATTCACATCTTTTCTATTTTCTACGATAGCCATTCACATCAGTCTATGCTCCAGTGGAGCATGCATTTATATATTCCCAATCATAGGTACACAAGCTAGGGTTAATTTTTTTGTTCATGGGAATCAAGCTCAAGACCTCAGTTCTGTGAGGCAGTAATGCTAACCACCCTAGTGATTCTTCAACATATTTTTCAAACGCTGCGCCCTGGACTATCAGAAACCTTTTCACAGCACAGCTAGGCCAAAAGTATAATAAGAAATTTAGAATAAATTAAATTAAGAAAAATGTGTTTATAGGTCATCCTTGGGTTCAATTTAGGTGGTGAGGGACAGGATTTGTTTCAGTTTCTTCACCTATTTTAGAGCATTCATGCTACCCACACTAACCCTCAATTACGGTTACATTATCCAAGTAATGGATTATACTTTGCTGGCAGACAAGCAAAGAACACTGAATAAATAATCCCTGACACATGACAAGTACAGTAGTCCTTCCTAACTGCTTTGGGGCTCCTCTACATATGGATGCAAGTCATTTTATGACACCTCCCAGATGTAGCGCTAAAGGTCCACAGTGCTAACTTCACAATCTCCCTGAAATGCATTTTTTTAAAGTAGGCAAGTGGTAATTTGTTTACATAAAGGCTTTTCAGATCATAATTGTATGCCATTTGTAACGTAAAAATTATGGACTAATCCACGGGTTCTCAAAATCGGTCCTAAGGACCCCCACACAGTGCATGTTTTGCAGGTCTCCTCACAGAAGTAAAATAATTAGTTCCGCCTGTGGATATTTTAAAATGTGTCAGTGAATAATGAATACACCTGTGCACCTGCCGGTGGCCTGGAAAAGAGATTAGTTATTGAAGTACAATTCTTTTAAACCCAGTGTAAAATTAAAATAAAGAAACATTTGTTCTGGAACCAGTGGTGCACCAAAACAAAGTCACTACTTGGTGTCCATATTCTTGGCATGGGTGCATTTTATGGTCTTCTATGTAAATTATTGTTAATTTCACTATGGTCCCTATAGATTATAAACTTGTGAGCAGGGCCCTCCTACCATTTTGACTGTCTGTAGCTATCAAGTTTGTTTTATCCCGATTTCAAATTGTAAAGCACAAGGGAACATGCTGCGCTGTATAAGAAACTTAATACATTGTACAAAATAAAAACTGAATGAAAATGAAACCGCAATACTAAATCTTCATTAAAAAAACTCATATGGATGTTCCTATAAAAAAAAATATCTCCTGAACACAAGCCAGTAAAATCCCTAATTAAAAGATGCCTGTATATCTCTTGCTAAAGAGCAGTGTTCGCAAAGCAGCATTGTTAGAAAGGATAAGCTTCAAACTAAATTCACACTGCCACATGGAAAATACATCAATATGGATATTCTAAGGAAACAGATGGAAAAGGAAGAGATTCCTGTGAATGTAGTTTAAGATTTACATTATACTCCATGAACTTCCATGTAGTCCCCATGTTTATATAATTTATCACTATTTCCTTACACCGTTCAGATTAGGAAGCCAGCATGAGCTCATGTCCTTGTTAATTCTTAGCCTGAACTCCTCTCCTTTAAAGGGAAACTCATTTGAACACAAAGGATAACTGTGAAGCAGATTGACAGAGTAGTTGTTCACGGCCTCTGAACTTTCAATGGGAGTCGGGACATCCTTTTAAAAACTGACGTCAGGCAAAGTACATTTTAAGTTGCAACTGGACAAAAAAAATAAATGTTACTGTCATTTCTTACAAAGAATCCTTGAGTATTAACTAACATCTAGTGAAGAATACAAATATAAAAATGGAAATGTTCAATATACATTTATTTTACAGAGGACTGCCTATATACTGTATTATTCTGCATAAGGCTATACTAGATTGTACACTTAGTCAAAATCGAGCTGCCTGCAGAGTCTAAATTTTTCGTATGATAAAGTCCCCACGATGGCACATCGCGTCATCCCAAGCTGTACACACATGGTGCGATATGTACTAGGTTTTCTACCAACATGGACTATACAGTCCATATCAAACCATGTGCATGCAGCTTAACTGTCATTTTTCAAAGCCAACCTGTAATTTGACAGTCAGGAGCTTATTGGCTGCTGCATGGTCACCATGCTTAATAAATTTGCATAGAATACAAAAAAAAAAAAACCTCTTTCCACACGGTGCGATTGTTAATGGAAAACTGAACTACATTACCTAGTGGCCAAATTTTAAAAAAGTTTTATAAATCGTATTTTTAATACCTATTTTCAAGTCTTTTACAACTTGACAATTAGGTAATTTTCACAATTTTGTAATGCATCATTTTCCCTGGAAATAAAGTATTATCAAGTGAATTTTAAAATGTCTTCGTTTTGGGAAATACATTTTAATCTAAACCAGGGCTGGGCAACACCGGCCCTCCAGATGTTGATGAACTACACATCCCAGCATGCCTTGCATCAGTTTCTGCATGGCCACATAGCAAAACTAATGCAAAGCATCCTGGGGATGTGTAGTTCATTAACATCTGGAGGGCCAGTGTTGCCCAGCCCTGATCTAAACAGTAGTAATGCATAACATTTCACTTATGTAGAAGCGCACATCACAACAAAATGGCGCTTCTACCCAAAACACACTGACATTTGTAAGCCTCTCATACTTCAAAAACACCACGACATGCATACATTTATGTAACTTCACTAGAGTGAAAAGGTATATATATATATATATATATATATATATATATATATATATATATATATATATATATATATATATATATGTTGTGTTTTTGGGTGGGAACATTGTTAAGTAATATTTTTTGTAACTGTAGAGGAGCAGAACAAAGTTGGTGTTATATAAATAGGGCATTGGAAACTAAAGGCTTCCTGACTGGAGGTGGACCACCAGTGCATTTTGGCAGCATCGACCATTACAGACAAGCCAACTATATATATATATTTATTAAACACACACACACACACACTTGGACAACAGTGCACCAATATACCTGTATCTGATTCAACTTGAGCCCACATCACATAAATGCAAAACAAAAAATGAAATTTGATCCCAAGTAGAGGTATCAACATTCTTAAAAGTGGTAATTTGTGAGGAATATGCTTCAGGACAGTTGGTGAGTAAAAAGGTTTCATGTCCAAAAAGGTGTCAGGTGATACTTCGAATACGATATCCAAGGAAATATATTTATATACCTTACTTATAAGTGGGATTTTATGGTGCATTTATACACACACACACACACACACACACACACACACACACACACACACACACACACACAGCCCACATTGTGGGAGAAAGCAGGAAGATCATGGAGAACTGGCATTAAGTTTCATACAAAAGATGAAAGTAACACAGCTTCTCTCCTTTTAATAAACTGCAGAGCTCCCATGAGGAGCTATAGCAGCTACAAACAGAAGACCAATGAAAAGGAAGAAAAAAAAATTGTTCTCTCCACACTTTTCAGATTGCTAGATATAATAGATACAGAAATTGTTGCTTTTCGACCTAGGCCCCTAAATAGAACTTAGACCTTTTGAAATATCCATGCCTCAAATATATTCCACTCAATATTTAATGCAATAGCTTTCAATAAATAATTTTTGGAATACTGAATATTGACTAAATAAAAACACAAAGGCCAGTATTCAATGAGAAAAATTCACCTTGTTTTATGGCGAGTTTGTGCTGTTTTCGAGTTGTGAACCACCCTATTCAATGTGATATTTTCGCCGTCTTTTTAAGTGATTTTCGCCGTGTCTCTCCGTGTAGCAATTCTCCATCTTTTCATGGAGAACTGGAATGTGAACTTTTAAACTAAAAGGTTTTTTTTATTATTTTGGTGTAAAAAAATCAGGGTTTTTTTTCTGTGAAGGGGCATGTTATTTTTATTCCTGTGCTTATAGCACATGAATATATATTTAATTAAATTTTTTTTTTTTTTATTACACAGAGCAGCCAGCAGGGGGCCGGAGCTCTCGAGCCGCTCATTAGATATTCATATATTCACTGCATCCAATCATTACATATGCACGATCGGGTGCAGTGAATACTGGGTCCCCCGCTGGCTATAGGGGGGGGGGGGCAGCTTGTGCTGCCTGGGTCCCTGGGAGCCCACCTCCCCTCCACATATGTTCTGGAGCAGCCAGGGAGACTTTAATCTCCCTGGCTGCCACCGTCCCCCGGCTCCCTGCCAGCTCCCTGCCGCGGACGCTCGTCCGCTGCAGGGGTTAAGACTCGCAGCGAGTGGATGGCGAGAGAAAAAATATCTCTTGCCATGCACAGAGAATTTTTCACATTGAATACTGCCCAAAGTGAAATCAGATGAATGATCTTTTATAAAAAGGGTCTGATCTTGAGGTGGACCCTAATCACGTCGCTGCAGGCTGGATCTCAGGTGGACCAGAAAAAAACCTGCAAATGCCAAAAAGGCATCACAGGAGTGTTTTTGTACAGAGACACTGATCGTCATTTATCAAAGACGCAGAATCAGATGAACGTCAACCACACCATCGGACATCCAAGAAGCACTATGTTGTTAAGAATGTCCATCTTAAAGTTACTGGGGCTTATGAAACTGCCTGCAGATAAAGCTGCTGGCTATGACTCACCCCCTATATCAGTGATTTTCAACCACTGTGCCATGGCACACTAGTGTGCCTTGAGCTGTTCTCAAGTGTGCCCTCAGATCTACAGATGCCCAAACCAGTTTACAGCCACCACCAGTTCAACTGTTATTTACTGTTCTCCTCTTTTCATGTAATAGGCCAGTGTATTTTATTTTTGTTACCTGTGAGGACCAGTGTGATTATTTTTATATGTGGGCCAATAGGTTTGTTTTTTTTCCTGTGAGGACCAATGTGTTTTGCCCTGTGGGGATCTCATGGTGTGCCGTCGCAATTTTAAAATCTTAAAGTGTGCCGCAAGGTAAAAAGGTTGAAAATCACTGCCCTATATAGTTGAAATATGCCTGAATTTTATTAGTCAATCCCGTTACCTCCCCCAAAGGTCTCTGCCTGTCACTCTAAATTCTAATCCATAGGACTACTATGGTCACAAGACCTTCTTGCTAGGACTCTGATGCATGCACAGTAAGCAAAAAAAATAAAAATTGTCCATTTGTAACAATATGGAATCACATCCAACCCTTAATATGGCCTAAGGTTGGTCAATAGAAGCAACTTTAAGAAATAAAATGATTTACCTGACCAGACTTCTTCTCTTGTTGTGGCTGTGAAGAAAAAAAAAAAAAAAAACATTTACTTATGCAAATCAGACATAAAATGTAATACAAATAACTTCACAGTTCACATTACAGGTCATTAACTATACAAAGAAATTAAGAGACACTTTGATTGAAGTTTGTGGCTGTCAGTGTAAATATTCTTTGCTGAATGGTCTTCAAAAATCTCAAGTATTTTAAAAAAGATTTACAGATTACACTCCAAGGTCCTGGGTTGGTCAACGGAGACACTTTTCACAGAAAACTCATAAGACGTCAAGGAGCTTGACAGTACTGAATGCAATGTCCGGCTTTGTAGTACAGCAGCAGACAAAATTTGTTTTTGCAAGAGACATTACTACAATACGATTGTAAATAAAATCTAAACTATATTACAGATAACATGTATAGTGCATTTGTTTATTACTCATTTATGCAGTGCAACATTTAACAATATGATTCTAGCAAAGAAAATAAACAAAATTTCAAATGAAAACATGCGGTTACATAGTTGCAGGAATCTCTTCTTTAGAAAGAAGAAACTAATGTATTTCAATATGAAGATGTAAGATGCATATTAGTAATATCTCGGAGAACAAGCCCTGTGTTTTGTAACACTGCAGTTTATTTGCTCAATGTTTGTTAGAGAAAACAAGAAGTGAAAATTAACCAAACATCCCCCTAAAAAGTAAAACCGTGTTCTGTCCAGATAGGATTTGATTATGCGTACAAATGGTATTTAGCCTAATTACATGGATGTTTCATGCAAGAGGTGATCTGTAGCAAATTGATTAGCACCACTGCACACTGTAAAAGCTGCTAGCAGTGGCAATAGAGTTAATAACAGGGGCAGAACTAAGGACTAAGCAGTAGCGCACGCAGGGGGGGTTTCTGAGTACCCAGAACCCCCCCCCCCCCAGGAGTCTAAGGGCCCTAGGCTGAAAGCTGAGGGTCCCCTCTTTCCATGGATACAAGAATTAAAAAAAAAATTGGCCCTTGGGAACCGGAGATATCTGACTTCAAAGCAGTGGTCCCCATCCAAGCCTGTTAATTGGTCTTCCCAGTCAGATATTTCACTTTCTGTCTGACTTTTTCTGAGGGTATATTCCAAAAGCTAGGATTCTCCTTCTTTGATGGACACTAGCAGCTTGTCTCTACTGTTCCCAGAACCAGAGATATCAGCCTTCCAGCAGCTGGTTACTGCTCCAGCTCCACACACCTGGTATGTAGTTTTATATACTCCTTGGCAGATTGCTCTGCCTCCTGAACTCTGATCCCCTAGTACCCAATACCATTTGGTAGGTGGGATTCTATAGTTTTTAATTCCATTAAAATCTAAGAAATCTATTTCTGGGAACTGGAGATATCTGCAGTCAAGCAAGCTGTCCTCCCACCAGAAAATTATGAATAATAAGCCCACTCCACTATACACCCCTCCTCTGCAAATTAAACACCCTGGAAGTTATATATCAGGGTCCCTTCATTCAGCCCAATGCCCCCTTCTCCCACCCCCTCTCCCACCATCTGTGCAGTAAAGGGGTAATTATTGGAAATGACTGATCCAGGCCCTACATGCTGAGCGGTTGATATAATACCCCCTACCACCCAGGGGACATCAAAGCTTCCCCCACCCCTACCGCTGGAGGATCGGTAGGTGCCCCAATACATTGCTATGCCCAGGGGTCTACACTGCTGTTGACGCCCCTGGATGTGTGTGTGTGTGTGTATATATATATATATATATATATATATATATATATATATATATATATATAATTATTATTTATATACATTTGGTCTATCTATAATACTTTAACTGTTCCGGCATATACTGGGTCACCTAAGTGTCGATCTCTGTGCTTTGCTCCGCCCCTCTGGAAACCCCCTTCTGAAAATCCTGCGTTTGCCACTGCTAAGGGACACACTGCTGACCCAGTTACCGTCTTCCTGGAACCCACTGTTTTTTCCTGTCACACTCTGCCTCTCCTCATCACCCACTGCCATGTGAACATGGGTTTGGGGTGCAGGAAGGGGGCCCAAACTATATTTTTGAATGTGGGCATTCAACCAATAAGTTCCACTACTGGTGAGGAGAGGTGTTAACATTAGATATCCCCAGTCATACCCCATCTACACCTAAAATAGCAGAAATAAATCTCCATCCTAACTCCTTTCAACCACTATAAAAATGCAGAAAAGTAAAGAGAAAGTCTGCAGGTTGGTGAAACTAATTGGGAATCTAAAGAGTTGATCCTATTCGCGCCGAAGGGTGCGAGGTGCCGTTCCAACGCTGGCAACAGCACCTGCTGAATGAATCCAATCCTGCACCCTTCACTAGGCCACATTCGCTTAACATAGTGCGTAACGATATGGTGGTGCCAGTGCTTTTATGCCAATTATGTCCACCATAAAGTGCGCCCTCAGTAATGTCATGATTTGCATTCACACTTGCGAATCATCCGCAACTAATAGGATCAGACCCCAAAGTTTGTCTGGTCTAAAAAGTTGCAGCTCTAAAATGCACTGTTGCTTCGAAAAACTAAATTTGCAAATTAAATTGTTCTGTATTTACATTTTACTTTGCGTCACATCATTTATCACTCAATTGCACAACTACTGTAAATATTGGAGATTGGGTTGATTCAAGACCATGTGTTTTCAATAAAGAATTTTCAACAAAAAGGCCCCCTGTGTAACGGGGGCCTTGTAAACGCCCGTGTGTACACAGCTTAAGTGTTTTCTTTTTCAAAAAATCACTTGCCGTATTAATTGAATCAGTGGTACTTGTTTCCTAGCACTGCACCCATGGCATCGCATACGATGGTATGTGATACAAGGTTGTACAATAACATATTGCATCGCATCGTATGCCATATGACGCGAGGGTCGGCGGTATGCGTCCTCCGACCTTTTCATACCCCCACTATCCACGTCGGCGTGGAGTTTATTTTAGATAGTATGGCGAGCCACCGAGTCCCGCATAATACGAGCCCGGAGTGTGGCGAGCGAAGCCTTGCTTTGGGCTCGGTGGCTCGCTGCGCTCCCCACGCTTCAGGCTCGCTGCGCTTGCCACACTATCTAATATCAACTCCACGCCGACGTGGATAGTGGGGGTATGAAAAGGTCGGAGGACACGTACCGCTGCGCTCGCCACGCTTCAGGTTGGCGTTGACCATGGGGGTGGCATTGAGTATGGGGGGCCATTTAACATTGTAAGGACCCATCAGGGTAGTTGTACAATAAAAAAATCGTATACCATCGAATCGCATGCATTGTATGCGGCTATATGGCATGCGATGCGATCGCATAAGATGCCATAAGATGAAAATATTGGGCGCCGTGCTAGGAAACAAGTACCGAATCAATAAAGGTTATGTTTTAAATGATAAATTCTTTCTAGTAGGTGTACTGTAAATATTGTTAGTGTAGAAGTAGTATATGTGGGAAATCTACATTTTTCTATATTACATAGGCGGGGGAAAAATTATGAAAAGTATAAATCGTTTAATTTTCCCTTTAATATACTTCTTGGACTCCAATACTCAAAATGCATTACCTTGATATTAATCACACCTGAAATGATGCTAAAAACCACATCAAAACACAGGCATTCTTCTAGCCTGAGTGATTCCAGCTCCTTAGCAAATCTCTGTGCATCGCTTGGCTTCAGGTCCTGAACTCATGTGACTTTGCCACACTGAAAGTCAATGAAAAAGCTGCCTGCTCAGCCAAATGTTCCATGAATTACTTTCTGACACTTCAATGAGGGAAAGACAATGTCTGAATCCGGGCCAGCTCTGGCATTCTGCCCAGTTTGTGTCACAGTAATTCTGAAAGCTGCCCTTCTAAAAAATGAACTTCATATTTCTCAGACCACCATACAAACAGACCCCTGAAAGGTTTCAGTGCTTGTCAGGGTTATAACCGTGTGCATGTTTTTCCAGCTTGTGGCACCCATGGCTCAATATACTACATGGAGGGGATTTTTTGTTTTCATGCGTTTTTAGATTTATGAATGGTATGCTGCTGATTTACAGATCACTGAACACACTCTACAAACAAAATCATAGTTAAACAAAATATCCAAGCAAATATTTAGTTCTATGAAGGATTTTTCACTTCTCAAGTTTTACATTTTACACACACTAAAGAAACCTTACATAACACAAAACAATTGGTTTAAACCAAATGATATATATATATATATTCACAAAGCCATCAGCTCGAACATACTATAGAAGGATCAAAAGAATCGCAAAAGGAAGAGTGCAAGTTGACAGACCAGTAACTACTCAAAATGCACATCTAAACAACTTCTACAGGTCACCACCAAATGGAAGCTGTCAACATCTGTCAGAAGACCGGCACTGGAATACCAACAACAATGGAAATTCCAATGTTGGCATCTCAACTGCCAGAACGCCGAAGAACGCAAGTATGTGATCCACGTTAGCGTTAAGCTGGGGGGTGGGGCTAGGATTAAGCACAAACAGGGAACTTATGGTTAGGCTGCATAGTAGGAAGACTCGACTTAGGCCATAGGAAGGAAGGGCAGGGCGAAGGTACATATACTTGGCTGACACCTTTCGATATTCACTCCATCTGGATGCCGGCATTCTTGTTCTGACCACTGGTATCCATGGTGTATGTCCACAAAACCAACTGACAAAAAAGGTGTAGTTGAAGATAGCTTCTTTTGTTGCTTCTGTCAGCTCTTTCGAAATATAGGACAAGAATGAGACAAAACTGCATGTGTTTACACATCGATCATGGTGCGTGAAAAGAATGCAGGCCAGTGGTGTAATGGTGTGGACCAAGTATTCATGGCATATATTAAGATTTCAGTAAAATCACTGTTTGAATAACATGGGGAATTGAACCTTGAATGGAACTCAAACCTATCTATGATGAGTACATTTACAATATTTCTGAGATCTATAAATGGTCAACCTTCATAAACCTGTGCCATAAAACATACAGATGTGGGCAAATGTATTCGTATCCAATTTGAACTGAAATAACTTGGAACTGACAAAAGCAATTGCAATACATCAGTTTTATTCCTTATTTAATAGATTTTGCATTTGATTTTTAATTCAACAGAATACTTTAAATAATAAAAAAAATAAAATGGCATGGATAAAAAGGATGTGATCTTAACCCAATATAGATGTGTCCTCATACATCTAACCTCAATGCGCTATGCAGCGGGAGCTGTAGGAGGCCAGGTCCAGCAGCATGACTATAGTCTGTGTGCGACTGCATACACAATGGAACATTACAAGGATTTCTGGGAAATAAATGTTACATAGCAATCTGTATGCATATACAGCCATGGTCACACACACACACAATAAAAGGCATGCCACATCATGTGAATCCGTATCAACTGCTTGTCCATCCTTTTTTGCATAGTTTTCTGAATAAGTCACATTTAATGGAAAAAGGCTGTATTAAAAAAAAAATGAATACTGTTGTTACCAAGTTACTCCACCGCACGGCATGACTGGAATGGCTGTTTAGTGTGCAAGGAGGCTAAATGTATGTTAACACATCTCCATTTTGTTACACAAGCTTTAAAAAAGGCAAAGCAATTTCTGTTGCTCTAAATAAGACTTCCATACCAGTCAAAAGGTAGATAGGCGGACTCTTCCTGAGCAACTGTCGCAGGTTCCATAGTTACCTACTCCCCGTAAAAGTTTCAGCTCTTTCCATAGAGGTTCATAGGATTCAGATATGGGCTCATAGAAGGCCACTTTAATATTAAAAAAAAAAAAACCCTTGGGGCTTCTAGCTGTGTGTGATTCATTATGCTATTCGGAGGACCCATGACCTGAACCTAAGGCAGAGCTTTAACCTTAATCCTTCTGTTTATTCCTGGGGTTGCTTTTCCTCCTAAAGCCACGTATAGGGAGGCTTGCTACACTGCCATATTTGAACTGTAGTCATAAAGCTGCCTGGAGATTGACTTAAAGCATTTACCGTGCCAGTTTATAAAAAATAAAACATTTTGATCTCCTCAGAAAACTCTCTCCTTTGCATCTTGTGGACTATATGTGGTGCACACGATGATACCAAACCAGTGTGACAACTTTTAATGTAAAATCTAATTAGTCACACTGTATGTAAAACAGTGTAATGCTAATTATAGAAATAAATTAGGCTTGAAATATCACTACATTCCAGTATATTTTCTATGGGGTACCAGCAAATCTGTCCAGGCCATTTGTTTTAGTACCTAAATAAGAAATCTGTTCTCTTTAGTTTCTTTGCTTTATTCTAAAAAAATAGTAAAAAGACATATAAGATGAAAAAAAGAAAAGAAAAGCTTTAAGTTAAATCAGTTTCAAAAGGAATTAATCATTGTTTTAATGAACTGTAAGGTTACCAACAAATGCTGTTCTGAAAGCAATGTGCAATTAAAAGAATATGTGCATTTCTGTGTACATCAAGGACACAAATCCATCTGTATATGAAACTACTGTGTGAGATCAGAAATCCTCTGTACTGTACCATGCCAGGTTCTCTGCATCAGGTCTTCTCCAATCTGATCTTCCATATGGAAATTGGTCTTTATGGTTCTCGACCACTTGCAATGTACCATCAACATTTCATAAATCATTGATTACAAATTACATACAATTACAAAAGATCGAAAAGGGACCTAAATATATTTAATACATGGAATTTTGATTAATTTCTCTCAGATTTTTATTGGCAAAATAGAGTGTCTCGTGGGTTTAGGATAGCCAATACACCCCACCATCGGACACAGAAACCCATGTTTCTGCATATTCTGGAGTGGGGTAATCAACAAATTTTCGCTAAATTTGTTAGCACTTGCTATTGAGGAAGTGGGTAATGAATTAAAGAAAGTAAAATCAGATCTTAAAGAAACGAAGATGATGGATTGTAGTCGTGAGAGTCTGTATTGGCAAATTTTTAACACTTTTTTTTAGGTGCATGTGGCATGATTTTCGATTGAATGTGTGTGTGTGTGTGTGTGTGGGGGAGTCAAGGATGACACCTAGGCAGCGAGCTTGAGTGGTAGGAGTGATTCTCATATTGTCAACAGCGATAGAATTAATTATATTTCCACCAAAAAATACCAGTTACCAACCAGATATGTCTGTTTTTGAAATATTCAGTTTGAGGTGGTGATATGACATCCGAGATGAAACAGCAAAAAGAATGGCCCAATACCAATGTAGACAGGTCCGGGAAGGATAGATATAGCTGAGTATCATCCGCATACAGAGGATACTGAAATCCAAAAGAGCTGATTAGTTTGCCAAGAGTTGAGAAAAGCAGAGGACTTAAGACTGAACCCTGAGGTAAACCAACGGATAGAGGTAGCATTAAGTGGAGGAGGAATCAGAGAAACGAACACGGATGGAGTGGTTAGATAGGTAGGATGAGAACCAAGAAAGGGCTGTGTCCTAGGGATTGTAGTGTTTGTATGAGAAGTGTATGGCCATCTCTTGTAATATTGAAGAATGACAAAACTGAGGGGTGACAAGACAGTCTTCAAGTACATATTGATAACTATAAAAACAGAATTAATAGGCTAAGAGAAAGAAACGTAACCAAGTGGAAACGGACTACCAACATATGGTATATAGATGCCTTTCTGGAAATGGTGATCTGTTTAGATTTCCCCAAGTGATAGAATTTAGAGAGACACTTTAGGAACATATATGCACAAAACGAGAGCGATTATGATAAATTCAACTCACACTTGTCCTCAGGAGGTGGAATCCGTAGAGACCTTGCCCGCAACATGGTACATCCTCCTCCACATCCCCTTTTTTAGTGCAGGATTGAGGCCTAAGATATGGCAGTCTAAGGCTGCACCAAAAAGACCACATTATGGTTTTTGGTGGTCAATTGACCACTATAAGATAGGACGTAATCTGAGGCTTTGGGAATTTTTGATCATAAAAACACATCTCGTATTGTATTTACAACTAAGGCCAAACTATTTAAAAAGCCCAGTTTATTTGATCCAGCATCAAACAACGCAGTGTTTGTTCAGCTAATTCTACTGATTTTGACAACCTAAGTTATGAAGAAAGTATAGCTTTAAAGACATTATAAAATAACAGCTTGATAATACAGAATGCTGATAAAAGATGAGGCAGTGGTCATGCAAGACTTTACTTCTTACAACAATGAGATGTTGAGACAGCTTGCGGATGTTTTTTCCCATAAAAAAAAAGTTAATGTTAAAAAAAAAAAAAAAGAAGCATAAAGTTGCATTTATAATTTTGGGAAGTGATCAAAGCTGGCTTGAGGATGGTTGGTACAAATAGCAAAAAGGTGGAGCGCTAAGAAGTCTGGATCAATTGGTTAATGGTAAACAATATGTGTAATTGATTAAAGGAATTAACAATTAATTTGGTATAAAAACATTTAAGATAAACAATTAATCTACTTGCATACTAACATAAAATATATATGGGTTGTATACTTCGTGGTATGGAGTGCAATATGGAGTTTTAATAGGAAATTCCTGGAGATGTTGGCTTCCTTTGGGCTATTTATAGGGCTCGATGAATGTTGGGTCCATAAACCTCACTGGATTTGAATTACGCTGGAGGACGTGGATGAACCCCAGATTGGAATAGGGGTGTCCTCAACGATTGCACGTATTTGTAATCCGCAATTGGTAGGTGGTGGAATCCCAAATTGATGATAGAAGGATAGTACCTTTCACAGCTCCTGGCCCAGGAATGATGGTGGTTGTATAAATCTCCAAAAGGTGAGGTGTCCAATACCAATCAATGTAGTACAACAGAATAAAATCAGCAGGTGCTTCCTGACATGTTTTGCTGTCTGGCTGACAGCTTTCTCAAAGGTAAGGCCATAAGTTAACCTTTGAGGATGGTTGGTGCAGCATTCCCAACTGTTGATCTTTCAGTCTCTCCGATCATTTACACTCTAAAGAAATATTAAACATGTCAAAATGCCCCAGGCCGCCCAATAATTTCCACCAGGGGTTCAATTTTAGTCTCTGGCGATCTACTTGGATTTCTTCATTCAACCAGTAGTTAAGTCTACTAATACTTATCTATGATACAGATGATTTACTAAGGGATCTGGATCAAATAGGGATTTTAACTGATGATTGCATACTCTGCACATTAGATTTATGTTCTCTATACACACACACACCACACAAAAAAAAGGCATTCAGGTGGTTCGGGAAGTATTACAGAAATGTTTTTATTAAGGTCCCCTGGTGAAGTTCCTGATTTCTGCATTGGAACTTAACCACTTCACATCAAGGTAAATTTGTCCAATTATCAGGGACTGCTGTGGGCTCTAATGACTATGGATGATGCCATATTCTACAGCGCTACTCAAAGCACCTTGTGTATTTTAAAATAAACATTGATGACATTTTTGTCCTTTGGAGAGGAAATAAGAGTTCTTTCTATGATAACCCAATAAGTTTTACTGCAGCAGCTGATGAAAACATGATGCGTTTTTTGGATGCCCTGATTTATTGAACTGGGCCGATGCTACAACATACCTTATACAGGAAAGAAACAGCTAGGAATGTCTTTGGGCAACAAGCCACCACCCACCATGCCTAAAATACTATCTGCTGGTTTTCATAGATTTTACGGGTATTACGCAAAAACTCAGAACAGAAACATGAAGACCAATTGCTGGAGAGACCACATCTTGGCAAAGGGTTATAAATGGCAAGATTTAGAGAGGAGTCTCACTAAAGCGAGAGGCTTTCAAAAGATAAAAGTAGAGTACCTAAAACAATGGTCGATTGAATAAAATATTTAACATCCAATGAATATGGAAGCAATAAAGAAAGTAATTAAGAACTGGCATTTGGTGGCATCTGACCCTGCTTTTAAGAGGTTGGAGAAAAAAATCGCCCCTCATTCATATATCTAGGGGCTCGAACCTCAAAGACCAACTATATCAAAATAGGCGGCCTTCTTCTGAGATTAATTGGCTATCTACCAAGAAAGGCTGCTTTAAATATACAGGCTGTACCACCTGCCAAGCTCTTCTGCCACCATCATAGCAGAAAGAAAAATTATGTTGAGGCATAGAGTGCATGGTCTACTCGACCATATAATTTAAATCCTCACCTGCCCATGTGGCCTTGTTTATATTGGCAAGACTGTTAGATGACATAATTAGTCAACATTGCTCATCTATTAGATTAGAACTTACTATTGGCAAAAGCACCAAGTGTCATATTAGCAGGTCATGATACATGACTGGATTGCACCATCGTCCAGGGGTGGGGATTGGGCACTGGCCCTCCTGAAGAAAGAAGCCTACTGGATTCATTATCTTGATTGTGTTGCCCCCAGAGGCCTAAGTTAGAAGACACTTTAAACATGTTTTTGTAACTGCCTCCTAACCATTCTGTCAAATTATACTTAACTTTTATACTATTGTCTAGTTTTATTTAGTAATTAGATACAGAGTTTATGAACACACTTAAGCATACCTGACTGCTAATACAGGTTGATGCTGCATGAAGGGTTGGGATTATCAGCCAACCGGCTGCATTTGATCTACGCTAGGTTTTGTTTTAATATAGTATTTTGTTGTATGTTTTTTGTAGACCCTGTATCCAAATGTCACCTTCTCACCCTGATTAAGACACCCTCCTTATAGATTAAGGTTAATTTAAGGAACCTCTAGTATTATTGATTTTTTGATGGGCATGACATCTCCCGACAGCCGCATTCCACTTGCTAAGTAATGTTAGAGAGAGTGACTTCCTGTCTATTAGACACATAGTGACCAGAAGAGCGTCAACATCCAGTATAGTGTATATGCATGATCCGCGAATCGAGCGTCAGATTTCTGAACATCAGAGAGCCGGAGTCCCCCTTGACTAATACAGAAGGAAAGCCCTGGGGAATATTTGAGAATTATTTCTATATGTTTTTCTGACCTCTTGTTTGTATTACCCATATACTTTATTTCGGTTGTATTATATCACTGGATGTTTATAAACTTGTTTTTTTGTTTTTTAAATAACAAAACTCCTACATCCTTTTTTTATTTTTTTGTGTCCATCCCTTTCTGCTATTATTTATTTTCAGTTTCTTATATAGTGCAGCAGATTCAGTTGCGCTTTTGTATGAACTCACAGTGAGGATTACATGTAAGTGTTCCCATACCACATCGAAGTTGCAATATCCTTGGTGGAGTGTACCTGTACCTTCTTCGTTGGACGTTCACCTATATTACTAATAGATTTCCACAGGGTGTCATTGAGGAATGTATTTGCTTTTGTTTGCATACACAACACATTGGGGGTGATGTATACATTTGACAGTGTTACATTAACCTTTACCAATCCATTTGCTGGAACATGGTTGGCATAGAATTTCATCCATTCTGAACCTTGGCTATGTCAGTATGTGCTGCTCCCGCAGTAAGTTGATATACAATTATAGAATCAGGGTTAGTGCTGGATTCATGAAAGAAGTTTAGAGCTATTCAGTTCTACTGTTCAGTCATGATGATTGGTGATGGCACTCGCATCTCTGCCTAACAAATTCTCACTTTTTTTGGTGTTATTGTCGACAACTTAGCAAATGGACCCCCAAATTAGTGTACCGCTTTATTTGCCATGCTTTGGGCAGGTGCCTTGCTACACTTGGCACACTTTACCATTCCTAATCAGTCTACTTGGATAGGAAAGTATAAAAAAGCTTTAAAAAATATATGTAAATTAATAATTTCAACCTTTTGTGTGTTGACAATTGACCTATCAACCAAGTCACTGTGTTTTTTGGCCTTTCAATATTAAATGCCTGACTGATTGGGGCAACAAATCCATTGCTTCAACTGGTGCCCATTACTTTTTGCTCCCAATAAAGATGGAATACCCCTTCAAATAGCAAATTCTACACATCCCTTTTAATTGAAAAAGATCTATAGATTTTTTTTTTTAATTGCTGGCCCCACCTCACCACCAGAAGCACAAAAACAAATCTAATTCCAAGAATATAATCATTTTCATACAAAGAAGAGCCAGCATAAACATGTTATCTAATATAAACCACTGCAGAATACTGGCTTTTCCATGTCAGTCAGATTTTAATTGGCAATTCTTTCCAGGATTGATTGGGGCAGCTGCTAACAAGTGTAATTATAATGCTGAACTTGGCTTCCTTGCACAATTTATCCTGATATAACATATTGTTTTATAAAAAAAAGGCAAGCTATCATTTCAACTTCCTGCCTGGAGGGTGTGCTACACCTTACAACCTCCTACATTCCACAGGTAATAGGTTTTATTTTGGATAAGACAAGTCTTAACTTATTAGGTATATAATAATGCCTGATTACTTCCCTCCAGAGGAGTCACATGAGAGGATTGCAAGAGCACTAGGATCTGCTTCACTAAGTATGACTGAAACGCCAACAATGTCTAGTTATGTGAGACGACTATGGCTGTAAGAAAACAATTAAGCTAAAGTAACCATTATGGCTTTAGTGCCTTTAGGTTTTTATAAATGTTTTATACTTTTTGGGACCTAAAACAGAATTATTCTTTAATAATGACACAAGATTTACTGACAGTGGACCGATTTTATGATCCACAAAAAAAAAAAAAAAAAATGATCAAAGGCTTGAGTTTGTATTTTCCCTGAAGAGAAAACACAAATGGAGGTGGTCTAAGCAAAACATTTAAGGGAATAAATTTGTATATATTTATGACCGCAAAAGGAAGATTATGCAGACAAGGTCAACATGAAATTAGATTCTGCAGATGGAGTTTTAACCGTCAGGGGTCTATTTAATTGTTTCTACACACCCGATATCACATCTGAAATGATGGAAGACTGCTGAGCGATATTCAATTGGTTTTTAACATTGAGGGAAAAAAATGGTTTGTGTCTGCTTGCTTCATGTAGTGCTAAATGGTCGCAAATAACTATATTTTGCCACGGTATGTGTTGTGCATTTACTTTGGTTAGAACTGTATTATTTAAATCAAAACGGATTGCACAGGTGGTGGGACAGAAGCCTCTGGGTACACTGCATGTATATTAAAATACTGCATACTTGGATAGATTTCGATCATGAGGAATGTATACCATTTTTACAACACTTTTTCCAAATGAGAATCCAGCCATCCAGAATAAAAAAAAGAAAACCCATACAGTTTCAGTTTGTAAAAGGTACATTAAAGAACCAAACTGCTTTCTTAATATTGTACCAATACTAATAATGTATGTATGTATGTATGTATGTATGTATGTATGTATGTATGTATGTATATATACTTTCTCCTAAACTGCAACCACTTTTGGAAGAAAGCAAAAATCAACCCATTGTTAAAAACCGGCCATAGCTTGGTTATGCCAAACATTTTGCCAACTTTTTGGAATTAATGTCAAACAAAATACACATAATAATGTGTACGCCCATAAGGGAAAGCAATTGAAATATTCTATTTTTGCATTTATTTCAAATGAGACAATAAAACAAAAGAAATAAAATAAGATATTCCGATGTTTTCTCCATCCATTAATTTATAGATTCTTCCAGTATCTTAAAATCTGATTAGAACTGGTTCACTGACTTTGCTGGATTGAATGCAGGTCAAATGCCCCACAGCTATAAGTGGTGGAAAAAAAAAGCGCTCGGATAGACTTGGGGGAGTAAGCATGCTGGGTGATGGCATAGAACAGGCAAGGGAAAGACAACAAGTAGGGAAGAAATTCCCTTCCATGGAATTGCAGCTTTGTGATTCCTCCATTAATGTTACACAGTTTTTTGTACCATGAAAAGATCCCATTAATGCATGTGCCTCATCACATAACAGACTATGTCCATGAATGGCACCTATCACAGTCTAGAATAAATCCAGTGATTAGAGAGAATTTGCCAAAGGGCCTTTGTAGCTCAGAAAAATGCCTACTCCAGACTGGAATGCAGTGAATTCCTGGGAGCACAGGTCCTCCTTTGTTGGAAGTATAGTGGTATTCTGGAGCAAATAAAGGCACAAAAAGGGATCTGAGAGGCAATAAGTATTTGGAAAAAAACATGTTCAAAGGCTTCATTTAAACATTCCTTGCTTTTTTTAACTGAATCAATCTGTTTAGATAATATACAGCCAGTCTAACTATTATTTTTCTGAGTTACCTAACGCGAAACCAGTTAACGCGAAACCAGTTTACAATCTTAATCCTTCAAATAAAATATAGATCACAAAACATTAAAAAGGCGAGTTTTGTTTTACTTTATAATATCAGTGTGATTTTTTTTCCCCAATGCAAAAGGATAGTTACTTTTAATTTTTTTGTGAAATGATTATAGACTTACGTTAAAGTTCAAAATGCAGGTAATACAATTATTGAAGAACTGAAAATTGTTAAGCACCAAACTAAATTTTTTTATTCATCAATGGAATCTGAAGTTTTTGTTTTTTTTTAAGTCTTTCATTAAATTTTTAAATAAAGTTTAATGTGGGAACAATGTGTAGCTTAATGAGGGAGGAGGGCATTTATTCACAAATAAAATAGTGTACATTTTAAATTGGACCCATACTAAATTAAAAATGACATTATTAACTATATAAAGTAAAAAGCCGTCTACACTATACAGTTATTAAACACAAAAAGGAAACAAAAATGACAAAACTGACGCCCACCATTTTCTACCTCCTGCCTTATTTTTTAAAATGCAAATGTTCTGTTATCGTGGATGTCCTTATAAGAGATGCCCTGTCATTTACTACCCTTCTCCCACCCTAACCCAAGCCCCCATTGGCTGGTCCGAGCAGCAATTTTCCCAGTAGTTCCTACAGTTCTCATTTAGCCACAGTTAAAATCAGAATCAAATGACTCAGAGGACCAATAACAAGCTAGCAATACACAGAATTGTAGTTACTCAAATACATTTATTGCTATAATCAGAGGTTCATCTAAGGGAGAGGAGAGCTTTTTTATTTTCTAGCAAAAAATTAATTCCCACAGCATACCATAATGGACTAGCAAGAGTCATACATCCTACATCATTACAAAAAAGCAATACAGAGATCTCCGTTACATACATTGCAAATCTACAGTATGGTAGACCTCAGCCAGTACAGGGCACCTCTGTTCTGGTGGTCCTAAACTACATGAAACAATCATCCTTTTGGGGAATACATTTAAGTATTTCTAAATTCATAGACCGGTTACCTGGAGGCATCCCAAGAAATATCAAAATGTACAACTCAAAGTGGGTACAGGTTGAGTATCCCTTATCCAAAATGCTCGGGACCAGAAGAATTTTGGATAATGGATTATTACGTATTTTGGAATATTTTTATATTTGAATGAGGTATCTTGCATTTAAGATGTATAATCACATCAAAACACTTGAAATACACAAATATAAAATTTTATTTGTGCATGAAACAAGGTTTAAAAAAAAAATGAAAAAGTTTTGTGTCTCAGACACTGAATTTGTATGCCAAGCAATCATGTCCTTGCACATATATATAGTGCCAGTTACATGTTATTTCCACAGTAGTGTCAGTTACAGAAGTAGCCAGTAAGTTTTTAGCAAAAAGTAAAAATACATTTTGGAGACTATGGTTTTCGAAATAATTTATATAACAGATATTTGGATAAGGGATACGCAAATTGTACTATTTTCAGGTAGTGTAGGACCATCAGAAAAGGAGGTGCCCTGCAGGGTCCAGTGCTTACTATTTTTATGCATGCATTAACAGAGTTCTCCTCATAACTATTATGTAGAAGTCTCTTTTGCTGGTCCATAATATTGAGCTTGGAATTCAGAGGTTTAGCCACATGCAATACATTCCGGAGCTTAAACTGGTAAAAAATCTTAAGAAGTGTTTACCAATAAAAGCCTGTGGGCTTCTTATCTCAAAGTTCACTGGGCGGGTATCAATCTGATCCCTCGCCAGTGTCCCCTGTGGCACATGCATAACACAATGCAAGTGCATATAGGACTCCTGGGTCATAAACCCAGAACCATCATTGAGTAGGACAGCTCTTATCAGGAGAGTGATACTTTGCAATTGAATTCAAGCATAAGAAGTTACATCATTATGCTTGCAATGAGTGGCGGGATGCATCTTCTGAAAAAAAGTGATTCTTAAAATCTTCCCGCCTATAGACTGGTATTGACTTTCCATTTGAGTTCTCAAATTTACTGAGCCCTGGCAACAGCCCCCAGGAGAAAGAATAAGATTTAAAAACACAATATGGTCCAGCTTTTAATACACATTGAGGCTGATTCGCCATGTTCTACGGCGAATGTGTGCTATTTTTGTGCTCCAAGATTAATCTTTTTACTGAAAAAGTAATTCACCCTATTCAACGTGCACTATTCGCCGACGGCGAACAGAGAAAGACGGACAATTCGCTGTGGTTTTTCAATGTGATTTGCCGTGAGTGTATTCAATGATCAGATGGTGAATTGCTTTCTAAGTGATTTTTGCTGTGTGCTTATAGCACATGAATCTATATTTAATTTGTTAAAAAAAATATATTTACACGTAACACCCAGCAGGGGTCCAGGAGCCGCTCATTAGATATTCATATATTCACTTCACACTACTCCATCTCATTACATATGCACGAGCGGGAGCAGTGCAGCGGCTCCTTACCCCAGTCCCCTGCCAGCTCTCCCGGGGGGCAGCTTCTGCTACCTGTGTCGCTGGGAGCCCTGCTTCTGCCTCACAGTGTCCAGCTCAGGCAGGGAGGCTTCCAGCTCCCTGCGGGTTAAGAATAGGGCGACAGGGAGGGCTGGCAGCGAATGCTCCAGCCCTCCGGAACACAGCGACTGTGCAGCGAATCCTAAACAGGATTCGCTGCACATGCCGAGTGTTCTCATTGAATACTGCCCATTGCGTTATTTACATCATTTTGAACCCAGAGAGGGCGCTATTCTAGTGAATTTCTGCTTGCACCATCCTGGAGTAGGAGCAGAAATTACACAAATTTAGGGCTGCAATGCTGTTTAGTGCCCTAGTGCGGCTCAAACCACATTGCCTCAGGGCAGAAAATGTTGGTACTCTATACTAAACAACCACGAGTACCAGCATTCTCCAACTTCGCAGCGTGCTGATTAAAATAGTGCCAGGGGCTCCCTCCTGGCACTTCACATTTTTAATAGAAGTCGACCCCAGGGGAAAAGGACCTGAGGGCAAATTCTTCAAAGGGCTTCCTCACCATTGGCACCGAGAGCTCACACACTGGCACTCATATGGGAGCAGGAGAGAGGCGGCTACAGGGTGAGATGTACTAAGCCTAGAAAAATTATAAAATGGAGAGTGATAAAACTTTAACCAATCAGCTCCTGCCTGTTATTTTTCAAACCCAGCCCATGACATGACTATTACAGATGGAGCTGCTCCTGGCAATAGAATCGCCAATTGCTGCTGGCTAACAGACGCTCCATCTGTAGGTGCCAATTGGCTGGCTATCACAATCCATTTTATCACTTTTCAAGCTTAGTACATCTGGCCCAGGGAGAGGACAGAAACAGGACAATAGGAACAGGACAGAGGTGACAGGGAGAAGAGTAGGACAGAGATGACAAGACAAGGACAGAAGAACAGAGGTGATAGGAGAAAGGGGTGGATAGGCTATGACAGTGGGCAGTGGATAGTGAAACAGGACACAGTACAGGGGCAATACAGAAGTAACAGGGCCAGTATAGAGGCGACATGTACAGAGGTGTCAGGACCAGACAGCCAGAGTAGGACATACCAGAGTAAACAAACATGACAAGAAAAGACATAGGACAGGGATAAGACAGTGGGGACTGGACAGAAAGGAGAGGTCAGAGCCCGAGGGGAAAGTGCAGCAAATAGGTTACAGGGAAAATACAAAGAGGGCAGAACATGGATCAGGGGACAGGAGTGACAGGGAGAGGACAGAAGTAATGGCCCCAGGACAGAACAGAGGGGTCAGGAGACAGGGAGAGGACAGCGGGACAAAACAAAGGGGTTGGTAACATGATTAACAGGGAGAAGACAGAGGTAATGGCAGGACAGGAGTGTGAACACATGGGGCTACCCGGCTCTTTATCTAAACAACGTGCATTAGCAAGATCGCTCAGCACACATTGCAGGTGTTCCATGTTGCACTTTCGATTCTTTGTGCTGAGCGATCGTGCCGAGTGGGGCCTTGTCTATTTTTAGGAGGCAAAGTCCCATAATCTAGGGAAAGCCAGTGCAAGCAGTGTGCGATAGTGATGTGCGGGACCGCGAATCTCCATCATCGGGCTGGCAGTGAGCGTAACTGCTGCTCTGGGATTATCCAGGCACACGAGCTGCTCTGCCTTCGATAGAGCCAGACATCATAATCTTTCATCCTGGCAAAGCTTACCGAGATTTCGCTACATGCAGCGGGCACTGCTTAGGGCTATTTCACACATTCCGGTTTTGACCTGATGGCAAAAAGCCAGACAAACTTTGTCCGACTCTTTGCCTGACAGAAGTACCTTTCACATGTACCAATTTTTTGCAAGATTTAATGGCGTTAGTCAAAAGTATAAAAATCTAAATCGAAATATATATAAATCTATAGTGTTCACTCTAGGTTTTTTTTTAGGTCAGGGCACGTTTTTCAATTGGGAGGGCACATTTTACATAAGAAATTTACATTCTAAACAAACATAAAACCCATTACACATGGTGGCAAAACTGTGATGTCCATCACACATGGTGACACACCATAAAGCCCATTACACGTGTTTTGGATTAAGTTATAGAAACATAGAATTTGACGGCTGATAAGAACCACTTGGCCCATCTAGTCTGCCCCTTTTTTTAAACATGTTACCTCAAACCATATTTGTTCCTTATTTTTTTGTAAGGATATCAATATGCCTATCCCAAGTATGTTTAAATTGTACTACTGTATTTTCCTCTACCACCTCTCATGGGAGGCTATTCCACTTATCTACTACTCTGAAGTAATTATTCCTCAAATTTCCCCTGAAACTTCCTCCCTCTAGTTTCAGTGCATGTCCTCATGTTCTGCTGCTCCTCTTCCTGTGAAGAATGTCTCCCACCTGTACCTTGATAGAAACTTTCAAATATACCAAGGGCTTTAACATGCCCCCCCTTTCCCTTCTCTGCTCCAAAGTATACATATTAAAAGATTTTAGTCTTTCCTGGTACGTTTTGTGATGTAGGCCATGCACCTGAACAGCGGACAAGCAGACCAACCAGTGTCTCGCCATTTTTTAGAACTAAAGCACCCGTTAAATACACTCAGATATCGCATGATAGATTGTGTCAAACAGTCCATTAGAGGTGGCAATTTATCTAAGAAATTATTACAATGTGAATCACGGTGGATACACCGACTAGATACTATTGCCCCCAGAGGCTTAAATGAAAGTATTTCATTCTCGGTCTTTAAATGAACTGCATATTCTTTCTGTCATTCAATTTTCTTTGTAATTTTCTTATAAGACAGTTACTAGTAAGATTCCTGATTTAACTAGATTTACTATATATCTGCTAATCATATTATAAATTAGCGCATCTTTATTAGCAATCTTGATACCAGCAATGTTGATTAATGCTTGTCACTATGGTTACTCACACAGCGTCTCCAGAGTTCTTTGACTGGACGCCTAACTATGATGTCACTTACCCTCCTCCTGCGGCAGGGCGGGCCTGTATTGCACGCTGTTCACTTCACATGATTGTATTCCTCTATAAAGGTATGTGTGCTTTTTGTATATTTTTATCCTGATGACAAATACACGTTATTTGAAATGTTGATCACCATTCCCGTTGTACGGAGTATTTATTGCTTATTACTAAGCCACGAGTGCCGCACCACAAAGTCGCTATCTATCCTCTTGTGAAGGCACTGGCTGCAGCATCCTTAACGTTATATAGGAGTGCCAGACAGATATAGATATATATATATATATATATATATATATATATATATATATATATATATATATATATATATATATATATATATATATAGCAGTTCCAGATGGCGAGCACCCACGAATTGTTCAACGGCAATAAATCACTCCATCACGATGAAGTCACACAAGCTTTCGGGCTTTATTATGCCCTTCGTCAGGCAGCAATAGACAAACAAACATACAAAGTGCTCACCTTATATACATTACATGAGGGCGTGCGTTCCAGCAGGAGCTTCCGGGTACAACCTTCCCAGCAAGCTCTACTGTTTGGAATGCATCAGCCGTTGCTACAGCAACGCGTCTATACACCGTTACAATAACAAATAAAGGCATACAATGTTACAACAAAGATACAACAAAATTTACAATGAGGAATGCATCGTTACATAGCAGCAGATATCAATGATCCATAAGAAATGTGCATTTAGAACAAAAGGCAGGTATTCTATGAGAGAAGCCAAGGCATAATCTAACTAATTTAGAAATATATTCAGATTAAGATGGTCATTTAACCCTTTCGGGCGAACGGTGTCTAATACATGAATCCATTTGGATTCTAATCTCAGCAAACTCTTATGCCGATCACCTCGTCTCATACTCTCAGGAATGTGATCTATAATGGTATGTTTAAAATTAGCTAAAGTGTGTTTTTGTTCAGCAAAATGCCGGGCAAGAGGTTGGTCAGATGGTTTGCCCGATAAAGCAGCTCTTATAGAAGTGCGGTGCATCGCCATTCGCTCCTTAAAGGGGCGAATGGTTTTGCCAATGTAGCACAACCCACACGGGCATTTGACCATATAAACAACGTAAGGGGTACTGCAAGTTACTGCATGTCTAATAACATACTTCTTACCCGTGTGTGGGTGAAAGAAGTATTTGGTGGCTACCATGTGTCGACAGGTCTCACAGCCGACACATTTAAAATAGCCTGGGTCTCTCTTACGAGTTCTGGCATCTATGTTAGTATGTTCGCTGATGTCAGTATGGACTAACCAGTCACGTATACTCTTGCCTCTCTTATAGCTAGGCATAATTTTGGTATGTTTAAAACATTTGAAATCCCTGTCATTCTGCACAATGGGCCACAATTTCCTAGACCACGTATTTACATCTTTTTGGGCCTGTGAATAATTCTGTACCCAATGTATGCATTCACTAGAATTAGATTCAACACTTTTGGATGTACGAATGAGAGATTGTTGCCTCGTTACTTTATCAAGTTTTATACGGGCAATCTGTAGCGTTTGCTCAGAATAACCTCTTTGTTTGAATCTCTCAGTCATAACATCCAAAGTGGAATCCAAAACTGCAGGATTGCTGGTAATTCGTTTGGCACAAAGATACTGCGAGTATGGCAGTCCACGTATTGTGGCGGGGGGTGGTAGCTCTCAGCACGGAGTACACTATTCCTGTCCGTACTTTTAGTGTAAAGCATGGTAGAAATACAGTTGTCATTTAATGATATCTTTACATCGATATATGAAATCTCTTCTAGACTCATTTGAAAGGTAAATTTTATAGGACAGTCCTGGCCATTAATGGTATTCATCAATTCTACAAATACATCGGAACGTCCACGCCAAAACAGCAAGACGTCATCGATGTATCTGCGATAAAATAATACATTATCTCTCACTTCACGATTAAAGAAAAATTTATGCTCAATGTCGACCATATATGTATTAGCATAAGCGGGGGCCACAGGGGACCCCATGGCACACCCGCTTACTTGCAAATAATATCTTTTATTAAAAAAGAAATAATTACGGGTCAACACAAGTTTTAGAAGTTTGAGAAAAAATTCTAAATCAGGGCCAACATACAAAGGATTTTGATGCAATAGTTTTCTAACTGCCAATAACCCCCCCTCATGGGGGATATTGGTGTATAAGCTGGTGATGTCCATGGTGCATAACCATGTGCCAGTTGGGACATCACCCAGCCTATCAAGCTCCAATAGCAGATCTGTAGTGTCTTTGAGATAGGTGTCTCCATCCTGTACACATGGCTGCAAAAAAGCATCTAAATATTCAGCAATATTGCTGAACAGTGACCCCCTGGCGGATATGATGGGCCGACCAGGGGGATCCACAAGCCGTTTATGTATTTTCGGCAATGTGTACAGGATGGGCACCTTAGGCTGCTGTATCTTTAAGAAATCTCCAACCTCACTACTAACAACATGATCTTTAACGGCTTGATCTACAATAGAAAATACCTCTTTCTTATAATTATCAGTGGGGTCATGCATCAATCTCAAATACACATTGGAATCTGATAGTTGCATATCAATCTCTTTGCAATACTGTTCTACGTCCTGAATAACCACCCCACCCCCTTTATCTGCTGATCGAATGACTATATCTCTATAGCCATTCAGATCCTTTAAAGCTTGCCACTCATCTCTATTCATATTGTTTCTATTAGCAGAAGATTCTTTTTGGGCAGCCAACACCTGTGCATCTAAAGCTTTAATATATCCTGCAATCGCAGTATTATACGAAACAGGATCAAAAGAAGATTTGTTGCGAAATTTTCTCATAGTGGGGACTGGTGTCGACACAACCTCACTAGTACTAGCGGTAGACATTCTGGTACTAAAAAATTCTTTTAATTTAAGCTGGCGATTTAAGTAATGTAAATCAATTTTCCAATTTAATGAATTAAATGCATTAGTAGGTACAAAACTGAGTCCTTTATTTAAAACACTCAATTCTGATTCAGTCAATGTTCTTTTTGACAAATTGAATACTTGACTTATTTGTTTTGCGCCTTGGTTTTCTTTTGCTTTGCGGTACCGCTTCCCCCCTCTCCTGGGTCGTTTGGTGGACGACCTCTGCCGCGTCGAGTTGTTACCCCTAAAGGGGGCTTGCCACCAGTCTTTGACCGATTAGAATCATCCCCTGAAGACGGTCCCTCGCTAGAATCATTCACATCTTTAAAGCGTGAGTTGCGTTGTTTATAGAAGCGGTTCCTGGCTCGGTTGTCTGGTTTTCCAGACAGCCAACGATAAACCAGGTGTTCTGCATAGTCTCGATTCACCGTTTCTAGCTTTCTTTTTTTGAAGGCTATCAACTCACGTTTGTAGGTGGTAATTTGGGTATTTAATTTCTCTAGCCAGTCGGTGGACTTATCCTGCAGCAAAATGGGCTTATTGACTTTTTCATAATTGGTGATTTTCTCTCGTATGAGCTTTAATTCTCGGGCAGATTCTTCCACCACGAGTGTCATTAAGTCCAGGGAGCATTTATTGAGCACCGCAATCCACTTGCGACAAAACTCGCCATTATGCCTGCCAATGGTGGGTGCGTTAGACATACGGAAACCCCTAGGAATCTTCCGTTCTCTGACATAGTCCGAGAGGGTTATTCCATGCAACAAAAAGTCTGTCTCTTTCTTTTTAAAACGTAGTAATTGCACAAATATATCGTCTGGTGTGGACTCACCCGCAGTCACTTCAAACTTCTCAGTGAAGAGAATGGCCTCAGTCTCACTCTCTGATATCAGAGAGTGAGACTGAGGCCATTCTCTTCACTGAGAAGTTTGAAGTGACTGCGGGTGAGTCCACACCAGACGATATATTTGTGCAATTACTACGTTTTAAAAAGAAAGAGACAGACTTTTTGTTGCATGGAATAACCCTCTCGGACTATGTCAGAGAACGGAAGATTCCTAGGGGTTTCCGTATGTCTAACGCACCCACCATTGGCAGGCATAATGGCGAGTTTTGTCGCAAGTGGATTGCGGTGCTCAATAAATGCTCCCTGGACTTAATGACACTCGTGGTGGAAGAATCTGCCCGAGAATTAAAGCTCATACGAGAGAAAATCACCAATTATGAAAAAGTCAATAAGCCCATTTTGCTGCAGGATAAGTCCACCGACTGGCTAGAGAAATTAAATACCCAAATTACCACCTACAAACGTGAGTTGATAGCCTTCAAAAAAAGAAAGCTAGAAACGGTGAATCGAGACTATGCAGAACACCTGGTTTATCGTTGGCTGTCTGGAAAACCAGACAACCGAGCCAGGAACCGCTTCTATAAACAACGCAACTCACGCTTTAAAGATGTGAATGATTCTAGCGAGGGACCGTCTTCAGGGGATGATTCTAATCGGTCAAAGACTGGTGGCAAGCCCCCTTTAGGGGTAACAACTCGACGCGGCAGAGGTCGTCCACCAAACGACCCAGGAGAGGGGGGAAGCGGTACCGCAAAGCAAAAGAAAACCAAGGCGCAAAACAAATAAGTCAAGTATTCAATTTGTCAAAAAGAACATTGACTGAATCAGAATTGAGTGTTTTAAATAAAGGACTCAGTTTTGTACCTACTAATGCATTTAATTCGTTAAATTGGAAAATTGATTTACATTACTTAAATCGCCAGCTTAAATTAAAAGAATTTTTTAGTACCAGAATGTCTACCGCTAGTACTAGTGAGGTTGTGTCGACACCAGTCCCCACTATGAGAAAATTTCGCAACAAATCTTCTTTTGATCCTGTTTCGTATAATACTGCGATTGCAGGATATATTAAAGCTTTAGATGCACAGGTGTTGGCTGCCCAAAAAGAATCTTCTGCTAATAGAAACAATATGAATAGAGATGAGTGGCAAGCTTTAAAGGATCTGAATGGCTATAGAGATATAGTCATTCGATCAGCAGATAAAGGGGGTGGGGTGGTTATTCAGGACGTAGAACAGTATTGCAAAGAGATTGATATGCAACTATCAGATTCCAATGTGTATTTGAGATTGATGCATGACCCCACTGATAATTATAAGAAAGAGGTATTTTCTATTGTAGATCAAGCCGTTAAAGATCATGTTATTAGTAGTGAGGTTGGAGATTTCTTAAAGATACAGCAGCCTAAGGTGCCCATCCTGTACACATTGCCGAAAATACATAAACGGCTTGTGGATCCCCCTGGTCGGCCCATCATATCCACCAGGGGGTCACTGTTCAGCAATATTGCTGAATATTTAGATGCTTTTTTGCAGCCATGTGTACAGGATGGAGACACCTATCTCAAAGACACTACAGATCTGCTATTGGAGCTTGATAGGCTAGGTGATGTCCCAACTGGCACATGGTTATGCACCATGGACATCACCAGCTTATACACCAATATCCCCCATGAGGGGGGGTTATTGGCAGTTAGAAAACTATTGCATCAAAATCCTTTGTATGTTGGCCCTGATTTAGAATTTTTTCTCAAACTTCTAAAACTTGTGTTGACCCGTAATTATTTCTTTTTTAATAAAAGATATTATTTGCAAGTAAGCGGGTGTGCCATGGGGTCCCCTGTGGCCCCCGCTTATGCTAATACATATATGGTCGACATTGAGCATAAATTTTTCTTTAATCGTGAAGTGAGAGATAATGTATTATTTTATCGCAGATACATCGATGACGTCTTGCTGTTTTGGCGTGGACGTTCCGATGTATTTGTAGAATTGATGAATACCATTAATGGCCAGGACTGTCCTATAAAATTTACCTTTCAAATGAGTCTAGAAGAGATTTCATATCTCGATGTAAAGATATCATTAAATGACAACTGTATTTCTACCATGCTTTACACTAAAAGTACGGACAGGAATAGTGTACTCCGTGCTGAGAGCTACCACCCCCCCGCCACAATACGTGGACTGCCATACTCGCAGTATCTTCGTGCCAAACGAATTACCAGCAATCCTGCAGTTTTGGATTCCACTTTGGATGTTATGACTGAGAGATTCAAACAAAGAGGTTATTCTGAGCAAACGCTACAGATTGCCCGTATAAAACTTGATAAAGTAACGAGGCAACAATCTCTCATTCGTACATCCAAAAGTGTTGAATCTAATTCTAGTGAATGCATACATTGGGTACAGAATTATTCACAGGCCCAAAAAGATGTAAATACGTGGTCTAGGAAATTGTGGCCCATTGTGCAGAATGACAGGGATCTCAAATGTTTTAAACATGCCAAAATTATGCCTAGCTATAAGAGAGGCAAGAGTATACGTGACTGGTTAGTCCATACTGACATCAGCGAACATACTAATATAGATGCCAGAACTCGTAAGAGAGACCCAGGCTGTTTTAAATGTGTCGGCTGTGAGACCTGTCGACACATGGTAGCCACCAAATACTTCTTTCACCCACACACGGGTAAGAAGTATGTTATTAGACATGCAGTAACTTGCAGTACCCCTTACGTTGTTTATATGGTCAAATGCCCGTGTGGGTTGTGCTACATTGGCAAAACCATTCGCCCCTTTAAGGAGCGAATGGCGATGCACCGCACTTCTATAAGAGCTGCTTTATCGGGCAAACCATCTGACCAACCTCTTGCCCGGCATTTTGCTGAACAAAAACACACTTTAGCTAATTTTAAACATACCATTATAGATCACATTCCTGAGAGTATGAGACGAGGTGATCGGCATAAGAGTTTGCTGAGATTAGAATCCAAATGGATTCATGTATTAGACACCGTTCGCCCGAAAGGGTTAAATGACCATCTTAATCTGAATATATTTCTAAATTAGTTAGATTATGCCTTGGCTTCTCTCATAGAATACCTGCCTTTTGTTCTAAATGCACATTTCTTATGGATCATTGATATCTGCTGCTATGTAACGATGCATTCCTCATTGTAAATTTTGTTGTATCTTTGTTGTAACATTGTATGCCTTTATTTGTTATTGTAACGGTGTATAGACGCGTTGCTGTAGCAACGGCTGATGCATTCCAAACAGTAGAGCTTGCTGGGAAGGTTGTACCCGGAAGCTCCTGCTGGAACGCACGCCAGAGTTCCCGCCGCGCGTCTTAAATTTCACGTCCTCATGTAATGTATATAAGGTGAGCACTTTGTATGTTTGTTTGTCTATTGCTGCCTGACGAAGGGCATAATAAAGCCCGAAAGCTTGTGTGACTTCATCGTGATGGAGTGATTTATTGCCGTTGAACAATTCGTGGGTGCTCGCCATCTGGAACTGCTGCATTATTGTATTAGGCTTGAGCACCACGGTGGATGATTTAAGCTGCAGGAGGGTGCCTGTCATTCTGGACTTGTGTATATATATATATATATATATATATATATATATATATATATATATATATATATATATATATATATATATATATATATATATATATATATATATATATATATATATATATATATATATATATATATAGCTAGAGGTGGCGAGCTGGCACTCTCCTTGATAGTATGAGCCCCGGTACCCGTTGATGAATAACGGAATAGACGAGATAAATAATCAGGGCACTCAGAGG
>NC_139220.1:129663232-129675732 GCF_055691185.1 Crinia signifera
CCTAGCGACTGTGGCCCCATACACACAGTGATATTGTCACTTAGCGGCCAAATCCCCTGGTGATATTGGCTGAAAAATCGCCCCGTGTGTACGAGGCTTAATGGTTAGCATTACTGCCTCACAACACTGAGCTCATGGGTTTGATTCCCACCATGGCCCTAACTGTGCAAAGTTTCCATATGCTCTCTGTGCTTGCGTGGGTTTCCTCTGGGTACTCCGGTTTCCTTTCATAATCCAAAAGATATAATGGTAGGCTAATTGGCTCTTAACAAAAGTAACCCCAAAGTTAATGTATATTTTTATGGGAATATAAATTGTAATCTACTGGGTCAGGGACTGATGTGAATGTACAAATATTCTCATCAGTAAAGTGCTACTGAATGTGTGTGCTCTACATAAATAACTGGTAATAAATAAATACGTCAACTCCTTTACCTCAGTTACTCTCTAGCCTGCTATCCTAGAAAGGAATTCCTTGTCTGACGCTTATCCAGAATTTCCTCATTTAAGAGTGAATAGATGAAACTTTCTTTGCAGTTGTTTGAGGACAGGCCTGCATGTCAGAATAAGGGACTGTCACACAAAGGTGAAATGGATTAAAATCTACCAAATATATTTGAAGGAAAAAAACAAAAACATTGGTAAAGTTTTTTAGAACTCTGACTAACCCTTTCACAGTTTTTCCATAACAGCAAAAAAAAAAAAAAAAAGGAAATAAAAAAAAAAAAAGGACAGACAGTAACAGCAAAACAAATGGTCTCTGACTTCTTCAGTAATAGAATGTTTCCTACAAGCAGCAGGCCACTGATTAAGAGAGTGACTCACTCAGGGAGATCAGAGGTGGGCTGGGTTGTAGAAGGCTGGAAGGTGAAGTTCAATATTTTGCATGTGAGGCATGCCTGTACTATAAAAAGCATGTGATGTCTGAGTAGGAGTCTGAGCAGTGCTCTGGCAGAGAAATCCTTTCCCAGCTTTCCTTGTTTCAAGAGTACAGAATGAATCATAATCATGCGGCTGAGATATCTGCCAAATTCCTCTTTGCTGCTACCACTATGAGTGTCTCCATGAACCCTGCCAACAGCACTTCCCTACTTGCCAAAACCATTGGCTGAGTGTCAGAAAGGGAGGCAATACATTTTATTTTTTGAATGAAGCAAACAGGCAGCGTGCTCATGCTGTAACTCATATGAATGTTTTTTTTTTAAGAAGAAAAACATAACATTTTGAAGGTGGAGACTTGAATGTCAGACCGAGCAAACCACTTTGTACTCCTTTATAGTAGGTTACTATTATTCCATACACAAGAAATCATTCCTCATTGTTACTTGCCGAACAATCTGCAAGGGGGCTACATATCTAGGACATTACACCGGGGTCCTAAATATATTGGATCTGTTCCATGGAGAGAAAGACATACAATACAATACATATATATATATACATATACACACACACACACATACATACATACATACACACTTCGTATAGCTGGCACTCTCATATCTTCATAATCAAAGTAGCTGGGGTGCCATTCCATAGAGGGCCGAATGGTTGGTCCAATAATAATATGCAAGTTGTATCGGAGACACTCACCAGTCTTATAGCAGAGTCACATACGTTTTAATTAGGCAGCATGGCAATCACAAAGGGTCGACGTTTCGTTCCACCTCTAGGACCGAAACGTCGACCCTTTGTGATTGCCATGCTGCCTGATTAAAACTTATGTGACTCTGCTATAAGACTGGTGAGTGTCTTCGATACAACGTACATACATAATTTTTTTTTTTTGCCGAAGCATATTACTGGAGGGTGTGTGACTTTAGCTCCAGGCTGGATATACCTGCATTCATCGCAGACGCTGAGTTAAGGTGCGTACACACTGGCCCATATATTGGCCGTTCAATTGAGTGGCGCTATATATCTGTGAACAGAATTGTTCAGATATATCACATGGCTGTGCAACACAGCTGATGCCCGATATACCTTGATCCGCAGACCACCCACACTGGGAGCTGCCGGTTATTGACAGCGCAATGGGCATGCGCCCGCCGTGATGTCAGTCCCGAGGGATCGGGCAGAGCGTAGAGAACATGGTGCCCGATCCATCTGTAGCTATATCTGCAGATCGACTGATCTGCAGATATATCCATGTATAAGTGTGTACCCAGCTTTAGTTTCTGGCTACTCCTAGTTTGTGATAACTGGTACCCAGTGGAAAAAGCATTTGATGTTGAATCTGTAACGAAGAATTTTGAACATTTCACTCTGCTGCAAATTCTACGCTTAAGCGTACACATCCATTTTACACAGCAAGCACACTTTAGCGCAGGGGTGGGGAACCTTTTTTGTGCCAAGGGCCATTTGTATGGGAAAAAAAAAATCCTTTGGGGGCCATATGTAAAAATGTCTCTTATGAATTCTCCTGCTGCAGCCGTCCCATGCTCCGGCGGCTGCCGCTGAATAGGACTGATAGTCTACGGCTGCTGATGATTAAGAGGAATCTTGTGAGAACTGTGAAGTTATCAGACTCACCGTAAGACTGTAATTATTATATTTTAATAGGTGTAGTGATTAATGTACTTTTTTAGTCCGTTTGTACCCTCTTATTCTCCATAGATGTTTCTATCCCCCAAATCTGTGTGTATTTCCAGAACCATAGTATTAGACTGTATGTTGCCCAAATATGGTCGAACAGGAAATACCCAGGAAAGAATTCACCAAAATGTTATGTCCAATTACCATACTATTTTTCCTGCTATCACAGGAGGGTGATAGCTGAGGGACAATCTTCACAGGGGGTGATCAGCACATAACGCAATCAGAGGGTTATTGTTCGTTGTATTGACACTCCTGTGCATATCTCTGGTCACTAGTAGACTCTTTGGGGCCTGACCCAGCAGGGGGGGGCAGCAGCAGTAGCTGGGAGGGGGATATACCTGACTCTTGAATCCACCAATCAAGATCCACTGCAAGCCCACTTTTGGTTTGTGCACCGGGGGAATTTAGAAGGTTTTAAAATGACACAAGCCAGGAGAGAGATTTTATGGACTGTCCTAGACTACGAGGTTGTACTCTGTCTAGGTATCGTGTGGACTTATCTGCTATCACTGCTGTGTGGAGGAGTGATAGTTTTGTGCTTTGGAACTGCTGCTACAAGGACTGCCATTGTGGACTGCTACCCGATAACGTTTATATGCTACATTTGCCTCTTGTTCCTGTGTTTGTCTACCTGTGTGTGCTGTGATAAAAATAAACCATATTTTGGTTTCATCTGCTCGGTGTCTGAGTGATTGAGGAACCCCGTATCCTCACAAGAACTACCGACCTCTTGCGAGTATTCCCCTGTACTTGACTCCCGGGAAAGCCGCCAAGTGGGTAGACGGGCCACTCAGACCGGCTACGGGAGCCGCATACGGCCCCCAGGCCAGAGGTTCCCCACCCCTGCTGTAGCGGGAGGGCGTCTACATGATTGCTGCCCACTGCTAATTCGCTCAGCAGCGATCAGGTCTGAATTGCCCCCCATTGAAATATGAATCCAGTGTGTACGCATTATATCTGACAACTTTGTAGGGTGTCTCAACAGTATGGCGGTACTCTTGAAGTCTGCCATCTTGTATGCAACACATGGAGAATTTCATAAAAAAACAGTGGTGCTCTTTTTACTGTACCTTTATATATTGCAGTTTTATCAGTTTTCTTTTGCACATAATGGCATTACTGGCAAGGGCATGAACACATAAATTAAGTTGATTCTGTCTTGATATCTGCAGAAAAATACATGTGCTATTGCAAATTATTTCAGTGAAGGTCACCCAAATAGGTCATTTATAAGGAGACAAATTTCTCAAAAAGGGCCATACAATGAAACTCAATTTCACAAAAGAGTTCTACGTTGTAGGCTCTTTGATTATGTCGTGATCACTGCAGTTCTTGTTGCTTCATCTGTAGTAGTTTAGGTTTGTCTGCAACTGATTTGGTTTCTTTAAATTTGGCTACAGTTTGGCAGCTGCACTGTAAAGTGACCTATTTCGGTGATATTGGTTGAAGTAGACTGAAATAGCACTTTGCAATGTACTTTTTTTTGTAGCAATTTTACATTGTAAGCTTGCGAGCAGGGCCCTCCAACCTCTATGTCAGTTTGTTACTACCCAGTTTGTTTTATCACTTTCCATTCATCAGAGGGAATAATGCAGGCACAGAATTTTGTTTAAAAATAGACTAGAACCTTGGCTCTTGAATCCTACAAAAAAATGCGCTTATAATAATTAAAAAAAAAAATTTTTTTGAAAGTACCAAAAGATGTTAACAGCTTTCACCTATAGTGACAGCTCACAGTGGTACCTCCTGGGCAGGCTGTACTCTGCTCCCCTTCTTACGGACTGTGGTCTTTTTTTCTATAAATTCTCAACATGAAACTGCAGTAAAAATGATAGGACAGAACCAGAATATAAAAAGGGATCCCTATCACTTCACTGTATAACCCTCACCAGGCTATTATAGGAGGTTCTGCATCTGCATGATTTCTTAAATTCACTCAGTCATTTCTTAACACTGCACAGCAGCGAAACGAACACATTAAAAAAAAGGCACCATTTCAGTAGAAACTGAAATACAGGTCGAGTATCCCGTATCCGAATATCCGTTATCCGAATTATTCCGAAATACGGACATTCCAGAAAGTGAAAAAAAAATTTTTTTTTGCTAAAAACTCACTGGGGACATATGTAACAGCATCACTGGGGACATGATATGTAACTGGCACTATATATGTGCAAGACAATGATTGCTTGGCATTCAAATTCAGTGCTGAGATAGTACAAACATTTTGTTTCACGTTTTGAAACCTTGTTTTTTGAACAATTAAAATATGTTTGTGTGTATTTTATGTGGTAATAAAATATATTTGTGTGTATATTATGTGTTTATACAGCATAAATGCAAGATACTTCAAAATACATCATTGAAATATTAAAATATTCCGAAATACGGAATAATCCGTTATCCAAAATTCTCCTGGTCCCGAGCATTTTGGATACGGGATACTCAACCTGTACTCCTTGTTAGAAATTACTTATAGATCACAACTTAAGCATTGGTAACTGTTCTTAAAAAAAATAATCTACAAATCAAGTTGTGTCAGAATTAAGGCAGAGAGAAGTCCACCCTACTTAAGGATTAAACACTGATGCACACCCTAGGCTTGTAGCCTGGAATAAAAAAAAAAAAAGTAGTTTTATGTATAGTTTTAACTGGTTTTGTTCTTCACAATCTGTGTATGATGGCAAAAATGATCAAATAAAATAAAAATAAACAAAAAAAAACAACAAATAAAGAAAAGCACATGGTTAGGATTTCATGACAGGGAAACTTGAAGTCTGACACTGGCAACAAAAATCAGTTGTGTCTAGCTAGCTCTGAAGAGGCTGACATCACAGATTAGCAGTGTTGAACACAGAAATCCAGAGGGCAAGAATCCCCACAAGTATGAATGAAAATGTATCTTGGCTCCATTCCATGAAGATATAGCAAGGCATGTTTAGTTTAACATCAGTTTCAAACCACATTACAAACAAATACTAGACTGTACAAACTGCATGTATGTGCAACTCAGTTATATATTTTATGTGGCACAAAAACGACAAGGAATTTGAGGAATGAATACAGAACATACCACGAAAAGGTATTGTAAGGTCATTGCACATCAAGGTCTTGGTAAAAACTTACAGCTACATGTAACCTGTCCAAAAGGCTTTAGTTCACATAAAAACAGTTGAATGCAGCACATGACCTATAGCCGATTAGAAACAGCACTGTCCCGATCAAATATAAAAACTAAATTAGTAAATTTTTTATAATAAATTTCCCTGGCTTTAATGCACCTGTTGCTATAAAACATTTAATGAAACAGATTAAATAAACATACTATAATTATGAACAAACAAGATGGTTGCTTAGCTCTGGACCACACAATAAAAAAAATAAAAAACAAACAAACACACATTGTTAACAAGAATGACCAGAACTTAAGGAATCTATCAATTCGAGAATAAAAACCTCTGATTCTCTACTGCTTACTACTGTCTAATACATCAAATATACAGAACTCAATCTTATACTGTAGATATATATGAGGTGGAGACACAGTAATTTAGCCAGTAGTAATAAGCTTTGCTCTTGTTGGGTGACTTGTAAAATCAATGGGCTTTACAAGATCCACTACAGGCCAAATGTTTTATACTCACAGGCTACTGGGGAGAAAAAACAACTGCATAGTAGCCCTGGGTTGCTAACTAGCAACACACACAAAAAATAATAATCTTACAAGTAGTGCCGTGAGTAGACATTTTAGTACTGTGTGCCAGAAAAGGGAACTGGTGCCCCCCCCCCCTTACATAAAACAGGGACTGTGCATGCATCCAAAAATTTGGGGGCGCTGCTTCAGGGAAGGAGTGTGGTCACACAATAGTACAAATTCACATTACACCACACAGTAGTGCCAGTTATTCACTCCGGGGCCCATGCACCATCACCGTGCAACCTGTGCTCTATCACACCATCGTACTTCCATACCATGAGGGGGTGTTTGCAGGTGCACAGTAAATATAAATGCTAGACCTTTTAATATCATTGATATATTGCATTTCTGAGGTTATTAGCATAATGATGGCCATTATTATCAGCTTGTCCACCACGTCCAGGTTACCTCAATAGGACAAGTCCCTAACACTACTCTGAGATAGGTCCAGGGCACAGGACCCCCCAGGCCAGCCCAGCAGAACCACCCCATGGCATCACATTAGTGTAAAATTGAAGTGAAAGTAAAAGGGATAGGGGAAATTATATGTGATAAGACTTACCTAGGTAAGAGGTAATAATAAATGTGGAGGGTGCTACATATATACTAAACAAACTAAAGGGGTGATAGAAAGTGTACGATATGATGCCATGGAGCAGCCCAGCAACAGCAGCCCAAAGAGCCCTGCGCCCCAAACACAGTCCCACAGACCAACACTCAGCATATATGTATAGTAAGACTTACCCTTATAGTGCCAAGCTGAGGTGTGCAGTCTTGAATGTTGGACTACAACCTAATTAAAAACAAGCTGGGACAGGTGGGTGGGGTGCTAGTTAAGGAGGAAGGCGTCTCTAGTTCCTTCCAGTGTGTATGAATACACAATATATAGTAGTCATATCGTACACTTTCCATCACCCCTTTAGTTTGTTTAGTATATATGTAGCACCCTCCACATTTATTATTACCTCTTACCTAGGTAAGTCTTATCACATATAATTTCCCCTATCCCTTTTACTATCACTTCAATTTCACACTAATGTGATGCCATGGGGTGGTTCTGCTGGGCTGGCCTGGGGGGTCCTGTGCCCTGGACCTGTCTCGGTAGTGTTAGGGACTTGTCCTATTGAGGTAACCTGGACGTGGTGGACAAGCCGATAATAATGGCCATCATTATGCTAATAACCTCAGAAATGCAATATATCAATGATATTAAAAGGTCTAGCATTTATGTTTAGTGTGCACCTGCAAACTCCTCCTCCTGCACTACAGGTCTCAGCAGGTAGCACCTCATATGTCCAGGGTGTGCAGTTTAGGGCCCCTCCCCCTATGTACTTCCATACCATGCAAGCTGCGCTCTGTCACAGTGAAATGCACCCTGACCCTGTGCCACCTAACCCCCCTCCCCCCGCCACCTAACCCAAACACAAAACTTTCTCATGTAAGATACACACTCACTCTTAAAAACACCTGCAGAGTGCAGTGATCCTGGCTGGCTGGCACCTAGAGCTGAAGCAGCCTATCCTCAGCCTTCTGCTCAGGAGCAACAGCAGGCTGTCCATTAGCTCCACCTCCTGCATAGCTCCGCAAAACACAGCTCTTTGCCAAAGGCAGCAGAGTCCCTGTAGAACTCCTCCTCACCCTTTGAAGACTGAAGCATGTCTTGAGCAGCAGGATGTAAAAAAAAAAATGTTTCCTACATTCAACACAATATATACTAGCTTGTTCACCAGAGGCTATTCTATTAAGATAAGCAGTCAGTCACAAGTCAGCAGGTAAACCAAAATATATATGGTATAAATATGATAAGCGCTGCCTTTATCAGGGCTGTAGCGGCATAAAATACATCAGTTTCACTGAACCACCTGTTTTGCAGGCGATAGTTTGCTACTCCTTAAGTTTAAAAAAGAAAAGAAAATAGGGAAGTACACCGAGTGGAATACAGAGCCGTAATGAAAGTCCAGAAATGGTTGAATATTAGTGAGGAAAAGCATTAATAAACGCTAGAAATCATACAAAAGGAGTATTATTAATAGAGACAGGATTATATGCAACATAAAAGCTTGAAATATGCATGCAAATATGCATGAAAAATACTTAAAATATGCATGAAAAGTGTTAAAATATGCTACATTAAATAATAAAAAAAGTAATTTTTAACTTATTTATTTAAAAATCAGCATACAATTAGTTGCAAATAAACCTCAAAAATAGGCCCACAGCATCTGCAGATGTCTAGTGCTGTACACAGGATTTTCTTTCTTCCTGGCTGCTACAGCAGACTGCAGCATCCAAAGCTCTTCTTGCATCAACTACACGCGCTCTCATCTCCAGCGCCGATGGATCAAATGTCAGCATAGCATGTGAGGGCGGTGCAGTGAAAGGCTTCCTCCCTGCGCCGCATGCTCACTGTGACACGGCATTTCCTCTGCGCCGCGTGATGTCACAACCCTTCTGCCTGCCTTCTATGCTGCAGAAGTCTGTCTCTTGGTGTAAAGTCCCAGGCCAGGGGCAGGCAAAAGTTCAGGAGCTTCGTAGTGGCATTCGCACTAACTGACTTTTATCAACATGGATTGGCAGCCTAGAGCAGTGTCAGACATATCATACATCCAAGGTTCCCCACACTGCGCACATATTGCCCCAGCCTGCACACTCTACCACTATCTGGCCAGCAGCAGCAGGGCAAAGCAGTGCTGTGACTCGCGGGTGGAAAGGGGGCAGGGCCTAAAATATGCACCATCACTTGATTTTAGGTAAAATATGCAATAACCAGTGAGAATGGGCAAAATATGCAAATGCATATGCAAATATGCAAATGCATATAATCCTGTCTCTAATTATTAATTAAGCACAAATCAGCACATGGTGGAAAGTGCATTACTGTTTGTAGTGACCGGGCTCCTTAAATTCCAGTCATCCCAAACATGGTTTCAAACAATTCTGTGAAATTGCCTATATTTAGATCTTCCATAAAAAAGGTGGGTATTTATCGATACTGGTTTCCTAGCACGGCGCCCATTGCATACCGTACTTAGTGGTGTGCGATGCGATATACCCGTTAAATTAACAGTAGTGCTTGTACAATGAAACATCGCATAGCATTGCATGCCCTTTGATTTTTAATTGAACAAGCACCCTGATGGTTGCTTACAATGTTAAATGCACCCCCACTATCAACGCCAACCCGAAGCGTGGCGAGCGCTGCGGTACGCGTCCTCCGACCTTTTCATACCCCCACTATCCACGTCGGCGTGGAGTTGACTTTAGATAGTGTGGCGACCGCAGCGAGCCTGAAGCGCGGCGAGCCCCGTGGGGGGGACGCGGAATACATGTAAAGTAATCCGTATCCGCACGCCTCGCTGCGCTCGCCATACTATCTAAAATCAGCTCCACACCGATGTGGATAGTAGGGGTATAAAAAGGTCGGAGGACGCGTACCGCTGTGCTCGCCACGCTTCGGGTTGGTGTTGATCGTGGGGATGGCATTGACAATGGGGGTGCATTTAACATTGTAAGCACCCATCAGGGTGCTTGTACAATAAAAAAAAATCAAATCGCATGCCGCTATATTGCATGCGATTGTATACGATGCACTACGATCAAAATGGGGGGCGCCGTGCTAGGAAACAAGTACCTATTTATCAAAGCTCAGAAAGATTAAATTGAAGTACCAGCCAATCCGCGTCTACCTTCTATTTTGCAGGCCATGTTTGAAAAATGACAGGAGCGAATGGGTTGGTGATTTCTACATCACTTTTCTCTATCTCCCTGTGCTTTGATAAATACCACCCTATATCTTAAAGGTGCCCCCACACATTGCAATGGGCAGATGAGTTTCAAATGTTTTAGTTCAAAAAAAGACATTGCATGCAGTTCACATCGCATGTGTTTATGTAGGCTTGCAATGGGAGCATACATCACATATCGCAAAGGAAAAAAAGTATGTGCAGGCAGTACTTTTTGTACTAGATGGCATCACATGTAGTTCATGCATGCGATTTGAACTCTGCAATGGCATTATCAGGATTTACAATGTATGGGTCGCTGCATTACGAAGGTGACACGTAAACTTTAACACATTAGAAAATACTATAAAGTGAGCTACGGACACTGACATACAAACTTCAAATGTGGAGGTAACAGTATGGTGGCTAGGAACTCGACAACGTAGTGGTCAAAATAAAAAAATAATGTGGAAACTGGCTCGAACATATTTAACCCCTTCCTGACAGAGCTAGTTTTTGCGTTCCTGACAGAGCCATTTTTTTCAAATCTGACATGTCTCACTTAAGTGGGGATAACTTTTTTTTGCTTTTACTTATCCCAGTGGTTTTGAGATTGTTTTTTCGTGACACCTTGTACTTCAAATTAGTGGTAAATTTGGGTCGATACAGTCTGTGTTTTTTTGTGAAAAATACCAAAATATCGTGAAAAAATGGAAAATTTAGCGATTTGCAAAATGTTAAATTTTCTGCTTGTGAGACAAATAATCTTACCACTCAAAATAGTGAATAACTAACATAGACCATATGTCTACTTTATGTTGACATCATTATTTCAACTTCCTTTTAATTTTTTGGGACACTAGGAGGCTTACAATATGAATAGCAAATTCTCAAATTTTCAAGAAAATTTCAAACACTGATTTTTTTAGGGACCAGTTCAGTTCTGATGTGACTTTGAGGTACTTGTATGTGAGACACCCCCATAAATGATGCCATTTCAAAAACTGCACCCCTCACAGTATTCAAAACAGCATTTTGGAAGTTTGTTAACCCTTTAGGTGTTTCACAGGAATTAAAACAAAGTGTAGGTGGAATTTCAAAATTTCTTTTTTTTTGCAGAGTTTCAATTTTAATACATTTTTCTAACGAATACAGTAGATTTTACTAGAGAAATGTGACTAAAAATTGATTCCCCCAATTCTTTGGTTTTCATAAATATCCTATATGTGGCCCTAGTGTGCACGGTGACCAAACCACAGGCTTCATAATAGAAGGAGCACCTACTTGATTTTGGAGCCTCCTTTTTATGAGATTATTTTTTTAGGCACCATGTAGGTTTCTAGGCACCATAAGATGCTAAAAGTTAGGAACCCCCCCACAAGTGACCCCATTTTGCAAACTACACCCCTCAGGGAATTCATCAAGGGGTATAGTGTACATTTCAAACCCCCAGGGGTTTCACCAATTTTGATACAACTGGGCTGTGAAAATGAAAAAAATTAATTTTTCATTTTCACAGCTCAGTTGTATCAAAATTGGTGAAACCCCTGGGGGTTTGAAATGTACACTATACCCCCTGATGAATTCCCTGAAGGGTGTAGTTTGCAAAATGGGGTCACTTGTGGGGGGGTTCCACTGTATAGGTGCTTCAGGGGTCATTCAACCAGAATCTGTGCTGCAAAATCCAAAAATCACTCCTTCCCTTCTGAGTCCTGCCATGCACCCAACTGGTATTTTTTGGGCACATGTGAGGCATTGCCGTACTCGGGAGAAATTGGGGCACAGATTTTGGGGTGCTTTGTCTCCTTCATTCCTTGTGAAAATGAAAAATTTTGAGCCAGATCTGCATTTTTGTGTAAAAAATGTAATTTTTCATTTGCACAGCCCAGTTGTATCAAAATTGGTGAAACCCCTGGGGGTTTGAAATGTACGCTATACCCCTAGATAAATTCCCTGAGGGGTGTAGTTTGCAAAATGGGGTGACTTGTGGGGGGGTTCCACTGTATTGGTGCTTCGGGGGTCTTGCTAATGCGACATAGCACCCACCATTCATTCCACCAGAATCTGTGCTGCAAAATCCAAATATCGCTCCTTCCCTGCTGAGTCCTGCCATGCACCCAAATGGTATTTTTTGGTCACATGTGAGGCATTGCCGTACTCGGGAGAAATTGGGGCACAGATTTTGGGGTGCTTTGTCTCCTTCATTCCTTGTGAAAATGAAAAATTTTGAGCCAGAACTGCATTTTTGTGTAAAAAAATGTAATTTTTCATTTTCACAGCCCAGTTGTACCACAATTGGTGAAACCCCTGGGGGTTTTAAATGTACGCTATACCCCTAGATGAATTCCCTGAGGGGTGTAGTTTGCAAAATGGGGTCACTTGTGGGGGGGTTCCACTGTATTGGTGCTTCGGGGGTCTTGCTAAAGCGACATAGCACCCACCAAAATTCCACCAGAATCTGAGCTGCAAAATCCAAATATCAC
>NC_139220.1:129680732-129690732 GCF_055691185.1 Crinia signifera
TACCCAATGATCTGTATGGCTTAGGGATGTGCTACGGTAAACGTCAGCTGGTATTACAGCAACAGATGTTATACAAAAAGGTCATCCTAAAACACTGAAAACTATACATGTTGTATGTATATATGTAGAAAGAGAGAAAACAGATGCAGCAAGCACTTGATTCTTGGCACCACCAAGACTGAGGAAATATAAATAGCTACAATTTTATAGCAGGACTGCCATTGTTTCACCATCAGACAAGCACGTAAAAACAATTAAAGCTTAGCTGACCCACTGAATATTGCACAACTCTGCTACAGTACAAGTGCGAATGAATCTTACCCACTGAAATACTGAGCATTGTAACATGAAATTGAGAGATGTCTTATACAGTAGGTGTCAGTATAAGTTTGCTCATATTAGCATAGCAAATGCTTGGGGACTTACACAGAAAAAGTTCAACATTGAAATTTTGAAATCCACCACTGCAAACCTATAAGCTAAAACACTCTTTACCGAAAAATCACCAAAGTTGTTCCGAATACATGGACGTGGGCGAGGCATTATATTACAATGTATGAGAGGAACATGTTCAACAGTTTCAAGTACCTAATTAGAGACAGAGGTTATATATATATATATATATATATATATATATATATATATATATATATATATATATATATATATATACACACACACAAATATATGTAGGCAGTTGTAACTATAAATATTTGTTCAACAACAAAATTAAGCCTACTGCATACAGACTGCATACCAGGCATTAGATCTACAGTGTCTAAGTTATCAAGGTCGACATGTTTCTCATGATTTTTTTGTAAAAAAAAAAAAGTTCATACTTTACCATCCACCCGATGAGAGTAATACGGCCTACACACATGCCGATATTAAGGCATTTTCTAAGCGATTTTGCTTAGTTTGGCAAAGTCGCTTAGCAAATACCCTCACATCGGTGTATGTGTGGGGGCTGGCCGAGATTGATGGACATCGGCATCGGCAGTGTTCTCCCACCGGAGAACACTGGCGCTGTCTGCTCGCTTAGCACACAGAGCTGACAGCTCGCTCTGTGTGTGGGCTGTCAGCTCTGTGTGCTAGGCGATAGCGGCGCAGCACAGCCCGACCTAGCATAGCTAGGTAGCCCTGCACATATCGCAATGTGTGTAGGGCCCATTAGATTAATAAAGTGTGCCGAGCGCAGCAGGGCACTGTGCCCGAAGCATGACAAGCACAGCGGTACACTTATATGGATGGTGTTCTTTGGACAGTCCACCTAGACACTGTAGATCAAAAAGACCATATCCCATGCAGACACAAGGATACTCCAGATACACGGGTGAATACTCGTAGTAGCATAATGTGGTATAGCAGGCTGGCATGGCTGTACGGAACAGTAGCATCCGATTAAGAATAAGCTCCATAACTGGACAAAAATGTTGTCATAGCCCTCCACTTATTTTGCCTCCTGTTAAATTAAATACAGAAACATCTGCATCCCAGAAAACACAGTGGGCAGGATGCATCAAGCATCACGTTTTGCCATAGGCTTGAACAATCGCAAGTAAAAATCACAAAGGACAACTCTCCCAAAAAGAGCTGTCCTCTGCGATAAGGGCTTCTCGGGAGACTTTCTGCGCATGAATGGCCTTTGGCCAGTGTATGGTGCAGAAGACACTGGGAGGAGAGAATATTGGATTCCACTCCAAATACAGTGCAAAAAGATGACCATACAGATGGAGCCAGCATTGTCTTTGCAGGGAATGGCGGCAGAATCGCCAGCCGCCATCCCCTGCAAAGACAATGCCGGCTCCATCTGTATGGTCATCTTTTTGCACTGCGAAAGGGGACGCGCGCGCACGAGATGTGTGGGCGTCCCCTTCCGACGGCGCTTTCCCCGGGGTCCCCACCGCCTCCCCGCTCCCCCCCACCGCCTCCCCTAACCCTGTCCGTCTCCCTGAAGCGGAGACGGACAGGGTTCCCGTCGCCCGGAAACGGAGACGCATGCGCGTCTCAGTCAGATGGAGCGCCGGGCTGCTGGCGGATCGCCAGCGGAGACAGTCTAGCGATTTGCCAGCAAGAGAAAGCCCGGCTCCATCTGTATTTAATTTATTTATAGTTTCTTATATAACGCATACATATTCCGCAGCACTTTACAGAGAATATTTCAACATTTACATCAGTCCCTGTCCCAGAGGAGCTTACAATCTATATTACCTACCACATGTACACGCACACACAGACATTCTAGGGTTAATTTTGTTGGAGGCCAATTAACCTACCAGTACATTTATGGATTGTGGGAGGAAACCGGAGTACCCGGAGGAAACCCATGCAAGCACAGTGAGAATATACAAACTCCGCAGTTAGAGCAGATGATTCTATTAGGCAATATCATCTATGCAGAGTCGGACTGGGGCATGAAGGCCCACCGGGGCATGCGGTTATACGGCCCACTTTAGCGGTGTGGCCAGTCTCCAGAGGGGGTGTGGTCGGCTACCACAGAAGTTTGGCTAACCATTATAGAATAAAAAAAAAGTATAAAATTTTAATTTATAACAGGAAATTCACTGAGATCAAACTGCTTTAAATGTCAAACCACAAACGCGGACATGTTACATTGCTTATGGGATTGGTATGGCGATTTTGGGAAGATTTGCAGGATTATAATCAACACTCAACATACAGTTTCAGGTATCCAGAGACTGGGTATTTTGGAACATATACAAGGAGGAAGATAACGTGATAATATCTAAAGGTGCAAGTCTTTTACTCAACAAGTTAGCAGCAGCGGGAAAAAAAAAATCATTCTCTTTCTCAATGGATCGATAAGGTCCCGATCTCATTCTCAATGATATATTCTAGAATTCAATATTTATTTCAAATGGATTGGTCGGAGGTTGCAACAAATAAAGAAAAACTAGTTGGTAAAAATTTTCAGAAGTATGTATGCATGCCTTCTATACAAACTTTGACCCAGACCACTAAAGATGCATTGCGAAGCAGTCTCCGATCAACATCCTGGTATGGATTTGGAGACTATTGCTAATGGTGTTCCCCTTTTTGATAAAACCCCCTCGCATATTCCCACCTTACACAAAACCAGAGATAAAATAATGGATGTTAGACCCCTTGACATGTGGCCCCACATGTCTTATGCAGATGTTATATGTATACGGATTATTTTGCATTGCAGTCAAAAATATTTTGTGAAAAAATAAATAAAGGATAGTAAATACAGTGCATACATATTAATGTATCAGATTAATCACAGCAATGCACTGTAGAATAGTCCTGTGTGTTATAATGTATGAACAGTCTGAAACCCGATTACTATAATTGGAGGTGGGCCCCCCAGGAAGGGGGCCCACCAGGGGTTTCCCCTATACCTCTGTGGGCCAGTCCAACACTGTATCTCCGCAGTGGTCAAATCTCTGGAACCATCATTTTTGGAGGTTTGACCACATCCACATCTTAGACATTGATACAACCAGGGGTTAAAGTGATGGGGAACGGGGTGGAACGGAGTTCCACCACCTCCTCTAATGGGGAGGTGGACCATTTAAACTTCCACATTGGCCCTGAACTGTAATTCTCACAGAAAAGCATTCTAATTTGTAGGGGGATACCAAAAACCCTACCATTGGTCCTGTCTCTGCCTAATGTGGGGAGGGGAGGGGGGTTTATTAGGTGGCATAGATGAGTTCCCCCACCTCTGCATGGCCACTTTAACCCCTGGATAAAACCCAACCTATTTATGAAGAATAGAATAAGTACATTATGGATTAACAAAAATATTAAAATAGTTGGTATGCAAAGGAGCTCTAATTTTAATAAAAACACTTGATGTTTTATATAACAGATGCATATTTTCAATGCAAAACAGTGCATGATTTAAAACATAATTTCTTTGAATTCAACAGCAAGTTTTACTTGCAAAAGAATGGCACAGCCATGGGGACTAAATTTGCCCCTTCATATGCGAACCAACTGATGGGAGCATGGGAAGACATACAAATCTACGGCTCCAGATTCGAACAAAATATTCGATTTTTTCAGATATACATCGATGACCTCATCTTTGTCTGACAGGGCACCCGAGGAAAGCCTCCAAGAATTTAACAACTACCTCCAGCTGAACAACTTTAATTTAAAATTCACTTCCAAATCTGACAGGAAAAAAAATAGATTTTTGGATTTAACCCTTTGTGGTACAACGGGAGAAAAAATATCATCCAGCACTTACTTCAAGGAAGTGGACGCAAAGAGTTACATCCCCTACAATAGCTGCCACCATCAAAACTGAAAAGATGGAATTCCATTCTCCCAATTCACACGCATTAAAATAAACTGTACAAAGGAAGAAGATTTTGCCATCCAATCGGAAGTACTCACCAAAATGTTTCTAGAAAGGGGCTACAATCCTAAAAAAAATAGAAGATGCTAAAAATAAAGCTGCTCAGCTTAATAGAGAAACTATACTAGCAGGAAATTCTACTCGAAGAAAAAATTACAACCCTACAAGTCGCCCTTTTATCACGCAATACAACAGAGAAAATGTGCGCATCAAGAAAGTATTAGAAAAAAACTGGCACATTCTACAAAAAGACCCGATTCTGGGACCCACACTCCCATCCAAACCCAGCATAATCTTTCATAGAGCACCAAATCTCAAACGTTTAATCGCACCGAGCCAATTCAAGCAAGAATCCCGTGAAGAAATAATAAAAAAGAAGCATTTTCTAAACGATCTAATTAAATGTACCCCTTGCAGCAAATGCATATGCTGTAAATTCATGGAGAAGAAACCATTCAAATGGGTAACGAATGAGAATAGAAGAGATCTTACCCTCAACCACCCATGCACTTGTAACTCAACCTTTGTAGTATACAGAATAACTTGCAGCTGCGGCCTTCACTACATAGGAAAAACGAAGTGACAACTAAAAATCAGAGTACAAGAACACATGAGGAACGTAAAAAACAAAGTGTTGACACATAGCCTTCCCCGACATTATGCTGAAAAGCATAATGGAGAAATAAACATCAAGAATTTTTCATTTACAGCAATAGAACATATTCCTGCCCACCCCAGAGGGGGAAATAGAGAGCTCACTATCAAAAAAAGAATAATTTTATATTTACACAATCAACTCTCTATTCCCGTTGGGCTTAAATGAAAATATTGATATTGCTTCTTTTTTATGATTTATCCATACAGCTATTCATTTCATTTCCAATATCTCACACAGCAAAAATTCTCTTATTTGTATCTTCTTCTTTCTTCCGCCTCTTCTTCCTTGTTCATCATTTTTTTAAGAACGTGTATGCCACCACTTGTTGTAGTAAATGTACCCATTGTTGTAGTAAATGTACCCATTGCAATGTACATATGGAGTCTGGGGAGTTAAAAACCTATCACTAACAGTGGACCGTGGCCGTGACTGATCGCTTCTAGATATAGCTGTGACCAGTCGCGACCACCCCCCACGGCAGGTTATGTTAGCCGCACCTATAGAATACACACTAGATATGTTCTACACTAAAAAATCTTTATTTACACTTTTATTTTATTTTTTATTTCTATTATTTATATTTTATTTTATTTCATTTTATTTTTTATTATGATCTTTATTTTTATGTTTATATTTATTTTTATTTATTGGTATTTATATTCATCTATTTTTATTTATTTATTTTCATTCCTATAATCATATTTGTATTTTTATATATTTATCCTCACATTTCCTCAACATCCATCCTTAGGAATATAGGTCAGTGTTTTCCATTTATACACAGCTCCCTTTAGTATAGATAGAATGGGGACACATATTTCACATTCACACAAGCTGCACACTAGGTCACATGACACCGGGAGTTAGCACACATTGGAACGCACCTACGTTCCGTGATATAGGTCACTTAATAGTCCACTTCGAGATATCGACATATCCCCTTAGTAGGGTGAATGCTGCCACGATACCACCTTAATAATATAAAAAAACCGAGTGACTTGGAATGTCACTGGCGGAAGTGGTCACTGACACATACAGTGGAGCGCACGAGCGCCCCGGAAGGACCCACGGTGGAGCGCACGAGTGCGCCGGAAGCACTGTGTAAAACTACACAGCATGTAACATAGATTGTGACCGGAAGTGGTCACTGGAACGCACCAGCGTTCCGGAAGTGCCCTAAGGAAAATACACTATTTAGGATATCTCAGCTTGTAGCACGTATAGAGATGCCACTTTCACTATACACATATAGCGCACATTTAAGCACACGGCCACTTAATTTACAAGTCCCATTAGACGTTATTTTAGGCCACATAGAGTCTGGGCCCATTTCCCCACCACAGGAAGTGAGGTCACCCATAGAGTGGTATATAAAGGAGCTCTAAACAGTTACCAGCACACTGGCTCCTAGAGATCCTGTGATCCTTGGTTTTGATAGCACTCAGGTAAGGTTGCACTCCCTTGAGACTCCATATATAAAGTGTACCTTAGGGACACATGCTTGTACCAAATGTTATTTTTAATTTGGATTCTGGTCTCACTTTAGAGGCTGTAGAGATTGCGAACAGTCTGACATTTCATTGGATGTATTTTTGTCTGCTGAAGATCAGTCTTCTCCCCAGTTGGAGAGATCCTTTTCTAAACCTGGTATGTAATGAATTGCAAATTGGTGTTTTTTTTTTGCACTTCTATGATTGTGGGATATTTGACTTAAAAGTCTCAACTTTAGAAGCTGCATTCTTCCTACTGCGATAGGAGAGACTGCGTGTAGAACACCTTTTTATATCTGTGTGAATTCACAAAAACCGGGTCCGAGAGACCAAGCTCATCTTAAATTGGTATGTAATCAACATGTAGGGTAAAACCCTTAGTTATAAAATATTATGTACATTTAATCCCTTGACATTTAGCCTTCATTTATTTTAAAGGCGGGATTTAACACACTAAAGAACATTGTTACTCTATATAAGAACGAAACCTGAGAGAGTTCTTCTCTTCTAAATTGGTATGTAACACCACCATAGATATAGCACCTTTATGACCACTATTTTGTCACTGATTGCAGTGAGTAATAACCGCACATCATATATTGTAACCTCTTTTTGCGGCCTTAGGTAGCTCCAACAAACGTTTTAGAGAACTTCGGCCACAGTATACAAAGGAGTTATCTCCACATACTTTCTTCGGTATGTAAATACCCTTGTATCGTCCACCCAACTCCTTGCAACTTCTTCCTCTCATCTCCATTTTTTCCTCTATCCTTCCTCCCCATGATTATGAAGGTCCTCCTCCTGGACTTTTTTTCTGGGATCATATGCACCCTCCACAAATATATATGTTGTATATGATATATGCATATTTTATTATGTAATTGGATATTCTATCCGCACATGTTTTATTATATTTATTTTATATATTATGTATATCTTTTATCATTATGTGTTTGTAACGGCATATTTCATCACTTATATAGAGTGGTTCATCGCCCCTGATGAAGTCCCAAGGGACGAAACGCGTTGGGCAGTGGATCTGAACTATATGTGGCACTAATCAAAAACCCTGTGAAATGAAAACTCAATGCTGGATTTAACCTTCCAATAAATGTTGACTTGTTTTTATTCATTTTATTTGATTTATTGTATGTAAAGCCACAGAGTGGTATACTTAGCGCACCCCTATTCTTTCTCCCTTTCCATCCTATCCAACCTGTACCTTTATTGACCGCGAGGTACGATAGAGGTGCTGATCTTCGAAGCACATTATTGGGGCCACAACCTTCTGTTATATATATATAAATAATTATTGCTTGAGCCGGCACTCCACAGCAAATGGCAATGACTTCCGGTGCTTTCCCGAGATATAGTGCAGGTTTGTACCGAAATACTGCGGCGGCATTCACAGGACTTAATTCTTTAAAATAAAATGCAGACCATACTTTTAAAGAATTAAATCCTGTGAGTGCCGCCGCAGTACTGTGGTACAAACCTGCTATCTCTATCTATCTTTTTTTTCTTTTCATTTTTATATTATTATATCCTGGGTCCACGGATGTATTGTATATACAAGATATTATGTGTGCGGCCTTTGAATATTTTCTGGTTTTGGTAAGCGGCCCCCCAGCAAAATAGTTGCCCACCCCTGTACTAGATTGTACACTTTCTAGTCAAATTTGAGCTGCCTGCGAAGTCCATTATTTCTTGCGATACCGACCCTGCTGTGGTGTGCATTGCAAGCTGTATACACACTGCCATATGTACTAGGCTTTCTACCGATATCAGGCTTGGCCTGCCTGTGGCTCCCCAGCTGTTGTGAAACCACACATTGCAGGTTTAGCATTTCTTTAGAGAAAAACTGTAGCAAGGCATGTTGGAACTTGTAGTTTCACAACTGCTGGAGAGCCACAATCTTGCCCCCCCCTGGACTATAGAGTCCATATCATTTGTTCATATTACACAGTATGCATGCCCTCTATGGGTGGCTTTCATTCGATGGCCCATTATGCAGCAGTTTGATACTCAATAGCGGTGATGTGCAACCACTGCTTTTGGTTGGCAAAAAATAAGAGGTGGCAGCACTCCTGTAAAGTGAAAGGGTGACATAAGTATTGTCTTCCATACTATGAACAAGTTTTTAGTCACTTACTTTGAAGAAAAAATAATTAGATATCTATCGATCTCATCTGTTGACTTGTAGCAAATAAAACAGGTGAAATAGATAACAGAATGGGCGAGATTCAGCAATAATACCCGGTGCACATCGCCGGCATTCGCATAGTTAATAATCGCATATGCACTAACATATGCGATTATTAACGCAAAAGTGATGCCCGGCAATGTGCACCGGGTCCCGCCCTCCCTGCCGGAACCCTTACACAGCTGTAAGGGCTCCGGATCCTCCTCCCTGCACTCAGAAGTGGTGCAGGCAGGAGGAAATCACTGGTCCGGGCAGCACAGCAGGAGGCTGCCCGGACACAGGTGAGGGGTGTGCGGCGCAGATCGGTGGGGGGCGCGAAGGGAAGCCCATAGGCTTCCATGGGGTTGCGCAAAATAGGAACTGGCGTTACCCACCACCCCCCCCTTCCCCCCAGCGAAGCCCCAGCAATGGGGCTTTGCTGCATATGAAAATGCAGTAAAAACCCCGGAAACTGGGTTTTTACGGCATTTTCAGCTTGCTGAATCTCGCCCAACGAGTGATTTGTGCAATATAAACATTTCAGACAAGAGAACAGTGATCTGTGTGGTGATACTTTATCACAGGTAATTATTGATTGCATAAAGTAGGCCAGTGTTTGACCCCAAGTGCATACAAATAACTGCTAGTACCCTTAGGCAAAAGGTGAAGCTACCATAGTTGCAGGGATTGCAGTTGCTAGGGTACCCAGATCTGAGAAGGGGCCATCTGTCAGTTATACATGTTCTATACATTTTCCTCACCTTCTACCCCTGATGCAACAATTTACTGTACCATGTACCTATACTTGTACTACAAGTTATTGTGTTTTTGTTCATTTACGTATTGTTAGGTGCTCCGGAATCCATATGGTGCCATACATACAATTGTAATAATGGGCGGATGTATTAAACTTGGTGAAGTGATACAAGTGGAGATAAAGTGAAGTAGAAGTACATAATACACCAGCTAGGTTTAAAAAAAGTATAGTTAGGAGCCGATTGGCTGGTGTTTTCACCTTCCACTTTCTCTCATACCAGGCTTAATACATCTGCCCAAGGGTTCCACAAGATGAACCGGGTACACTATCAAATTCTAATTATGACTGTGTACTGGCAGTCACAATTCCATTTTTTTTTTATTTTATGGACAGGAAAAATCTTTACAATACATAAATGTAAGGATCAAAAGTACATTAAATACAACGTGTTTTAATGTGAAGTAAGGCAGAGGAAACCACATACATTTCAGGAAGGCCATCTAACCCCCCCCCCCAAAAAAACAGAAAAAAAAATATATATACAAAAAAAAACCTACATAGA